>NC_133975.1:113489125-113803648 GCF_047716275.1 Strix uralensis | reverse complement strand
AGCCAGGACACTAAGGAGATTTCTCAGGTGTCATTGCTCGGGTGTCTGTACTGGCAGCTGGGGCTGCACATAGGCGTGCAGCTCACTCTGTCTGTACAGCTGTTGGAGCCGTCACATAAGCAAGTATGAGGTCTGTCATTTCCTGCAGTATTTTCTCGTATTTAAAGTACTTGAATTGCAGAGCATGCAAATTAAGCAGTTCATGCACTTTGGAATTAAAGAGACTGCCTTGGAGAAACTCTCCTAACTGCAGCTGAATTAATGCTAGCCAGGGCCTGAGGATTGATAGAAATAGGAGCATATGAGGGGCTGAGGAACCTGGCAGAGTTTCAGAATGCAGGGGTGGGGTGGCTGGGGAGCATTATCTTATCTAAATGGTAATTTCTATTCTGTATGTTAATTAAAACACATAGTGTACAAACGAGCGTCAAACGAGCGTTTAGGAAATCTTTTGGAGGATCTTTTCCTAAGGGGATGTTTGGAAGTATATTGTGAGTTGTGCATGCCTGCTCAGTGCTCTTAAGAACTGTAGTGAAGTGCAGTCCAAATTATATGTCCTCTTTAAGCAACAGAGGTTTATGTATATTGATAGTTTGGGTGGAACTGTTTTTATTTTGCTCTTAATAATTCTTTTGGATGTCCTTATTCTCTCAGAGAAGGAACAAAATCACGTTTGTCAAATCAGTAGAGATGAACAGTGTGAGATGGAGGAATCTGGTTCAAGAATGCAGAAAAGAGTCATCCGTTTTAAAAGAAAATTTTCAATTAGCAGTTAAGAAGTTTTACTTACTTATTAGTGATTCTTCTTCATGAAGACTACTTGAACAAACTTACCCAGGAACCTGTTTGGATAAGTTAAACCTGTTATAGGTGGGTCTGATTGTGTATTTCTGATAAGTGTAGAAACAACGTTTCCATTTAGTAATCAGAAAATGTTTATTTCGGAGGCATGGTTTTTGTTATCTTGTCAGTTTTGCTTTCTTTGCTGTCTTATTCTGCATTCATGACTCTGATTTGTATGCACCTTTGCTTCTGCATAACATCCCATATTCTGCGTCTCGTGTGGAATGATCTCGTGCACTGGCAGAGGTGGGTACTGCTGATACTTTATTTGCTACTTTGCCTTTTTATGGAACACAAGCACATACTGCCTCAAAAAAACAACAAACCAATCCCCCTGCAAAATATTTCTCACTTGAAAAATTGTAGAATTTCTCCAGTTCTTAGTAATTGCAATGACCTCAGGTGTAGCAAATGAGTAACAATGAAAGCCAAATAACAGACTTGTGCTGGGTTTAGAGGCAGGGATTTTGTTTTTTAAACTTTTGCAGAGGGACAAATATTTCCTATTACGGGAAAAAGAAGTTACAAATGCCTGTGGGGAATTAAAAGGGATTTGGAAATTAAATGAGACCCTGTGCCCCAAATATGAAATTGCATGTGGTTTGCCTGAGCATTTCAGTAAATCCACTGTCTAATCTAATCCAAATAATTAGATTTTGGATTAAGGTAGGCTATAATCATCAAAACCAGAACAGGTAGAGATAATTTTTGTCCAGTCTGGACCCTCTTTTATTATGCCTAGGTTATTTCTCCCCTTTATAAACCTCTGTATCTTTCCCTTCAATGATTAATCTACAGGCAGAGTGCAAAAGTTATTAAGGCTAGAAACAGACAAAAAGATAAATGCTGACCTTTCTAATTGGCTCTTGAAACCTGAAATATTTACTGCTGAGAGGATTAATAATGTTTGTGGAATGATTTGTCATCCAAACTAAGTATTTCTTGCTTCTTCATGAAGCCATGCTAACCTCAGATAAATAAATATCTGCTGGTGCCTACATGTAATGGATTTTTCGACATCATCGTAGAAAGAAATCTTACTTCCAAGCAATTCACAATCAACTTCAGTAGCCAAGCATACTTTACTGTTGGTTCCTTTGCTTGCTTTGCTAAGTGCGATCATGGCTGGAAATGAATGGTTTGCTTCTTTATCTGAAGTCTTTGGCACCAGGAATCAAGACTTAATCATTCTCTGCATTGATGGGTAGCAGAGCATAACGGCTCTCTCAAAGCTGACAGGGTGGTATTTTGTTCTTTGCTCATGTTCTCTGGAGTTAGTGGAAAGGGCTATAAAACCTGTGATTCTTTGCTCCACTATGGATTAGGGCTTTTCAAGCATAACTCAGAGATTTTTTTCTCCTGTTAGTACTGAAGCTGAGATGTCTGGTAGTTCCCTAGAAAGCATAACGGTTGCCACCAAGAACGTGCTTGTTTTTACTGAGTTCTGCAAGCTGCGTAGGATTAACTATTTGCATTGCGCTGTATTACAGCAAGTTTTATTAGCAGAGGATAATAACTTCAGCATTTCACTGGCAAATCTATAGTCTCTCCTCACAATAAGGACTCAGTAAATGTGATGAAACGGATTGCCTTTGTTGGAGTGTTGGTCTATTAAAAGTGACTGTGAAAAGAAGAGAATGCCAGAAAATACTATACTGTTACAAAGGGGGGAAAAAAAGGCAAACATAAAAAACCGAAAAGGCCTGTCCTGTGGCTTTGTTGCTGTGATAAATGCAGTGGGTTCCAGGGGCTTCTGAAAGTGAGTCTTTAAAACTGGCCTGACACACGAAAGTGCAAACACTGAGCTAATCTTGAAGAGCAAGTAAAATCACATTGTATTTTACTTTAAAAGGAATGGTAAACTCTATCCTGCTGCGCCCCTGATGGATAAATGAACATTGATGTTTCAGAACCAAAGTAGCCCATGTAAATTCAGTCTTACATGTTATGTAACAGCTGAGGATTTTAGGAGAATTATGACGTAAAAGCCTGATGCTTATTTAATAAACTGTTCATTAATTACAGTTCACAATTTACTTCTGGAGTGAAATGAAGAGTAGCTTTGCAGCTCTTTTCATTTTAATTGCAGCATCTGTTGCAAGCCTAAGTTTCTCTTCCCTGGCAGAGTATTTTGCTGCGTTGATGCTGTGTGCGTATTATTGGCAGCGTTTTAGCATAGCTTGGTGGTTTATTTTGGGGGGGGTGATATGTGCCTGCTCCATGGGATGCTGACCAGTTTGCTCAGGACAGACAATAGGAGCAAATTGGTGATCCACTCTAGCTGGTTTTGATCATGGTTTCCTAGCTGGGTTTTTCCTTTTTTTCCTCCTCTCTCTTCTACTACGTCCAATTGAATGATGTAATTGTAGAGGAGGGGAGATATCATTGTACCAGCATTATAAAAAGATGATTTTAGTAGTAATTTTTGACTAAATTTGCTCAGAAGCTCTGCTGTGGCTGGTGGAGGAATCTGTCAGTAGCTAGCAAGATCTCCAATTAAAAGCCTCAAATAAGGTGCCAACTACTTAAATTTTGGGACCACCTATCAATTGCACATCTGAATCTGCCATGTACTGCGGCAGCCACTTCAACTTTGAAGTTGTTGCTCTGAGGTGAGAAGTAGGCTTGCACTCTCAAAATGTTTGAACTTTTGAATTGCCTCCATTTCTGCAGCAGCCACTGACTGAATCAAAAAAGAAGAATGGGTTTTTCATGTTTACAGTTTCCAAGGCATGGATGTCCTGTCCGAGAAGAGAGATTGTGGAAACAGCTGCAAGTGTTGTAGAGAAGGAGGAGTTAGTTCCTGAGCTGCTAGGTAAAAATTAAAAAATCAGCAATGACCTGAAACACTACATGGGAGGTAATTAAAAAAGAAAGAAAGTCAGTGTTATCCGTTCGAACTAAAACCAGAACATCTTATAACATCAGTGCTTCCTGAATCTTTATTTACCAAGAATAATTAACCCCAAACTTTGCAGCGAAGAACTGAGCTTCTTGTTGTCCAGATGTGTAAATAAAGATTACATTTCCAGAGAGGGTAAACAAAATCAAGATAATGATGCTCCAGGTTTGATGATAATTCCTGCAGTCATTTTCTCCTGTGGCCATTGGCAGAATAAAGTCAAACAGGTTCCTCTTACTTGAGCCTGTGGTATAAGGCAGTGTTCACAGCAAGCAGTGCTGGGTGTTGGCAAGAGTAGTCTTGGGAAAATTTTTAGGTGGAAAATCTGATACTTTCTCCCCTAAGCGTTTGACAGTGTTGATTTTTTAGTTTTTGGTGAAGTCCTGACTTCACACAGACACATTAATTAAGAAAAAAAGTTTGCACAGGATTTGCACTGTACATATTTACTAGTGTTGATGCAGAGAACAGTGTTCCAGTGTTGCCTTGTCTAAATACAGGTTTTAATTGTTTTCCTTCTTTCATACGGGAGCAGTGTATCAGCTATACAGCAGAATAAAAGCTTTCACGTACACAGTTTATGAAAACTAGTACTAAAGCCACTTCTTTGTTGCCCATGCGTGGAGTCCTGGTATCAACCTGTGCGTCCAGTACACACAGTGCAGTGTGATCGCCCACCGGTGGGCTAATCTGTAGATGAGGGAAACACCAGCAGTGACGTTCAGCTATGTCACATTAAGAACCAGTTGTTCGGCCCCTGGAAGTCTGTTGAGTTACAGGAGCTTTCACCAAAGGATTTCAGACTGCTCGTGTTTTCAGTGAAGGAAACGTAAAGAAAACTTTCCCATAAAGGCTGAGAGTTTGCTGTGGGAGTTAGTGGTGACAAGTCCCTTTCATGTAGCCGTAGTTTGAACAGGCAAAAAAGAGCTTGTAGCATAAATTGGGGGCTTTAGGCTTAATTAGGGCATGTTGTAAAATGAATTGCAGGGGGGAAAAAGTTTCCACCTTATTTTTAATTATATTTGTACAACTTTTTATACAGTAATTATGTGTTTTACTCTGAGCATCAAGTTATATTGGGAAGTAAATGGTATAGGCTGAGTCTGAATTTTAAGCGTGAGCAATGTTTAAAAAGCAATTAGCGCAGAGAGGTGTACTGAGTGATAAATGGGGGAGGAGGCAAGCAATTGAAAGTGAAATGATCTTGCTATAACAGTTTAATGTTCAAGAGATGCAGTAGGGAAGTGACTCATGCATCGCCTGAATTTCTGCTGGGCTTTTGCACAAGGCAAATCCTGTGGCAGCACAACATTTGTATGCGAGGCTTGAGCTGGCAGCTTTGACTTTCCCAGTGGCTTTACTTTGCCCACAGTATTGACAAGTGTTTAATTACATAAACATCACTTACTGAGTATAATATAACTTTAATTATAAAAAGTTTAGGTTTATTGTGCTTTTGGAAGATGTTAAGTGAGATTTCTATCTAAGTTTTCCCCTGTGCAGCACTGATAGTTGTACAATTTACAGCTGGGGCACGTGTTCAAAAGTAAACAGACCGAAACTCTGAAGGGGTTGCAGCAGTACTACCCTGTTATCTAAGGGGCCTTTTGACTACTAGTCAACTTAAAATTTGTCTTTGTATGCAGTTCTCTTATCCATGCTGGTGTGTCTGACTGCCAGTCACATTACTGGAGGCAACACATGTACAGTAGGAGGAGAACAGCCCCCCGTGGCTTTTATTTAGTTGGATCATTCAAGCAAGCATTTCCCTTCCTCCCAGAAACGACAGACAGAACCTGAGTTAATAGAATGTGTGAAGTAAATTTAGGGACATGCAATGTGTGTTGAGTCATTACTTCGGTTTAGTTTCTGTATTTTAAAATGTATTAGTTTGTAACCTAAAACTCTTCCCAAATGTTGGGCCAGTTTTAATCCTTTCCTGTGTTCAGGGAAGAGAGTGATTTACCAAAGTTAGGAAGGGTAAGTTATGGTATGATTCAATTTGCCAAAAGAAATAAAGAAAAATAAGTTTCTGTACTGTTTTGAAAACTCATTTCTTTAAATACCTTCCAGATCTTTAAACTTCCCTTACAAGTGTAGTGCAGTAGAAATGATTTAATGTGCAAAGCAGCAATATTTTGAAATATGAGTAACTTTTAAAAGCGTCATTGCAATTACTATATTTAAAATAATTCAGAGCACTTTTTCTTACTTGATGGGTTGTGCTATTTTTTGTTCTATAAGAAATGCACAACTGTCGCTATACCTCCTGAGCACTAGGCTTGAGCACATTTTGTGTTGGTGAGGGTTTGTTAATGTGGTTTTGTAGGTAAATTCTCCTTGCAAGAACACTGTGTACCACCAAAAAGCATTTTTGGTGGCACAGTTGCATTTACTAGCTAGAGTATATCTTCAGAGGCATCACCAAATACAGATTGTCACACAGTGACTTCTGTGTTACACTGAAGCAGGGCTCCCTCATCAAGCCTGGGTACCTGCTGAGAACTGACTGCGGTCCAGTTCCTCGGGGGTGTGAGACGGTGCATACCAGGATCATACCCTGGCCCTGCTGCACTCTGCTCACCCCTGGTTTCATCCAGAGGTAATGTGGATGTTCCCTGGCTGGTGGTGGGGCAGGATCCTGCTGCACTGGGACATGCAGCAGTAGGTGAGCACTGCCCTGGGGGACCCCACCAGCATATGTCAACTATACCTGGGCAAGAAGTTGGAATTCACGAGTGTGTTAGTGTATTATTTATCCTTATTAAAACTGGACAATTTCTTAGCATTATTATGGCTGACCAGCTTCATGGTTTTGAGGATAAGACTGCCTTTCGGGAAAGAATTGCCACTGTTAAAGCATTTGAGAGCACAGTGATAGTATCAGCAATAAGCAAAACTCCATAGCTACAGATTAGATCACACCTGTGATGGAAAGATTTTACTGGGAAGGACTGTTTCTTCTGGCACAGTGCTGCACATCTTGCCTGTGTTTGTGTGGTTTGTTGGCTCTCTGCTGTCTCACAACAAAAACTAATGCAGACCACTGTTGCTATTGTTGAAAATGGAGCACAAGTCTGAAACCAAAAGGCTTTCTGTATTTCAAGTTCCAGCAGTCACTGAGGAGGGCAGAAAATCAATGCCGCCAGTGGCAAAGCACCAAACGAGCAGGAGGAATAAATCCAACTCTAAGGCTCAGAAAAGGAGGTTATGAGGATTTCCTATGCCATTAGTTATGGTGGGTTTTATTTAGGAACAAAGACTCCATGTACATTTGTAACCAGTTGCTTATACTGTAGGCCACTTCTATTTTCAGTAATACTCAGAAATACCTTGTAAGTTGGCATTTCTTTCCTGTAATTAGTTTAAAATACAGGCATAAAGGAATAGGTTTTGAGGGTTTTTTTTTTTTTCAAGTCTTTGTTTCTTAAAAAGTTGCTTATATCAAATATGTTTAAAAATGTTTTGGTTTATATTGCCAGTTTGAAATGCAGATCAAGTCAGCATTGCAGCCACCACCGTGTATAGATGTATGAAGCACATCTTTTTGTAAATATCAGTCGATACATCTTTGAGTGTTTTATGGAACATAACATAAAAGGCACGTTCCTTGCCAAAACTTCCTTTGTGCTGGGTTTCTCTCTAATGTAATTTCCATCAGTTAAAGAATAAAGAGAGCATGTTTTTGGGCCCGTTTTGCTTGGCAGTGCACAAAGAAAAAGAAGGGGGGGGGGGGGGAGTGAGAGTATTATTTCTCAGCTACTTCACACAAAGAAATACTGTACTGCTTTCAGAAATCTCCTAGTACAGATGCCTCCTGTCACAGGCAATCAGTGTTACACCATTTTGACACAGCTGTACGGGATAGTGCAGCATGTTATAAAATTGTTGTCCTGGACTCAGTACAGGAGGGCTGAAACTGGGCAAGAGCCATAGGTCTGATTTTCCATACTCATGTGGGTGCTACTTGCGGAGCGAGAATCATTTCAGTGAGTAGCTGTTCAGAAATGGCGTTGCCTAACGCACTGCACTTAAAGGGTGAGGCTCACCTAGTGCAGAGCTGCTTGGAGAGAGGCTGGCTTGGAAGGGCTGAGGGTGTCTGTGCCTGTCTTTGGGTCTGTGCAGTCATGCGTACCGTCTTAGAGGAATGGGTAAGAGACATCCTCCATCACTTGCGCAGCACTCATGTTGACTTGGCCTTCTGATTTTGTCAGTACATCTCTATCACAGCCTTGATCGTTTAAAATTGGATTGGTTATTCTTTCCCTAGTTCGAACTTAAACACAACAACTTGGTTGAATGCTCCATCTTAAAAGGGGTCCAAACAATGTGGAAGGGCTGGATGTTTTGGGGACTTCCTATGTCAAGCCTTTGTATCCATAGCAGTAGTTGTCCTACCAGTGCGTTATCCCAACCTGAAGAGTTTGACCATAGAACACAGAATGCGTGGCTCTGTCTTCTGCTGGTAGAAGTGTTTTCTGCCAGTTCATTGTACCAGGAGCCAAGGTTTGACTGGGAAAAAGAGCTGAACCCTCGCTTCAGAGGGGTGGAGAGGGAAGAAGCCAGAGAGCTGCAAACTCTGCCTAGAGTGGGCAGCACTGCTGCCCAAGAGGGAATGGCCCTGGCAGCCAGCAGTTAGCCTGGTTCAGCAGCTGCCTAAAGATGTCGGGAGGAGAGACTCTGTGCTGCGTGCTTGGCATGCACTGGAGTTGTTCCGCTGTCATAGCCCCGCACAGGGAAAAGGCAGAAGGTAAAGAGCTGAAGTTCCCCATGGTTGTTAGCATAAACATATGCAAACGGACGTGCTTCATGCTTGTTAAACTTAAACCCCTGTTGCCCTCTTTCAAATGATCTGTGTAATACTGAAAATGAGATAACAGTAAATAAAATGTTCAGCCTACTTTGCAACTGTCAATAAACAAATGTCTCCATTTTATGTTGTGTGCACACATTTGGTTATCAGATGTTTCCTGCAGTCCTGCTGCTTGATGCTCTTTGTATGTCTCTCCTTTTGGGACTAGCATATGAATTTTGTCTCCTAATTACAATCTTGCACTGCTTAAACTAGTTTAGTAATGATGAGAGTGGCCATTACTTCATTAATGTGTAAGAAGAAAGTAACATTCAACTCCCTTGACTTCTGCTGGTCATGAGTACTTTGAAGGTAGGTGACTTTATTCCCACACTTAAAATTTGAATATACTATCTTTTTTATGCTTGAAACATCAGACTTCCTCATTAGTAGACTTACTGTGAGAACATTCTCTAGATCTAGATCTTTGACTTAAAACAGAAACTGAAAATTTTATTGGACTTTTTTGTGTTATACTGAATTCCTTCAGATTTTCTTGGTGTCCTTACATTTTTCAATTTTCATGAAAGTGGTTCGTTTAAAATTCAGTTTTAAGAGGTAGTTTCTTGATGTTGGTTCAGTATTGCAGCCTGTTCTATTGTAGCATGTCTCCTGTACATGTCCCAATACAGAATGGTGTCATACTGGGGAAGGGGATGATGTGTGGAGATTGGAGAGGAAGCAAAGGCCTGTCTGTATGTTTTCATGTTTGTTTGGGCTTTTTTGTTCAGTTCTAATTAATTGCTTTTTAATTAGTGTGAGCCATTCAACTTTCAATGCTAGGTTTCTTTTTCTGTTCCTGAAGTTGAGGAAACACATCAGTATTTGTGATTGTAACACATTTTGAAACAGAGTTGGCGTATTTTTTTGATAGTATATTCTAGCAAAATTGCATAGGCATTTCACAATGAAAACAACTAATTTTGCCTCTGGGTACCATTTTATTTACAGTGAGAAGGGGAATCCTGATGTGCAAGTGAAGGGCACTCTGTATTTGCGTGTTCTGCTGATCAAGGATGCCAGTTAAACTCAGACACCAGAGTGAAAAGAGTAGGCTTATTTTACTGTTAATAATTAAAGGATATAACCAAGTAACACAGAAAATAAGCAGTAAGAAAAATACAGAGTAGTACCCTTAACTATTACTGCATACAGTTAATTATAGAAAATAATAAGCAAGGTAATTCACCTAATCATTGTTACACGATGGGGAGAATAGTGGTTAAGAAAGATACATCACCATGTGCATACGTTACCATCATCCACATCCACAGACACTGGGGAGCCCTGGTTACAGCGAGGATTTGGAGAGCCTTTCCCTGCAAGTGGGAAGTCCTACGTGATGTGTCCGTCCGTAGGTGAGGCATCCAGAGTCGCTGCAAGAGGGTCCAGCCTTATATACCAAAAACCAGCAAGCCAGAATGACTTGCACTTTTCTTTGAGCAGAACCATCTGGTTTCATCCTCCTGTTGGATTCCACCCAAAGCCTGGCCAGGGCTTGGCGGGGAGAACCAAGGGATTTTCTAACAAGGCTAAACACTTGGGTTCTCAGCCTCAAACACTGCTAAACAAGGAAAGTTGGATATACATTCTCATGACATTTCATCCTCGCTACTGCTTACATTTTGCCTAAGCTACATCTTTCACTAGTGAGCATACATATTTCGTTAATGATTAGATACTAATTAATAAACGCTAATGGTAATACAGGTTTTATTGATTAACAGATACCAGTAATGGATAACGTTTGGTTGTGAGGTTCCTCTAGAGGTCAACTTTGTTTTGGGGCCTATTATTCAGGCCCTAGCACTACAATGCGTAAACTGTTTTCTTTTTTGGTCTTTCAGTCTGATGTTTCCCTGCTATTTTGTTTATTGCAGACATCTGTACGTGGTCAGTTTAATAGTTTCCTTCAATAGTTTCTGAGGTTTTCCAGGTTCTTTTGGGTGCCTACTCTTGTATTTCCCTTCAAAAGAATCTTTGCCCCTCTATAGATAATTTGGCAGCTTTGCTCAAACTGCAAGGTCACAAGTTCTGTACCTTCAAGTGAACTGTAACTTTGTGTTTAGCATGGGTCAGGTTTTAACTTTGTTTGCCTTTAAACATGGTTTCATGCTTTGCTTTCACAGTAAAGGTGCCCTCGCAGTTCCAGTACGTGGTGTTCCTTTATATTTGCTGTTGGTGTGGATGTAGTCTACTACCAACAGAGTAAGAAGCAACGTTTTTATCGATATTTATATAAGGTGTGTGGTTTATTTTCCCCGTTGGATGTGTTTTAAATATCTGGTAAGTTTGTAAAAGTACACACATCACTTGAAGGACGAGGGTTTTTTTTTTTTTTCCCTAAACTGTTGCATGGAGAGTACTGTTCAGCATATAATGTGTTAGCGACAACAAAAAATGTGTTCTCAGGGTGGAAAGAGAGGGATGTATAACACTCTGGTGACATGTATATAATTAGTTCTGGGGAAGTGAAAGAGAGTTACGGTTTGTGGTCATCTATGTATTAAAACAGGTTTGTGTTATTTCGTTAAACAGATATAGAAAGCTTTAACCAAACTGAAGTAGTCCTGGCAGTGCATTTTTCCTTGACTGGGGTGGAGGCAGCCTGCACTCTGAGAGCAGAAAGGGATGGGTGCAAGTTACCTTATCATAGCACAGTAAACAATTATTTGTGCCTGCATATTATGTAGCTTTGTTTTTGGTCTGCCTTATACTTGGCTGAGATGTGGGGGGCTTTCTGCTTTCTGAGGCAGTCAGCTTCTCTGCGCTGGGTCTTACTTTGCCGCCAGCTGGAAGCTCTGTGAGAGGAGAGACAGGTATTTCCAAGATGGGTGGTGACTGCTTAAAAGTAGAGGTAAATGGTTAAAAAACAAAGGCAGCCTCCCGTGTGGCTGACTGAAATGAGGCCAGCTGGGTACTTCAGTCAAACAAAACACCTCTCTCAGAGTGATTTAAAGCACAGTCTGCAGCCGAGCTGCAGGGCGAGGGAGAGGTTTGTGGTGAGCAGCTCATTTCATCCAGCATCTGGGAGAGTCGGGGTCTCTTGCACTCTTCTGTGTTGTTTTGTCTTCAAGGGAGGTGGCTTTTAAGTATGTCACAGCATTTCCTGTCCTGCTGGGGTGATTCGATGCAGTCCTCTGTGGTGTGTGGACCACTGCTGGTTGCCATGGCAATAGAAAGCCTCCCCAGCCAAGGACCAAAATGCTCCATCTTGATGTCTTCCCTGGGAAATGGCTACAGTGGCAGAGACATCTCATCCTGTTGGAGAGCGGAGCTGCCTTTGAGTATCTCATCGGTGATTGAAATTTACTGACCCTACCTGATGCGATTGGGGATCATAGGATGAGGGTGTTTTATTTTTAGACTGAAAGGGTATCACGGCATATTGAGATACATCTGTGCTCTCCTGTGAAAAAACAGACATTTCTGGTGTACTCTGTTCCTTCTGCCTAGCAGGGGTGCTTTCCCCTCACCTGTTCCCACGCGAGAGCACGAGTACCACATCAGACTTTCTTAGCCAGATCAATCAAATCCTGTACTTAGTCGTCTTTCTCTTGCTTGGTAAGTTACATTTCAGTATACCATGAGCAAGTATAAAGACAATTCTTATATAAGCCATTTTAATTGAGTTTGTTGACTTTAATATCACATTCTAATCTCATTTGCTGCTCTTCAACTTCACTGGCTTCAGCAGAACCATTTCTGATGCACAGGATTATAAGAGAGGTTCACATCTGAAACACCCAAGTGCTACAGTGAGGGGAGGCAGCCTGGAGCACTCCCTTGCATGTTGCTGTTTTCATGATATGGCCTTTCCGTCGGAGAATAATCCTTGTCTTCACATGATGCAAATATCCATTGGTTAGATGGGAAACTGATAGCTGTTTCTGTCTACAGACAAACATGTTCTGAGTTTCAAAGCTGTTGTATTCCCTCACTCTCTTTGCACACATAGGAATTTCATATAATTAAGTTCATAGACCATGGCCTGTATTTTTATAACTCTTTTTTTACCTCATCTAGCCTGCTCTGGGTTCTGCCACAATATAAAAAGCAAGCAATGAAGGGAATCTTCAGTAGGGTGTGTTTGAAAAGCTTTTATAATAGTTTATTTTAAAACCTTGCCACTATGTGGGTAAAATGTAATTAAAGCAAGAGCTGCATTGCAAATGATGCTAACTCTGAAAATACATTAAGTATATATCATCAAAGTTTTTATTTCTGAAAGCTCTAATTTTGTAAAAATACTGGAAAGCAATGGAAATAGAAGCCCAGTTGCATTGTAAATAGTGCAAAAGTATTTTAGTAACTGTAGTACTAATGAGCAGAACTTTTTTTTTTCCCCCTTTAATTTTTTTAAATGGCATTAGTATTCCAAACAGCAAAATCCCTGGCTGGAGAATTGCAGAAATGATGATTGCTCATTAGCAAATAGAATACAGATGTTCTGTTCATTTTGCCTGAGTGCTTCACATAAACACCTTGGGGAGTGACTGGCACAGAGTACAAAACTTGATAGCATAACAGTGTGCTAAACACTTTGGGGCTGGCAACAGAAGCAGAAGCATACCGTGTAATTTTGTAAAATTTCATGTAATTTTTAATCATTTGTAGTGTTTATGTAATGCGAGAACCTTCGTGTGGGAAGTGGGGGGAGGGGTGTGCGTCTCTACAGGGCTGTAATCAACACCAGAAACTAGAGTTGGGTCAACTTTGTGGAGGTCTGTTCATGTCGTTTTGGTTGACTTTCTACCTTCAGCTTACAAAGGAGCAAACTTCTGTCCCATTCCAGGTTCATGAATCTTGTATCGGTTGTACGTTTTTGTATTTGCCTGACCAGTTGCCCAGAATTTCTTGGGCCTCTGAGGCGGCATCTTTTTGGTCCTTTTCTCATACGTCTTCAGGTGGTGTTACCAGGTAAGAAATTTGTTGTTCCTCCTCTCCCCTTATTCCATTCCTCCATCATCCCCCTTGCCCCTGACAATAATCCCAATTACTTTTTAAAAAAAAAAAAAATTAATCATATGGGTGCCATGACTGTTTTCAAGCACATATTAAATAAGGACTGGAGTAGTAAGGCACTGTTAGGGACTTTCTGATAGTTGTGTGTTAGTGGCTATGGGGTTTTACATCCCAGCATGATGTTGCTGAATTCACAGTTCTCTGCCAATGCCTGCAGTGCTTATGGAATATCTGAAAGGGGATATGCCCCTACTCTGATGGAGGAGCCAAGTGAGTTAAGCTTCTTTGTGTCCCTTGCTCTTGGACTCTGCCTCTTGCAGAATTTTGTAAGAGGGAGAGTTCCCTTTCAGTGAAGATGCAGGAATTGTTTGGTTTTTAAAACCCATGTAAGAAATGCTAAATCTCATTCGTGCAATTGGGTGGACTTTTAAAGAAAGGGGATTCCTAGCTGTGATATTACTCTGGCCTCTTTCCATGGTGTGTGTTGTATTTGTTTAGTTGCCAGGGCCAGGCTGGGAAGAAGCTGAATGAGCTCTGAAGGTTTCAAAATGCATTTATTTTATTGAAGAATATGTTAATTCCAGAGGGTTCTTTGGGGTGTTTTTTTGGTTTTTTTTACATTGGGTAAGAAGTCTTCAAATTACTGCCATAAAGTCATGGAGCAGTAAAGTTGTGCTTCAGAGCAGTACCTCTTTCAAACTGTAGCTGAACTACCGTATGCCAGACCTGATTACCTGCTGCAGCTACTCTGCAAAATTATTATGCAACAGTACATCCTTGGCAAGAAATTATTAAAAAAATGCTTTTGTGGGGTTTTTTTAACCATTTAAAGGAGCTTTTCTTTTCCAATTTAGTGGAAAAGTCTTAAAAGTATTAAACAGTGTCAGCACTGGGAATTGGTCAGATGATACAAATAAGAAGATGGCATTAGGCACCCAGAGAGCTGTTTATAACTTCAGGGTTTGTTGGTTGTGAGCTTCCACCCCCTTTTTAAGTAAATACTCAAAACTGAATGGAACTTATTAACATTAGTTTGTCCTGCTGAGTTGAAAACAATCTGTCTAAATGTAAAAACCATAGTAGGTATCAAAGTTAAACCACTTCTGGAGGCAGAATCAAATTAAAGTGAATTGAAACAAGTTGGATCAGCATGAAGTGACTCTGTTTGTAAAGAGTACTTTGCATTTCTATATCTTTTCACAGCCATAATTGAGAGAAGAATATCGGCAACTTCACTTACAAAGCTGCTGTTTGCTTCCTCCTTTTGCCCTAAAGCAAACAAAATAGGCAGGCTCCCAATTTGGAATCTATTGAATGAACCCAAATCACTTATGTTCTGTTTAGTTGTCGTGGCAGCAAGGCAAATAGATGTGAAAAGATTAACCAAACAAAAAGGCAAAAACCTTGGCCCTGTTGTAAGGATTTGGAAACCCAGTTAGTAGTTCATCAGTTGTTGAGGCTGAGGGATAAAGGCATGTAGGAAAAAGCAAGCTGAAAGTAAAATGCCTCATCTGTGAGAAGTGTAGGAATGGAGGGATTCTTGGGATAAAGTTTTAAGTTTTACTGTCATCTCGTCCTTTCTCTTCCTGTTTCTGTTTCACTGCAGCATCAATATGCATTGAAAATCACATTAACAAATAGCAAGGGTGTGAAGGAAAGCATATGAAAGAAGAAAATTGGTGATTATATTACCTTAATGATTGAGACACTGCCCTGTTTTGCAAAGAAGATGTATCTGAGAAAGGTGTTAGTGAGGACATTAGGTTTATTATTCAATTACTTTAAAAAAATCTGAGACACTGTAGACTTCAGGACAACTACAGCAGTTATTGTCAACTGAGACACATGTAGTAAGAGACTGTCTTTGCCTCAAAAAGCTTGCAGAGTGAGTACACCAGCCGGGCAGCCCATGCAAAGAAGAAAAGTCAAACTTCATGCATTTAGAAGGGATGATGAAACACATTACCTGCAACCACAGTGTCTGCATGGAAATAGGATGTGAATTTGAGGCCATGCTTCTCCCAAGGTTTTGTGGCATAGGTTTGCTGGATGTAGGTATAGATGAAGGACTGTTCCTGTATGCCCTACTGTAGAGTCCATCCTTGAATATAAGCCCAGGGCTTAACGCAGAGAGTCCAGATGGATTGAGCCTTCCATCTCCCATCACTGCCTTGAGGTCTGATGTACTTTACTTTGAAATTGATAAATGGACTGGTAGAGAATTGTTGCTGTGATATGAATTATTCCCACTGTTATTAAATAATAAACATGACCACAGCGACCTACTCACTCTCTAGACTGGATTCCTTCTGTGGCTTAATCTTGGTAATGGCTTCATATTTGAACTACATAATGTCACAGGTGAGCTGTGGGCTGCCGAAGAAAGGGGCAGCAGAAGGAAGTTGGTAGATTGATACCATATCATGTGTGTCATAAAGTAAGGTAGTAAAAAGCCTCAGGAAATTATATTTCTTAAGTAATGCAATCAGAATTGCACTTAGACAGAGAAGATTGCATTGTATTTACTAGCTGTGTTTACTGCTTTTTCTGATGTGCCTAAATAGGAAAAACAGGTATTTGGAAACTTCAGGGAGTGGAAAATGGAGTTCTAGACCCGAATCTGTACGGTTACTTTTGGGAATAACAGAGCAAAATGAGTGAGCTTGATTTGCTGCACAGCAGATGCCAGGATTATATGATGTGGAAGGAATTTTTTACTTTTAAACCCTTTCAGTGTGATGAAATGCTGGGGAGAGGAAGGAGGGGCTGACATAAGTGCCCTTTTTTTTTTTAACCTCTTCTGTGCTCTGAATCTAGAGATACCAGTTGATTCATGCAAGCACAGCCAGTCTGCGTAGGTGGACTCTACCAAAACAGTAATTAAATGTAGTGTATGTTTCTGGACTAGATCTAAAAGGGAACAGAAAATAATACTATTTATTCTGTGGTTTAAAGCTGTGCTGCTATAAACAGAAAATGCAACAGAGAACTGAGTTCACATGAAAATTGATGAAGAGTACAGTGTGTCTTTTTTGGTATTTGTGCATTATTTAAAACAAGTTTAGCAGACTATAAAGCTTTTGCTTATAGTCAGCTTGTAAGTGTTATGCTACGTTGTGCAGCGTCTCAAAATAAAATGGACCAGCAGTTGTTTACAAAAGCGAAAGACTTTCAGGACCAGCTCATGGGAGGACCAGATGGTGTCTGGGCATTGTGTTGTGGTCTTGCAGTCCATGCAATGCCATGTTGCGCCAATTCATGGATATCCATTTGCAGAGGCATCATCGTGAGCTGCTTCATTGAGAAGAAATGTTTGAATTAACTTTCTTGTCTTTTGCACTGTATTTAGTAAATGCCATTGACTACTGTTATATTTAAAGAAAATAACAAGAGTATATCAGAGCCTTTATTAAACCAGTGTCCTTTGCAAGCAATGATCCTTCCATTCAGGAGAGCTTTTTGTATCACCTGTGAAGAAACCATGTGGGTAAGGTTCAGCGCCAGGTTTTTATGGTGGGATCACGCAGGACTGTGTCAGTCGCCTGTGGTGGGCCTGGCGAGCGGGCAGCCCCAGAGTGCTGCTGCTGCACGAAGGCCCAGCGCGTTCCCTCAGCACGTTTTGCTCCAATGTCTGCTGCTTTGTGCAACTGAAACCTCATGCAAACCGAGAAGTGTTCCCGCACCCCTGCAGGCAGGGTGCTGCCCCCACCTCCCCTTCCCACGGGTACCTGCATGCAGCCCGGCTTCAGGCAGCAGAGGCTTAAACGTCTCAGTTGGACAGGAGGGAAGTGTTTTTCTCAACTAACTTAAAGAGAGTCAAAATACTTCCTTGCCAAAGGGAGAGAAAGGGAGGGAGGGAGCTGCAGTGAGGCAGGGACAGCAGTGAAACAGCAGGTGACAAGGTCTTTGCAGTGTTTCCCTTTTAGGCACTAATAAAGCTCGGAGTGACTTAATATTCAAAACCTGTTGAACCTGTTGGCAAGAACAGAGCCCTAGATCCTTCTTGTAGACGGTTTGTTTGTTGCTACCAACTGCATTTCAATTGCCTAGTGATAGTGTTTGTTTTCTTGGAATTTGCTTTCTGGTGCAAGGTTTCAGCGTTGCTCCTGACCACAGCCCTGCAAAGGCGGAGTTGCTGTGGACCAAGGCACAGCGGGGCTGCAGGCACCCCACGGCAGAGGAGGAGTGTCATGGCTTCGAAGGCGGTGAATGTGGGAAACGGGGGAAAACTGCAGTCGCTTCCTACTCCTGCTGGCAGGCACGGTTGGCGTTAAAACCGTTGCTTTTATAGGAACAAGCTGACCTACTTATTAACACATTGTATTTCAGTGTTCAGCTATGGCTGTCTGCCCCAGAGGGGTTGTGTTTCCAACTCCGCCAAAAGTTGCTGTCCCAGCCTTTCTGAGGGTCTTGGGCAGGACATGTTGGTGTGTTGAGGAGCTCTGGTACCATGGCGATGGGGCGATGGGCACCATGCACTTACCCATGTGGATAAAGGCAAAAAGTTTGCTGGAAGGACTGACACGTGCCAAAGAGGAACAGGAAAAGAGAAAGACAGGAAAATTGGAGGGGAATGATGTATTATGAAAGGTTTTGACCAGAAACATGTTTTCAACTGCTTTCTCTGGGGTAAAGAGGGGCAAGCCACTGATGGCAATAGCTGTGGGTACGCTTAGGGTATCTGAAAGGAAAACTGTTTGTTTTGCCAGCTTGTGAAATTCAGAGGTGACTGTAGTCAGCTGCTCTTCCCTAGCCACATTCATGAAACAAGGTTAGGGCTGGTTTGATAAGAACATGTGCAAACGAGCGAATTTTAAGACTAAACATCTCTTTGGGGTCAGTGAGGAGCTTCCTCTAGATTTGGTCAGCTGGTGGCACTGTGGTGGTGTAAGATTTGTGCATCTCATCTCATGGAGGTGATGGCATCAGCCAACATGGGAGGCAATCCTGCAGCTCGTTCCAGCCAGGGCTTTGATCTGTTTTAGCAAATCCAGATTTCTGTGAGCAAATGACAAAAGCATGGTGGTGGAGAAGATGGGACAGCACTAGGAAATGTCCTTTCTGTGGCAGACCGTTACTTCTGCCTCTGCTCTGGGGGCCTTTCAGTTTTTCAGAGCTACTGGATGACTGTTTTGCTAGGCCAGTGAGAAATACCTGCTCCATCCACCAGTAACAGTGGACTTAGACCCTCTCTGTTGGTCTGCATGGAGTATATACCCTTATATGACTTTCCAGTAAAAATGGATTTGCTGCTCTGACAGAATCCTTCAGCTGATTTAAAAGAAAATTTGCTGCTGTGTTATATAGAGGTTCTTAGGAACGTATCTGTTTAGTTTCCAGCCTGGAAAACCAACTTAGTTGTCCAGATAGTCAAAGGTTTCCAAGAGATCTCCTCCAGTTTTGCCCCCTGAAAAGCTGTGACCTCCTTTGGTAATTACATTGCAGTATAGGCTTAGCTTTGAGGTCTGTGGAAGGTGGAGTTCATGTAGGATATACTCTCAGCCAGGGTGTTACTACAGGTTTCACTGCAAAATTCATGTTTCTACTTCTGGTGCTTTTTCTCCAGTACCTTGTACACATGTGCATGTCTCTTTTTCTCTAATGTACAAATATACCCTTAGTCAAACTATTTAATCTAAACGTTCTGAAAGAGAGAATTTCTGTGTTTAAATTCTTGAGAGGCACTCAGCTACCATAATGATGGAGCTGTAGGACTACCCAGAGATACAAAATGACAGACATCATAGTTAATACTCATCAGCATCCTTTCTAGCAATCTCAAAGCAGTCCTATCAGTAAAAAGCCTAAGCAAGCTGTGCTGCATTATCATGATTGAGGGCCAGATCAGATTTGATGTTGCTGGCTGACATGAGAGGAGTAGAAAAGAAAGTTTTCCCACTTCTAAAACCAACTTTATAAATAACCTCTCTGTAACATTGCAAATACATCCTCACACTTCTGTTAAAATACCCAATAATGAGATGAAGACCAACCTCAAGCATGTTTCCAGATGCTTTGCCTTGAAAGTAAATGGGAGCTGCTTACATTCATCCCTGATAAAGGGGTAAAGGGAATGTAGCTTAGTGCTTTCCCAGCATTAAGAGTTTGGTGGTATATGAATTTCACACCCTTCCCAGCCAACATCAAGTCTAGCAACATTGATTTTTAATCATGCATAATTACCACTGTTAGTCTCCTCTGAAACAAGTGATATCTCCAGCCATTTTAAGGCTTTACACTGTTTTCCATATCTGTCTTATCATTATATTATCTGGCACTTGGTTTTCTGCACTAAGGAGTGCTGTAAGTACCAGGTCTCTAACTTTACTGGAATTTCACTGACAATTTTGCATAAAATAGAAATATTTTCATTGGTGTGTTCCCAGTGGAAGAATACTTGTGGCTTTTATAACAAAGGCTCTACAAAGACACTAATACAGACCATTAGCATGTTTGTTGCACCGGGTGAAATGTTGCACCAGATTTATGAATAATTCTTTCTAAATTGGGGCATCAGGTCTATGTTAGGGGCGGGGCAAGGATCCCTGTAAGGTTTTCAGTTCTGTTCCTGACTCTGTGGAAGACAGCTGTTCACCTATAAACAATGGTATTAAAATGAAAAATAAATAGGAGCTTTTTTCTTTTTGCATTTTGCTTTTCTGGAGGTCTGCCACCATATATGCTTCGAGATTTTTCTACTCCCTGCTGGAGACAGGAAGGAGCAGGGTGGGTGCTTAGAAACTCTCCATCTTCTGGCTGTGATGGTGGTGAGATGAGTCGGGAGGGCCTCTGCACGGCGGTGGGCAGCTGTCCGTTTGACTCGCCCATGAGAGGGCAGGCGATCATTAATGATCAGTGCGCAGAGAGACAGAGATGGGGAGGGGGGCCAAATGAATGTGTTCTCTCTGTTTGGTTTTGTTGTAATCGATCTGATTACCAAACATTATTAAGATTTGTTTCCCCAGACAGCCAGTGCTTTGCTCTCACAGACACACAGATCTGACGCACAGATCATGCTAGTAAATTGAATTTGAGCTGGCAGAGTTAGTATGAACTGTTTGCTGTACGTACATGAAGCAGAACTCTAAAAGGCCAGAGAGATGCTTGTGTGCTGCACTGACAAGGATTACAGAAACTCGTGCTTAAAATCAGTAAACCAGCTCTCACTAGAGTTTGTTGAAATTTTGGAGTACAAAAAGAAATGTGGGGTATTTTTTCTATTTGGTTGTAAACACAAAATTGACAAAAAGACTTCATACTTACCAAAAGAAAGCCCTCTCTTTCTTCGTGGCAGCTTCTGTCATGCTGCCAGCTTGGCTGGAGCGGCGGCCATTCCTCCCCAGCAGGGACACAGCCGCCTGGGATGGAGAGCTACGTTGGGGAGCTGCAGGGGAAACGCAATCTAGCACCATTTAGAAGGTGGTTTCCTCTCCAGCCTTGCTGTATGCCTGTGAGAATGGCGCAAAATACACTTGTGATTCTTGTTAATGAAAACACTAATTTTTTCCAAAACTGTACTGAGTTATAGTTGAGCTGCCCAGCTGTTCCAGTCTGGGGCTCAGCCCTGCAGGATGCTGGTACTCTGATCCTCTTCCATGGGCACTACTCATTCTCTGGCTTGCATACACATGTAAGTGCTTTCCTGGATTACAGCCACAGCTCTCACTACTATCTGGATAAAGCTTCATTTCATTTTCTTTTTCTTAAATGTCCAGGAACTTCCTTTAGGCACAGCCTGTGCATGTGGTCAGTTTGAGTCCCTGTTCACTGCATAAAGAGGATGGGACAAGAGCCCCTTAGCTTACCCACTCTGTTTTGTGAAGTAAATACAATTTATACCTTTCAGCTGAGGATCTGAAAGAGTTTGCAGAGGATTTCTAGTTATATCCTGCCCATTCCTTTCTCCTTCGATAACCTTGCCTGTCAGGTAGTGGCGATTCAGAGTCCAGGGAGTTTGAACAGAATCATTCATAGCAAATCAGAGGTAGACAGAAGTGGAATCCTGTGTCTCCCCTTCTTTTTTTTAATTAAAATTTAGCGGATAATACCATTTTGGATAGAAAGGAGCTACGTGGTAGCAGTTTGGCACATTAGAAGCATCCAAGGGACCTGTAAATGCGACTTAGCTGCAAAGCCTTGCCTTAGTGCTCGCTCTCTAGAGACTCCCTCACTACATTTCAGTTCATGGCATTTCATATTTCCTCTGGTTTTGAAATGTTTAAGTAAAAAATTCCAGTGAAGCCAATATTTAACTTACACGTTTGCTACTATATAGCCCAGATGGTACTAAATCTTTGCATTAACAGAGTGTTTAGTGGAAGATCTGAGATGCATATTCAACTGAATTCAAGAAAAATGTAAGCAAAAGCAAGTTTGATAGTTTTTTTCAGGTTTGCAACATATTTTCTATAAAATCTCTTCTATGAAGTCTTGAAGTAAGAAACAAAAAAACCCTTAATTACTAGGATGTAATGTTTAGTCTAAATAAACTGTGTTGCAGTTGTTTTAAATAAATCCTATTATTATGTATGCTATATAAGCTCAGTGAAAGCCCCAACCTAAGACTGACTAATTTCACTCGCTAACATCAGGCAGCTGATGTTCACTGTGTTGTTTTCAGCAGGAGCTTTCACTAAAAAAAGCCAATATAGTCTCAGAATATCTACTGTTGTAGTTAGAAAGTAATTCCACTACTCCATTGGTTATCTTGTAGACGTCTGCAGTGGGATTGCCATGATCTTCAAAGGCTTTCTTTGTTTTCATATTTCCTGGTAATAATCCTTCAAAAATGACATTAGTTCCTTCACTGCCTTACCACTCACTGGCCTGCGTCTCATCCTTCAGCCCACTTGAGAAGCTCTCCAGCAAAAAAAGTCAAAAGGCCCTAAACACCAGATTCCTGCTCTTCTGTCGTTTTCTTTATTTGAAAATTAAAGAAGTTTAGAAGGAGTAATGCAGGAAGAGTGGAAGCAGTTTTGTCAGATAATGGCAGTGTTGCTGGGGCTGTCTTCCTTCCTCCATTGATTTCCTTTTGAGAAGCAGAAGAGCAGCTTGTTCCAGCCGTGTTGAACATCACTCCCTGTGGAAAGTGCTCAGCCGTCATCCACAGACCTGGGCAAGTCTCTAGCGTCTCCATGAACAGGCTGGGGCTGGCTCACAGCAATGCAAAATAACGATTGTCAAGTGCTCTGATGGAAAATACGCTTTAGTCTGCTTCCCTTTGGTTGGGTAAGTTTATGTCTAGTCCTCTTGGTCTTCAGTGGGGATACACTTGCAAAAGGTTGGCAAGGGAGAAACAGTTGCTCCAGCAGGGTTTTCCAATGTGTTTAATAGTAGGTTTTCAAAACTAGTAATTTGATTTATTTGTTTATTGATTGATTCATACTAGTGACTGTTAATTGGTCTCAAGCTTAGGAAGAAGTAAATGGTAGACTTTGAATTTTTTTTTTATTTATAGTATGCCTGCCTGTCTTGGACATAACTTTACAAACAAAAAGTGATTTGTTCTCTCAGGTGTAACTTCACTCAAGAATTAGCACTAACACACCTCCGTTTATCCACTGTCCCTCCTGGGGAAGGAACACCTAATCTGTAACTGGAGAGCAAGCCTGGTCTGGCTGTCATGGCTGTATGGTGGGCACTTGAGCCCCAACAGACTGCATGCCTGCCTGTCTGTGTACCTGCTAGTTGGTCATACTTATACTGGGTTATTTTAACATACTTCTGGTGGCAATTTTAGCTGTCCCTGCCTTGAAAGCCAGGATTGCACAGTGTACATCAGAGTGGGAATTGTTGGGCTTGCAGCCACTTTTCCTAGCCTTTCCTAGGCTCACGAAGAAGCCCCTGTGCACAGACCTGCCTGAGCTGTGGGCCACCATTCTTCCCCTGCGCTCCTCCCAGTCCCCCAAGTACGAGGCTCTGCCTGCTGGCACCTCTCTGCACCTTCCTCCCTGGACCTGCTCCACTGTCCTGCAGAGGAAAGCAGAGAGAAGGTAGGAGTCCGAACAAAAGTTTATATGCAGGCATGGGAGTGCAGTGGGGGAGGTGAGACCAATTGCAAGCCAGGTCTCACATAGCTTGTTCACTGGCTTTTTTTCATAGTGCCATGGTTCAAGTGCTACTGGAATAACCTCTGGCCAACTCCTCTTCATTATACCAGGAGTCTTGCTTACATGTTTAAGGCTGCTGCCACAGAGCTCAGGCCAGCTGCTGTGACAGCAGTGGTCTCACATCACTGGTCTGCACTGCGTTGACTGTCAGGTATGAGGCTCCAGCTCTGCACTGCACTCCTCCAAGTGCAGATAGCTACCAAGCTTTAGGCATCCTGCCTGAGTTCAGCAGCTCAGGGTACATCACATGCCTGAAGCTGATAGGCATTGGGTCATGTGCATCTGTAGCACTGCCCATAAGCATTTTGCAGGTCAGCTTTGTCATGAAGTGGTGTGAGGTCTGGTGCTGGAGTGTCAGACATCATCCTGGTGCTTCTGCAGGTTTATGTAGATGAGCCTCTGTGCAAACAGGCTTCCACTGACATAGTTTCTTCCTGACTGTGTCTTTGTGTTCTTTACCTCTCTGTCATAGAGTTTTGCAGAGGACTTACCTGCCCTAGAGAAGCACGGTTTAGAAGGCAGTTTCTGGAGAGTCCCTTTCCCTGGGACACATTGTGAGCAGCAACACTGCATAAATACTTCTGAAAACTCACATTCAACCTTTTTATTTTGTTCCAGCTCCTGCTAGAAGGGTTCTCCCAAAATACCATTGCTCTGTTGTCTAGAAATGTTCTGGTTACCAGTCTGTCTTCAGCCAATGTTGCTTTACTGAAACTGTCTTTCAACTTAATAGTTCTATTCCTTGCTTTTCCCCTCTGCGTCCCATGGTCACTTCATTGTGTTGATAGTCTTACTTCTTTTCTGCCTTTGTTTTGTTTAACTGAGCAAACCAAGCTCTGTTTTCTCTCCTAAAGTCAGTTTCCATGTCGGTTCAGCTGTCCAGCTTGGGTTTTTAGCCTTTTAGTTATTTTTTTCAAAAAATGAATTGTTCCTGCTTTTCTCAGGATACAGGTTGGAGTGAGCTCTTCATGCAGTGACTTGCAGAAACTGCAGCCTTCCCCAGGCTGAGGTCTAGAGTTCCTCAGCCCAGTCTATTTCCCAGAGGGTCCACAGGAACCATTTAGTTCATCAAAACTTGCTCTTTGGAAATCATAGATCTTAAATAAAATTAGGCTTGCTGTTATCCTTCCCACTTAATCTAAACTGAATCACTTTGTGGTCCCCTGTTCCAAAGTCATCGTCATTATTTAAGATAGAGCAGAAAAGAATCTATTCTTGTTCACGCAGCAACATGGATAAAGAAACTTGTCAGCTGTCACATCCAGGAATAACTGGCCTTACTATGGTTAATAGCGTTTGCTCTCCAATCTGTACTGTAAAGTTAGTCTCCTCTGTTGACATAATTCCCATTTCTTTAATGATGCAGAGCTCTATCCAGATCCTTATTTTATCTCGTGCAAGAAGTCAAGAGCAGACCCAGCGTCTCTCTTAGAAGTCTTCTCTGACCATCTTTTGACAACATTTCCAAACATTTTCTGTTTTCTTCTGTTTCCAAAGTCTGCTGTTTCATTATTGCATGACAGTGTCCTACCACATAAAACCCGTATTTCTTTTCCTTGAAAAGCACAGACCTTTTGACACCTGTTTCAATAATAATTGCCGTTTCACCCTGTTTGTGAATTTTCCTGTAATAACACTAGTGCCTTGAGTTCCTCTTTTATTATGTCAGTCTGCCTGTGTTATTAGCACACAGCTATTTTAGCTGCTGGGTTTTTCATTCACCTTTTCTGCTCTTGTTTTTGGTTTTAGGCTGCATTTGGCTCCCTAGTTAGACTGTATACAGTCCTTTCACTGTCAGTGTCACATGCCTGACCCCTTTTCTCATCATTAGTAGCATTTTTTCCTTCAAATCACTGAAATACCTTTCTCATTGTTGTTTTCATGTTTATCTGATGTTTTCCCCTTTGCTTTCTGGATCCTGAAAAGGGTGTGGAATTCATGTTCGTCTCCCCAGGCCTTCCCTGTCTGTGTTCATGCTGTGGGTTGTGCCATGGTGGTTCCAATAGTTGAGATGTTTGCCTGAAGCCTTCCTGAAGACTCATCTTGCAGTGAAAGTACCCAAAAACCACCTTTTCCTGCAGAACCAGTGGCTGAGAGAAGGAGGGACTGTAAACATTTCCCCAGGGGTCACTCGGGCTATGTGAGATGCATCGGTTCTTTTCTGGTCGGCATGTCCTGTGCTTGCTGGACTGAAAGACATACTCGGTTCTCAAGGTCTGGTGGACACAAATGTATTTTGAAATAGCATGAGAAGGAAATGAGTGCTTACAATGAACACTTGTATGGGACAATAAGGTATGGTTTATTTAGTCTCAAATGGTCAGAGTTTTGTAGAGGGCTTCCTCCTGCCAGGCATCCTCACACTTTGCTGAAAGAAAAACCTGTTGTTAGCAGCAGAGACATTATGAAGGCTTGAGCAATAATGACCTTGATGTCCCAGTTAGAGATAACACATATCTTCATAACTGGGGTCAAAGAGCATGTGTGTTTGTGTGTATGTGTATCCTTTGGTCAAAAAAAAAAAAGGTGCAACCTCTTAAGACTGCAAGGAGTTACAGCCCTCATAATCCCATCTTCCACTGTAGAAGCTGAGGCTGCAGCAATCAGTTAAGAAGATGGTTGAAATTCCTGATCACAGATTAGGTAAGTACCTGACAGAACAGCAAGTTGTTTCTCTCTTTCTGTGCTAGGGTTACCAGGTAGTGCTTTCTTCAGGTGATGTTTTCTGTTCAGTAATACAAGCTGCACATGCTGGATGGAGTCAAAAAGGACTTTACTGTTGCCTTTGTGATGGGTAAATTTTCTTTTCACATCCTTCAGCACTGAAAATTAAGCTTGCCAGTGATATATACCAAAATTTAAAAATATTTTAAAAAATAAAGAAACAAAAACAAAGCAAAGATCTCCACCCTGTTTTTAAGCAGACAATGTATTATAATACGCCGGTTTTATGTATGTCTATCTCATCTCTCTTTAGTCAGCTGTCTCTTAAAAGATTTTTATGTTGCACTGGTAAAATATGTATCAGTGTTGTGAGTCTTCAAACAGTTAATTGGTCTTAATCTTTACTACTGAGATGAAAAATTAGGATGATATGTTTTGGTTTCATACAGCTTTCCAAATGACAGATGAACCTCTCTGAGTTTGTGCATGTGCAAGACCTTCTGTAACTCTTTCTCCTACTGTTCTTTTTATTAAAGCTAATATTTTTAACAAAAATATATGTTGTAACTGTTTATACAGTTTTTCAGCTGATAAAATGGTATTGTTCAGGAATGGAAATTGTATGTGTTAGCTTCATGACAATACAAATTAACAAAATAGAGGAGCAGGAAGAAGGTTTCTGTTACAAATTCTGTATTTTTTAAAATTAGACTTCTCAGAATAATTTGTACTGTAGCTTACTTGGCAGTGCCGGAAATTAGCTTAAAAAACAGGAAAATTATTGGTTCATTTAGACCCGTACCTTTCTTCTTCTGTGTCTCATACTAGATCCTTTCAAAGGAGTGGGGGAACCACTGTGACTGCCAGACCACTTTTGTATTGCTAGTGAAATTGCTTCCTCCTGGCCTCTATTATATAGCTTCCAGAATTCTCATTCTTGGTCTTTCATGCACTGTTGTTGAGGTATGAATATAATTTCTTGTTTCTTCCCAAGATCTTGGTTCTGAATCGTATCGGTTTACCATATGCTTCCACAAGTATTCTGTTCATTTTAAGAGCTCTTCTCAACCTTATTTAAATATTTCAGAAGTGGACACAGTGGCATCCTACACCAAGGAGTTTGACAGAGTTACAGTACTTACAGTTTTCTTCAGGTATTTTTTCCTATCTTGCACACTGCAATTTTATTTTAACATCTAGGTTCTTATTCTGTCATCAGGCAAAATAAATTAAAAAAATAGAAAAAAGGGGAAAAAAGCCTTCACTCTACTATTCTCTGTGTCTTTGACCTAACCTGACTCATACCAAGGTTACCCATCACGATGTGGGAAGGGAAAAGGCACATCTATTACCAGACAAGTTAAATAGGGGCAAGCTGCTATTTGCTCTGTTGCGGTTTAATAAGCCCAAAGGTAAAAGGTGGAAGACAGAGTGTTGCTTTTGCAACATTTTCCGGCTGCCAAAAATTTAAAATATCAAAGAATCAAATCACAAAAAATGTGTAGGAATGGGCTATGCTAGGAATTGAGGCAGGGAGTAAAAAGACTGATCTTATAAGAAAAGAATAAACTGGACTTACATCTTCTGAGTACAGTGACAGTAAGTTTTATGCATTCCAGCTACAGTAGAGCATTTGAATGGAAAAAAGTAGTGGAGGATGCTGAGGTTAAAAAGTTAGAAGGGGCTGAAAACTAGCATACTGAACGGTGAAGTGAAATTCTTTACAAAAATAGTTCTATTTTATATGTAGTAACTTCAAATTAAAAGAAGATCTTATAAATTCCTTCCTGATGAGATAACATGGCAATGGTTGTAGTGTACAGATGGTGCAGTTTATTTACTAACTGTATTCTTTACGTCGTTTGGCAGTAACATTTTAGTAGTACCTAAATATGCATCTTAAGTGCCTCTCTCTAGGCATCTGTGCTGGAAAATTCGGCCATGGTTGCTTTGAACTGCTTCAACTGCTATTTTCTTTAAAACCTTATAGTACGGCTGTAAAAATAAATACCCTCTAGCAAAATCAAGAGCGACTCTGTTACCCTAATTTTTATTACAATTTAGTTGGAAGGGGATGAATTTGAAGCATTCAGTGAAATCAGATGAAAGTTTTAAATAAAAACATCAAAATAATATTATTATAGAACACTTCCTCTCTCTATGAAATTAACTCAGATCAGAGATCACAACATAATAAAAGGACAGCTGTCACATCCAGCTTTCTCAGGTACCTGTTTGGTTTTAGTTATTTTTTGTCAATTCTAGAATAAACAGTCTGTCACCTGAGGGTTATCCTCTGCTTTGCTGCATGTATGTATGTAATCTCATGCTAAAATATTTCATGCCTACTATTTCTCCACTTCACATGTCTGTGCAGGACAGATTCTGATCTATACAGGTAATGTGCAGTGTGAAGTCTGGCTCAAAGCACGTCTTGACAATATACACTAGATCATAATTCCACAGAGTGATAAATTGTAGGTTAGTTCCTCAGTGAAAGAACTAGATGCTGTTTACTGATTTGGTGTTCACTTTTGAACACTTCGCTGAGTAAGGACTTGAATCTAAAATGCAGCAAACAGACCTGCCACGAGGTTTGTGAGTTATCCTTTGTTGGTATCATCTTAATCAAAAGAAGTTTTCTCTTCGAAAGCAATGCTGGCAAAAATAACAGCAGGCTCCCACTGCAACGGGAGGTACTGCAGCTGTGGTGGAGTTCCTGCCCCTTGTTGGCTTTGAACTGCGTTGGGATGTATGCTTTCATGCCTTACGAGTTTGTGTAAGTGCTTAAGGTTTCTTCCAGATCCTTTCTGATACCCTGTGAAGGACACTTGGTGGATGAGGGACCAAGCACTGAAACTTCAGATTGTAGCATGAAGCACTGAGTGTATAGACCACAGTCATCTGTTAGGGAGAGCTGTGGCTGCTGGCAATTTTTTGTCACAATTTTTGTCACTCTCTGATGTTTCCTGTTTGAGACTTTGATGTACCCTTCCTTCTTCATACAACATCCACAGTCCTTCCTTTTCTTTGTTGTTCCTTACTTTCTTCTTTCACTGGGAAAGTTGGGCATCTTCTATATTCCACTAGCAAAAAATGAACATAGAGTTTGTGTATGCAGTCAATTCACCACTTTAATTAACAAAAAGAAACCAGAATGCATTAATTTAAATACCTAATTTTCTAAATTCCAAAACTTTGTATGTAGCTATTTTTAACCTGGTTTCCTAGGGAAAGATGTTCCTGCAATCATTTTTCACTAACCACCCACTGTTAATAACTTCAGGAGCCTTTGTGTTGATCACAGACTTCAGGTAGGGCAGAGATCTGTTATGAAATCCACAGCTTCATGAACACAGACAGGCAGGTAGAAGGGAGAGGATCCAGTTACCAGGCTGGTCGGGCTGCCACGCAAGGTCATCCCTTACTGCTGGAAGTGAGAGGATCTGCATGGAAGAGACTTCACGAAGATGTCAGCTGTGGGGAAAGGGCCATCAGCATGGGGGCACTGGTGGGTACCAGGAGTCTAAGCAGGAAACGCCAGTCCAAGCAAAGGTGCCCTTCATGCATCTGCCTTCAGTGCTACTCCTTATGACTACTACCTGGCTCTTCTTGACTGATGTCCTTCTCAGGAGACTATCTCCAAATCATGAGCGTAAATGCTGCGCAGGAATGAGCTGGCCTTTCAGTTTGCCCTCGGACATTGCTTCGGCACCTCTTTGTGTGGTCTCTGACTGCTGGTCCTCAGCCCTTGTCTTCCTTGTGTACCCAGTCCCTCCTTTTTCTTTTCTCTCTGCAGAAGGACAACGCAAAGCACATTACCCTGGATCTTACTGACACCACCCTGGGTGCGTGTCTCCAAGCCCTCTTACCTCTGCCAAGGCATTAATGGAGTAACTGTCTGGTTTCTTCAAGAACATACCAGTAGAAACAGAGCTAGACACCATAGCAGGTGTGGATGGACTTGAACCATGGTTGTGCTGTGGAAAACAGCTGCTGTGGATGCAGTCGTATGTTGTAAACAGCTTGTGTTACAGTCGTGAAATCATCACAGAAATGTGGTGGTAGCATTAGTGGTCCGAAGGCTAAGAATGAACCTTTCAAGATAAACCAGTTACAACAATTTTATCTCAAAGCACAGAGTTTGTTACACAAAACATGAAGTCAGCAGGAAATGTGTTTTCTCTGGCTGTGTCCTTTTATTCTTTCAACAGCAAAATTAACGTTATGCTAATGTTACTCAGTGGTGGGACCTTGTTTAAAGTAAAACAAGAAAACAAAATTTAGGAACAGCCGATAAAGAAGTGCTGAAGTTGGCTGTATGAATTGTGATACAGTAAATTCAACTTCTAACAGTCTTCTGATTTTATGGTATGAAAGAGGTGGAAGAATTCTGGTTTGATTTAGCTTTATTTCTCAGGCTTCTTTGCTTTTTGTCTTGCTTTTTAATGTTAGATTATCCCTCTTCAGTTTGACTAAAGGGAAACTGGCTGTGTGGGCTGTGTGGTGTGTGGACCCAGTCCTGCAACATGGCGCGTGTTCGGGAGTGAAGCTGTTTGGAAATGGCACTTTCAGCATAGACACTTGCAGCAGGAATACTGCTTTTGATGTATCTTCAGACTTGAAGATGAACATAAGTTGGTGAAGCTGGTTTTCTCAGTAGTCTGTTGGTGACTTTTGGAAAAGGGTATGCTGACCTGTCCAGGAGACAGACAGGCACCTGCTTTCCAGTAGGTGGGCACCTTTTATACTAATTTAGTCTGCTGCTGCTTCAACTTAGTTTTACACCTGCTACACTGTTGCTCTGTTTACTGTTTCAGCAATTAAATAATAGAGTAGCCATTGGAAGTGTTTCCAGCTATTCACAGAAAAGTAGTACATACTTAAACTAATAAAAAAATGCCTTTTTTTTTCTTAAACGGTCAAGTGAATTTCTGTTTCGCTTAAGCAGATATTGAAATCCTCTCTACGTCATTTGTATTGTTAATAAATTGTAGGGCTTTATACCACATCACATTACTGGAAATAGATTTGAAATATATAAAGGTACAATATACATCTATTTTTAACAGTGAAAAGTAATTGTCTGACATAATAGCCAAAATAAAGTGCCATGAAGCTATTAGTAGTAAATTGAATTTTTTGGTATGTAATTTAGTATAAATACTGACAAGCTGAAAAAAACCCAAAACCCAAACAACTAACACATTCTCATTAGTCATTCAGTTTAGCAGCACAGAGGCAGCAGTCGGCCAGGGCGTGCGTTTTTATGTCTGCTTCAATTGCACACTTCATTTATTTGGACATGGCATAGGCGGCTTTCTCTGTCACACGGCATCACTGCACGATTAGCAAGTTGCGCCCCAGGGCAGCTGGGACGCTTTGCTGGGGCAGATGTTCTTTTCAGCTTATTCAGTGGCCGTTGTGGGGTTGTTTACTGTTGTCATAGCTACCTACATTTCCATAGCAGCCGAGCTGCTGTGTGTGAAGCAAGTGAATGTAGTTATAAAAGGATCATATTTTGTTCTGTCTCTATAACTTACCATCTGTCAACTGTTCGTGATGGATTCAGAAACCAATTTAAGAATAACAGCAGCCAGCCGATGATTTTTGCTTATATTAAAGTGACAATGGATGAGGATGCAAATAAGTTGGTGCTTCAGTGAAATGCTAGGGTTTTTTTCCCTTAACTGTAGCAGTTTGGCTTCCAACACTTTCTCAAACATCGCTGAAATCCTTATCAACAAATAGAAATGACCAAGTGTCATCTTCTGTGCTTGCTCAGGTGTAGGTGTTCCTTATGCTTTCCCACTCTACTGTCAGCTCATCCCTGTGTGTTGCTTCCAAATTGTGATGTTGCATCTGCTTTCATAGATCCTTTGTAATGAAATCTAAATACTCTCCATAGAATTAAACAGCAAATTCATGAGGCTAACAGAAAAGGTATCATGCACACATGAGTATGGTTTGGTGACATCCATTCACTGCGCTCTACTTAATAGTAGCAATGGGATCACATGCAAGTTTGGGGGGAAATTCAATGTGTGATCAACGAGCCCTCCAAATAATGAACTCATACCTTTTCACTGCAGAGATTTGGTTGAACCTGTAGTTTAGCAACGGGGGCAAGAAGATTAGCCCAGTTGTAAATAATGTATTTATTGGTTGATTTTTCCAGATCCTGACATTGATGCTGCCACTGCCATGATGCTTTTGAATACTCCCCCTGAGATACAAGCAGGTTGTGAGTAGATATTTCTATAGCATATAGCAACATAGACGTGTAAAGTTAATATTCTCTTTTATAAGTATGCAGCGTACCAGATAAAAAGGAAGATTTAATGAAGAAATATAACTTCCCTTGTAGACCTTTACACTTCCTTGACCCTTACATGAGTATAATTTTGTGATTCATATTACATTCTTTGTTACATGAATAATAGTAATCCATGATCTCTAATTGAAAAGAGGGGTTATTGTTATTCATGACATACACATAATTGAGTAACATACTATTATCTGTACTGATAGAAAGACCTGGGGCAACAGCCAGGAGAAAGGCAGGAAGAGAAAGAGAGCAAGAGAGCGAAGGGTACATGGCATATGGTTTTGTTTTCATTTTGTTTTGATTTGACTCCCATCGTGTGAGTTACCACAGCCATCTGGATACTTCCCATTCACTTGGGCACTGTTTCAACTCCTTCCTTGCACACATCCTGCCCAATTTGCTTTTTTACTCTGTCTGATGCAAGGCAGTAGGCAGGCTCCTGGGAGCAAGGAAAGGTCTCATTTCCTGCCAATACTGTCCGTGTTCTGTGAGCAGACCCGAGGTTTTGATGCTGTGTATTATCAGAGCACCGAAGGGGCCTTGGCCCCCACTGTTCTGGGCTGTGCAAATAGTGCAGGAATCATCCTGCCGCACAGAGCTTGCAGTGAAGGTATTAGAGGAATCCGTAGAGGAATACAGCTGCACAAAAGCAGGGAGTACAAGAAAACAAACATATCGCTGGTCAGCAAGCATGGTAGTAATGCCAAGTGACAGGCAGCTCTAAAAAATAAAGGCAGAAGTTAAAATAGAAACCATTATCAAGCCTGCCTGGCATCACTGCTATTGTTCTAGCTCGGGCAACCAAATCCAAATTCCAGGGGAAGCCTTGATTCGCACTTTGATACTCTGCCTGGGGAAGAGAGTCAATTACCATCAAAGCATTTCCTGTGCAGCGGAGGAAAGCTATTGTCAGCCTGCTTTGTGACCCTGCCAGAGAAATGCCTCTTGAGAAGCTCCTCTCCGGGGAGAGCACGATGTACCAAGAAACTCTTCCGGGAAGATAGAAGAGTGGTCCTTGTCCTCCTCTCTTAAACAGCCTTCAGGGGTTGTGCGCAGTAAAAGGGTGAGCAATCCCAGCTACATGTAGGTAGGAAAAACGAAAGATTTTATCGGGGCGAGGAGGTTATTGTTGGGCTTCAGGGGAAAGAATAAAATGAGAGATCTTCAAAGGATCAGAAATTTAAAGAAGCTAAATTTGTGGGGTGGAGAAAAGGGGAAAAGAAGTTGGTGTAGAATGATAATGCAGGGGTAAAAGGGCATGTGAAAAGAGGGAGGGAGACATAAAGCAGTATGTGCACAGGAAAGGAATGGGAAAACACAGAATAATCTGAGCCTCCAGAGGAACTGGAGAGCAGGAGAAGATTGCAGACAAGAAAGGGAGGAGATCCATAGTAAGCTGCATGTACTAAACATGCTGCAGATTTTTATCACGTGTGCATGTTTGCCAGCATTGCAGGTGTTTGCGTGGAAGTGATTTGGAGACTTGGGGACTGTCATTTCATAGAGATCATAGCTTGCAGGTTGGCAAATGGCTTATTGCTATTTTAGTTTGTAGAAGGCTAGAATTTCCTTCCTCAGAGCGACCTCTACGAGTTTGGCATATCTCTCCCTCCACGTCACCTTCTCAGTGGGCTGTTGTTGCAGGACACCAAAAGTGAGAGTGAGATGAAAGCAGAAAGGTGGCTTCTCATTCACATTGCTCCCTCCTTGATGTCTGCAAGTAATGAGGCCTTCCTCTGTGCCTTTAAACTGACATGTAGGGTCTGCTCAGAAGTTCATGCATCCCTCCAAATGTTGGCTAGAATTGGCTGGTGCCGGGAGAAAAGAGCAGAAGTTTTTATCGTAACCTCAGAGGCCCTCTAGATTACAAAGGAGAAATATTTGTGTGTGTATGCGAATGGATACCTGAGGAAGTAAATCAGCCTGTCCTATGAATTGCAGTTGGGTCTCACCTACCATGTTAGGAAAATCTTAGGCAACTTAAAGCAAATTAATTACTACTGCACATTAAGGAACAATGGCATAAAAAATCACATTTAAAATTAGTTTTCAAATAAAAGGCAATTGGGCTATAAGAATTTCATTGCAATGCTGAGCATCATCTAGAAGCTCACAGTTCATTCTCTGTTCTGTCAGTGAGTACAGTGGTCTGTAAATCAAGCTGTGAATGATCAGGGCAATAAGCATGCTGGTACTCTTTGATCCCTTGAAGATTTAGAGTTCTGTTTGTCATATTAGACTGTGGTGTCAAGCATGTGCTCAAGCCATCAGGGCTGCAGAATGCCCCATCTTCTGAAGACAAGCTTGCCTGAAAGTGATTTGAAGAGAGGGAGACATAGTTTACAGTTTGGCCAAAGGTGTTAATAACCTGACTGAAAACACCCTTTTGGTCTGAGAGTCTGACTCCAAGTTTGCCAGTTACTTCCACAACAAAGACAGTCAGATGGAGGCAGAACCTGGGTGTCATTTCACAGTACAACAACTTGACAAGTCAGAAAATTTAAAACTCCAGTCCCTTAAGGCCTTTGCCCATCCTACAAACATTTAACCATTGTTGTGAAACATGGATACCTCCAAAGCAGATTGTGACAGAGTTTGAATTCATGTTTGTGTGGATGGTTAGTGGGCTTTTGACTTTGAAGGCATCTTCTTGGATTAAAAGCTGTCTTTCCAGCAGGATAAAAATCCATGCTTATCTAGGCAACGTGGATGCTAAAAGCATCTTTAGGATGAAGATAGCAACAGCCTTATTCAAAGTCTTATTACAATTTATTCTTTTAATGTAGTCTGTCAGAAAGGAATCCCATCTCAGTGGCTTTAGAAAATCCGGAGTAAACTATTCCTGCATTGTAACAGATTGATTAATTAGCTTTACAGTTTTAAATGACCATTTAAAATTCCATACCCATGTGTGAAACACTACTAACAACCACATACAAATTTTAAAATCAGTTTTTGCTTTTATATGAAATCCTGAAATGATGTCTGAGCTGGCACGAACACTGCTTACTATTTACCCCAATCACATCGTGCTTTGGTTTTCATGGAAAAAAAAAAAAGGCAGAATAAAAGAGTAAAACACTGTTGTTAGGATTATTTTGTGTTTGTGGGGATTTTACTTTATAGCTTCATGAAATTGATTGTTCACATTGTCACTAAAGGTTGGAAATAATGCAATTATAGTTGGGATGTTGACATCAGAAATCAATTTCTAAAATATTAACACTTGCAGTATTTTCACAGACCAAATATTTCTAGATAGTAACTAAAGACAGAAGTTCAAAGTAACCAGCTCTGTGCGAAAGTCTGCTGAAACATACAGTCCAGCTGACACCAAGAATAAAGCATGAAAGCTTTATTCTAGCCTGTGATATGCTAGGAAAGGGTATGTAGGAACACAGTTTCAGTACTTTTTTGCTTCAGTTTGTAGAAGTCCTTGTATTTCATCACATTTTGTATGGTTTAATTATGTTTAAAAAGAAACAGCAGCTGAAACACCTACTTTCTTCAATAGCAGCTATCGCAGGTTACAAATACTTTGGATTCTTTTAGCAGCTGGTACATGAATATTAATTCCAAAATACATGACTTGCATTGAAAACTGTATTTTGATCTGCAGGGAACTGGGTACTGGCTGGGCCACCTTTGGCAAGTTGCGTCAGATTTCTGGGCCTGTTTTCGTTGATAGGAATCTAATTCACAGAGAGAACAGAGGAAAAGGAGATTGGTGAAGCTCTGTTTAGAATTCATGGCTACTAACTCAGTAAAGCCCATGAGTTAGTTTTGTACAATTGTTAAGATTTTCAGTACTTCATAATGTTTTGAAAGTGTATGTTACCATCTGTCATTCCAGTGTAGCATTCCCAACTCTTAAAGAGTGTAGTGTCCTGGGCATGTCTTTTAGTGTTGCCAAACCATTATGTTTTGCCATGAATAAAATGGAGATGATTTTGGTGGTTTTGCAGTTTATTTGAATTTCCTGAGATTCGAGTCACTGTAAGCATTTTAAGTAGCAATTGGTGAGGTCATTCTGAACTTAGAATCATTTGCTCTTCAGGAAGGACCAGGAAGCAGGGAGTGTGTGTAGTGTGTTGCTGCTGCTGCTACTGCTAGTGAAACGATGCTGTAGTCAAAGGGATTATGCTGGAAATCTTGACTGAATTCAAGAAGCTCCTGACTCAGCAATATTACACATAGCTTCGAATTCATGAGTAGTCCTTTGCCTGTTGCTATATAATTTGGGAGTTGCACGCAAATGTAAGTACATTGCTCAGGCTGAAGTTTAATACTGCAGACACTATAAACAGTGCTTGCAGAAAGCGTTTGGGTAGAAACCAGGAAACTGAGAGTCCTCTCAGCTCTGAACATCCATCTTCTTTTTTCCATATTGCTCACCACTACTCACCCAGGTTAGCTGGAAAGTAGTGGCCTTCAGGAGACTTTGCAGCACTGGTTTTGGTTCCTCAGAGGAGATCTGAAGTGCTGTGGTAAAGATGTTTGAGAAGATACGATCATGGAGTTTTGCTGGGCGCTCCTTAAAAAGCAGGCTTTCCAAGGGTGAGATCAACGTCTGTCTGGTTTGGAAATCTTTATGAATCTTTGTCTCAAAGCATATGGAACCCAGAATAGATACATTTCTTTTAAATTTGTTGGGAGAAGAAGTAATTGCCTAAAGAGATTTACTAATACTGTACCTCTATACTTTTAAAATTGTACCCCAATGAAGTTTGCTTTTTAAGTTAATGCAAGTGGATAGTATACGTGAAAGATATATTTAGAGGAATCAAGAGAAAAAATTGATATCAAACTGTCTTAATAACAGACAGAAATCCTCCCAATAGGATCAACTAGAACATGCTGTTTTCTTGGGACATTTTTATTTTATATGAAACTTGATAACTGTAATGTTCTGTTTGTACTGCTTGTGGACAAGTCACTTACTGTAACTTGACAGCTTCCAGCCTAACTTTTTATATCAGAAAATGATAAATCATTGACAGTAAAATGTTTCTTAATGGTATTTTTTCTGACAGTTCTGTATCAAAGTGAAAATTGGGAAAAGATATTTTCATAGGGTTGAAACTTCCCATTCTAGTTGCTGGGATTTTTTGGGGAATGGCATCCTCAACTTCTATTAAAGAGGAATTTTTTTTTTTACTTTAGTGTTTCAACACTAAATCATTAAAGTGAGGAAATAGAACTGGAAATAAAACTTACTTTTATGAAATGCTTTCTACTTATTTCTCCTTACTCCTCATATTTTGATTTAGCATCATGGTTTAGTTTGTTGTTGAGCAGTTCCAGCATGACCAAAGTGAAGAATCACTAACTGTGTTTTTTTACTTATACAAAAAATAACCCAGAAGATTGAATTATTTTTATTAAATGTCCTTAGACAAGGTATGAGTGTGATAGGATTATCAGGATACACTTCTCTCCCTCCACCTCAAAGTTTTGTTTAGAGTAAATTGCTTGTTGGATGCATCCTTGATTTGCAGCTTGTTACGACTACAGACTATGGAATTTAAGAGCTGTAAAATTGTCCTTGGGCAGTAAAATAGAAGGAAGTTTAGGCAGATGGCATCAAATTTATGCCTGGGATAAGACAGTTGAAGTGAATAAAGTTACACGTTTGGCAGATAGCATTTGCTTTTGGCAGCTTCTGACGTCCCATCAATTATACATTATTAGCAATTTCCTATTTTCAGTTCTTATAGCCTGAGATAAAGTATTCTGGTAAACACTGTCCTGGAAGAGAGATTGGCAGAAAAAAGCTGAAGCTGACAGATATTAGCAGAAACTCAGTATCTCTTGTCTATAATGATTTCTTCTGTGCTACAAGAGATGGGTCAGGGAAGAGAGCCCTGAGATAAATCCATCTGCCACATGATGATAGAAGAGGCAGAGAACCAGTCTGTCCCTACAGGATACCTTCATACTCTAATATTCCACTTTTTTAAAGTCTGTTTTCAAGAAATACTGTTCAGTCTTCCTCACTAGTCTGAATATTGGCTACTTGAGCTAGACAGTTTAATGAAGTGTATGCTTGTTTCCCACATGACATAAAGAACATGTTTGTTACCCCTTTCTTTTTCATTTCCTTGATTTACAACAAATCACTCTCAGTGCTGATATTTCATTTAACTTCCACGTGCCAACATTTAACCAAGAAGTTGGTTTCCTTATTTAGTGCACTGTTGGGGTGTCAGTGTGTCTGATGGCTCTATCCATTGAGTATATTCTCCTTCTTTTGTATTTCAGTTTTGCCAAATTGCTATATTGTGTGTTAGACAACCAAATCTTCAGGGAAGGACCCAGTCTGACATGGTTTTGATTGTTGTGAAGGTCTTGGATGAGGTTGTTACCTCATCTGGATGGGGGAAGTTTGCTTCACCAGCATGTGCACTTGCGGGTGAGAGATTATGGATCCAGTGTCTCAAGGGATGTGATGAAAGAAGTCCATAGTTTGCGATATTCTTTATACTCATCTGATGTGCACCCAAGACCATGCACTGAATTAAAATGGTCCTGCACTGGCTGTTGAGTGATTCTTACTTACTTTCCACCTCCAGAGGCTGAGTACGGGCTACAAAACAACATTAGATTTTTCAGGGCTTCTGTTGGATCAGTTTAACACTATCTGAATGTAGTGTTTTGATGGATCAAATTATGGTATGTTCTCCTACATGGCATTCACTTCATTGTCTGTTAAACTGGTTTGTGAAAGTTTGCTACAAAAGACAGATTATTTTCCCCCTTGGAGAATTTCAGAGATGCAGTCTTGATTTTTGACATTGGATACATTGCTTCTCTCTGCAGTTAGCCAGTGGAGACTTGAAATGTCGACAGATCCTACTCAGGTTGTGGAATTCCACCAGAACACCATAGGATCCAAAAATCATTTTCTCGTTCATGTAGCAGGTTAGGGGCAGATTCTCTGTACATGGCTTAACTACTCCACTGGAGGTATTTCCTGGGTTTAAGCTTCCTGAGAGCAGAATGAGATCCAGTGCCTCCTTGAAAACCTAGCAGTGATGAAAGCTGAAAGGTGAATAATGATTTTGGTGTTTCAGACTCTTCTGCATTTCACTAGGAACATTTTGTGAAAGAGGAAACCTTTATCAAAGAGATGCACAGATCTTTTTGCATTGTTTTCTTGAGCTGAGTTTCTCAGACATAAATATCTTTTGGCACTTGCACAGAAAAGGTGTAAATTACATTTCACACTTCTGGCTAGGAATTGGGAACCATGTAACCTGCCTGTACTGTTGGTTAAAGAAGCATTAGAAGAGAGGAGTCTGGACTGTAAGGTGTTAGTTCAGACTGGCACTGATTGATGATATGGCTTACAGTAAATTATCTTACCTCCACACCTTGAATCTTCAATCTAAAATATAAATACCTCACCTCAAAGTATGGTTTTGAAATGTAATTAAAGCTTGTAAGGCATAAATGTATCTTTGGAATAAAAGGACCATGTATTTTCCAGTAAATAATCCACAACCCTTCAAAATTACCAACATGTGGAAATAATTCTATGGGTAATGAGTAGCCATCTTCATACAGCCTGCACAAAGGCAGGGAGAGTGTCTGTGTACGAGGGACAATGTATTAGCAGTTTATATACATAGATTTTTAAAAAATAAATTACTGTCATTTTGGGAAGGATGAGTATTGATGCTTTAAATGCTATAAGTAGAGATACATGAGCAATAGAGGTAGTCTTACAGTGGCACACTGGTTATGGGGATAGCTAAAAATTAAAACCTTCTACCATTGAATTATTTTGATCCTGCTTTTCATTTTAGGTTTAGAATGCTACAGAAACAAATTTATCAGCAAGTTGTGGGGTTTTGGGTTTTTTTGTTATGGTTCCAGATGTTTACTGAAAGGATACGCTGCATCATCCAGTGTCCTCCTTCAGTTGATCCCTTGCATAGAACCTTTCTGTTTGTCTGTCTGCATAACTTAACTAGTTGATGTAGTGGTACTGCTGCATCATAATTCAGAGAGTTTTGGGAAGCAAAAATAAAAACCAGTAGCAATAACACTGCTGTTGCAAGCTGAAATAGTTATTGAATTCTGCATAGTGATTTCAATATACAGAGCTGTGGTGTACTTCAGAGAAAAGTTAGAATCAGAGAATCATACTTAAGGCTCTTCTGTCCTGAATAGTCCTATTGAAGCCTTTCAGTGAGTGGTGGCAATTGAAGTGAATTTCATAGGCACCACATTTCGTAGGTACCAAGTTGTCTCTTTGCTGATATTTTCAGAGGACAGCAAACTTCTACCTTTTCTTTTTTTTAAAACAGTTGTTAATTCCTGAAGGGAAGATGGGGGGGGGGAAGTGTGTCTGTGTATGTTTTTAAATGTGAAGCTTTCAAAGAGAGTGTTCCTGAATAGCACACCATGACTTACAAATCTGCAAAGGGTCGAGGAAGATGGAGGATTTGTTCGAGTGGGAATGTCAACATATAGAAAGTCTAAGCTATGAGACTTGGCAGTGTATTTTCTATATATAGGAGTGCAGGAAAAAAGGAAACTCAGAGAAGGTAAACAAGGAAAGACGTCGGACAGTATGTTTAGAGAAGTGATGGGTTAGTGAACAGGATTTTTTAAAGAAGCAGTGGGAGTTGTCAGTAAGGCAGAAAGGGCAGGAGAGGAGAAAGGATAAGATAAGCATCACCTAACTGCAACAGACCAGGATAATGAGGTAGCCATGGAAAGAAGACTTTGAGCATCAAGGAGCCTGTTGCTCTCTTTTTGCAGTAGAACTTTCGGTGTGTTTGCTTTCAAGTTTTACATGTGTATGTGTATTTAGGCAACATCCACTGGCATGTGGCTCTGTATGTATACATAAATGTTTCATTTCAATATAAAACTTCATGGTTTGTATCAGAGTAAAGAGAAAATTCACAGATCTTTCTTGGTCAAAACTTCTGGTTCATTTATTTTTAATGGGATTTTGTAAACGTAGAAAAAACTGTACTGTGTAGCGAGTACAAAATTTGTCCCTTGTGAAAACCTGTTGGAAAAACCATGCCCATTGGGAATGGTGTGTTTCGTCGATCTTTTGATATTTAGCAGGTTTATCTGTTGCTTTGAATTTACCTGTTATCTGTGCATTTTAGGTTAGCCATATCCTTGAGCAGACTGCTTTTCTTTCATGACATTGGTATTTTGGCCATCTTAAGGTCATGCTGTTGAAACAAATATAATAAGAAATTCAGATTTTGGAGTTTTTAGCAAGATAACATTCCTCTACAGTATCTACAAACTCAAACATTGGAGCATTGAAAGCCTGATAGTGTCCCCTGAGTGAAACAGATCTGATCGATTTCTCATAATCTAGTGCTGGAGGAAAAAGTGCACAAAGTAGTGAAGTATAAATAGCAAAAAGCAATTTTTAAATTATTTTGGTCATTGAAAGCTGACCCTAGTTGTTATAAAGTAGATTCTGTAATTTTAGCCATTTGAGGCTGTACTTAAGCACCTAAATAGAAATGACCTGTTCTTCAGAGGTGCTCAAAAGCAAGAGTGGGTATAACGCAGTGACAAGATTTGATTAGGGTGGTGATGTGCTGTCACCAGCAGGAGAAAGAAGATTATTTTCCCAGAACTAATCTGTGTGGTCTGGAGTGAAGTAAGGTGAGCATCAGGATAGCAGGAAGGGAGGTGCGGATCTGGCTTGGTGTTGATAGGAAGTTGAAATGCACCTCAGCAACTTAGAAATAATGTACTTCTGAGCCTGTGTTTTTCTGCCTCGGAATACACTAATCTTTTCGGGTGTGAGCATTTGAAATTGGGCATGTAAAGTGTTATGTGTTGATTCTTAGGCTGAATGATTTTTCTACTCTCCCTGTAATTTGTTTAAAAATAAAATTCTGTAGGTGTATATAAAGTGATATGGTTTACATTTATCTTACATGTGTTTATATAATATCTGTATGTTTAAAAAGAATACATCCAGAGTAATAATACATCCAGAGTAATGATCAGCATTATCTTTTTGAGCATTCACCATCAGGGGAAGTTACAGTATGAATGATGACTTACAGTAAAGAAAAACTGAGCGAACTGGCTAGCTGTGGATGTTAAAGAAGCAGGTTCATGTTGAGGCTGTAGAAGGTTACTGTTCCAACCTGAAGGGACATAATACCTGTGCAAACAAATGGCATTACACATAAGTCCCTGGTAAGTGCCTAGGATAAGAACTGTGTTCAGTAGGCCTGCATCCCACAGTGGAGGAGGAAAATGCTGAGGACCTGGAAAGGACAGACTCTTCCTTTGGTGGTGCCTTGGTAGTGCTTCCTCTGCTGTTCCTTCAGCTGAGGGGGTGGCTGCCCTAGGCTGAGCCTGGATAGAAACATGCCTGGATAGAAAAGAAGTACTTGGTTGTAGGTTAAAATCTTGTTGGCCAGAGCTGCAGTTTTCAATATACAGCCAAGTTAAAAGGCCCAGTGAAATCTTTCATCTGTAGTGGCCAGTACCTGGGCAGTTCAGTGTCAGTGGCATCAGTGCGCCGTGTTGAATGGGGGATGTCGGCTGTGACCCGGCCATGTGCTGAAGGCGCATGACTGCTGTCAGGTTGGGTGACAGAGGTCATCGGTGGCAAAAGAGAGGGGCTAATTAGTGGTATGGAGCTAACGCCTTTTTAGCCTCTTCTCTTTCACTTGCTGGTAAATCCACATTTGTAGATAATATTTTATTTTGCAGGAGACAGAGGCCAAGAGATTGCTGCTCAGAAAGTAAGCTGGGATGATAAAAAGCTATGACCTGTGTTCTTGCAGTGAAGTGCTTATATTCTGTTTATCTGTAAACGGTCATTGTTTTCTTACTGTAGACAAAGTAGTTATATCTGTGCTCATAGCTGCTTTTGACTCTAAGCACATGCATTCCCAGCAGAATGGTGATTGCAAAACAAAAGTGATTCTGTTGTACGAGGAATGATCTGCAGCAACTAGGTCAGGCAGTGGCTTCCACAAGCCATGTTATCATTGGTTGCTGTTAAATTTTTTGCCATGAAAATAGCATCGGAAATAGCATGGCATTCACAAAAGTTGAGGCTGAGATATTCAAGGTAAGCAGTGTGTACTACACAATCCTCTCGAATGTTTTCTCATTTGCTCCTACATTTTTCTAACTTTTCCTTTAAAAGAAAAAATGTTGGGTTTTTTGTTTGTTTTTTTCTTTTAGTTCCTCCGGGAGTGATACAAAATGGAGCTCGAGTTCTGAGTAGAGGAATATTTCCTGGAGCCAGGCCATTGCCAATCAACCCTATAGGAAGCATGGCTGTTGCAGTAAGGTAAGAGTGGCTCATTGCGGGATCTTTATGAAATAAATCAGTATTTTGCAGGGAATGTAAAAGTATATGTAAGCTCTGGTCAACAGATACTTTGCTGCTTGCTAGTACTTGTGAGGTTCTAAATGAATAAAACTCTGCCACCTAAAATTCTTGGGTTATCATTCTTCACGAGATAGTCATGACATATCTGTCTGTTGCACACTGGTTTGTAAAAAGCAGTTTTATTTTCACTAGCAAATTGCAGGCAGTTTGTGGTGAGAACCTCCTACAGTGACCTGTTTTTCTAATGCTTCTTCCTGCTCCTCCCTCCCTCCCTCTCTCTCTCTTTGTCTCACTCACTCCCTCCCTCCCTTTTCTTAAAGACCTTTTCCTGGATTAAATACCAATGAGAAGAGTATCAATAATATTAAAGCAAATTCTGAAAGATATCTAAACATATAGCTGTTGTTATTAACATAGGTCTTTGTGAGGCAGTTTCTTTCACTAGAGTTTCTATTTCAAGGTTTCACCGAAACATTCAAGGATAAAAAGTTATTTGAAGATACTCAACTTTTTCAGAAAGCAGGGCAGTAAGAGACATCTAGTGATAGCAATAAGAACTGTGGTTCAGTGGTTTGCTTTACTTAAAGCAGTGACGGTTTGTTGGTGGAAGAACAGTTTGCCTCAGGTGTAGCTCCATTTTCAGTCAGTCACAACAGAGATTAATTTGGTCAAGTGTGCTGCCAGTGCCCTTCTGTTTCAGAACTGTCAGTATCTGGAAAAGCTATTTCAGCTCAGGCCCCTGGGTATTCTGGGTGGGGTTTCATAATTAGCGCTGACCCTGCTTTGCTGGGCTGTTCCAATTAGACCCTCTGATCTCAGTAAATGGCTGCAAGGCAGTGAAATAAACTATGTCAATAGCTACTTACTCCGTTATTATTTACTTGGGATTTTTTTCCCGTTTGCTCTTTTTTTATTCCTTTTCAGAATCAGCGTCTAGCTCTTTCAGTACACTATTTCCATCCAGTAAATGGAGGGAGAGAGAGAGAGAGAACCTATGACATTCATTGACTCTTGATGCTTAAAATGCGTAGAGGGGAAGACACTAATTGGAATAAAATCGATATTTTTGATGGGTAACTGTTCCAGCTGTTTTTCACATTTGCTACACTGAAGGGATGCCACCCTGAGGGTCATCCTCCAGAAGTCTGCAGAGTTCCTCTCCATCTCACTTTACCACAGTCTGGCTTTGCTAGCAGTGGAGGTCAACCGTCTTCAGTAGCTTTGATGCTAGCTTTAGCCAGGGCTTGTATTCTGCTGCAGTGGGGATTGCAGAGCTGTGGGACTACTGGATCGTTAATTACATACAGTTTTTATGAGGTGTCTGAGCTAAACAGAGGACACAGTGGTCTGAGTATTCTCTCTTATCTGCACTTTCTGCTTAGACCCCGTTTCATAATCAGAGTTGACTCAAGGAGGAGATAGAATTGGTTTTCCTTCCAGGCCTCTTGAAAACTTCTTTCTGTGTAGACATCGTCAAATTACTATGCTGTAAGGCTGCATATAGTTACATTTTATGCATTTTCTGAGCACTACTTCTCTGGTTTTTTCCTATCAGGTAGAACAGGATCTTTACCAGCTACCCGCTAATGTAGATTTGGGAAATTAAGGACTTTACCCCTCTCCTGCTTATGTTCTTTTTGCTCGTCTCAGAGAAAAACATTTATAATTAGTTAATGCAGACATTTCTAATTCTTTTTGTTCTCTTCTCCAGCCTTAGGCAGTATGAGAAATAGCTTACTATGATTATATTCCTGGTCTGCATGATGTCTGCTCATATTTAAGGTCTCCTGCAATATCCCCTTTTCTAATTCTTGAAAAGGGGGTAGAGGGTGGGGAGAAGAGGCCTTGAAAGCTTTTGAGAAGTTAGGGGACTCTGCAATAGAGCAAGTTCAGCAAGCAGTTTTGACTTGTTTTTCTCAGGGATAAGATCCAGAATTTCTCTAAGAATAAGGTCAGTCTGGATACACTGCCTCTTAGAACATCATCTGGTCCTCTCAAAACTGGATACTTCTGTTATCAGTTACTGTAAAAATGACGCCCTGTTTCTTGGTGCTTACCCCTCTCTTCAGATACACAGGGCTAAATAGGACCTGTGATGTCGAGCTTTTCATGGCATCTCATGAGAATAACTTTGCTTATCATGTGCAGCAGGCGGAATTTACCACAGCATCCGTGCAGCCACCTTCTGTTGCAGTTAAGAGTAGGAGCACAGCTCACATGGAGCTGTCACTCCTGCATAGGGGGAGATGCTCCAGTCAGGCTGGCACGGAATTTTTTTAGACCTGTTCAGGTGCAGGAAGGTTGATTTCCTCTTCCAGCTTTCACCAGGAGGGAGGTCTGCTGGGAAGCCACAGGAGGTGGTGCAGTCTCCTGTTGGTTATCTGCAGAAATTTTGTGCCTCTGCCTATATATTGAGAAGCCAGACAGCTTCTTTCCAAGTTTTTACATGGATCTTTATTTTCTTGAGAAGAGTTTCTTTGGTGGTCTAAGTAAAAGACCTAAAACCACCTTAAAAAGGTGGTTTTCATTGTGCATATAGGGGACCTCTAGTATTTTCTTGGTAGTGGATCCTTGCATAATAAATTAAACCTCTTAACTGGTTTTCTTTAGTTACCATATGTAGGAGTTAAGGGTTCTTCTGTAAGGTGCTGTCCTGTTGGAATTTCCTTGCTTGTCTGAGCTGTTTATTTAATTTCATATTTATTTCCTCAGTATCTTAATGGTCTTCGGTTTTGTTGTCCCCCAAACTGCATGCAAGTAACTTACAGTATGTTGTTCTGTTAGTGTCAAAACTGAGTAAGAAAAAGTTTGGTCTTGGGTTAAATTTGCACTAGGTGGAGTGTTTTGACTAATCTGTTATTCAGAAAGGAGACCAAAATCATAGCACTGGACTAAGATGCTGAAATCTGTGATTTCTGATGTATTAGCTCCCATCAGTTGGAAAGTTTATTCTGCTATTCTTCAACAGTGTGACAGTGTATTAGCATATTTTGTTCCTGCACAAGGTACCAATGTGTTGCTGTTCCCATGTAATTACATGTAATTATTTTTTATCTATAAAATACAATTGAATTAAGTAGTCTGGATTAAAAAACCCTACTGAAAAGTATTTAACAAACACAACAAATCTGCCACTTTCCATGAATAAAGAATAGCAGTTGAGAGAGAAAACATCATTATGTTGTAGTGCATTTGGCTTAAATTGCACAAATAGGCCTTTCGTTCCAATCTACAAATGGAAAAGGCATCCCACACTATTTTTACTTTGAAAATCATCCTCTGGTGTTAAATCTCCACAGCAGAGAGTAATTGGATGTGTTTTGACAGTAGCTTTTTATTTACTTTATTCACACCACTTTTAGCTTGTTTACCATCCATATTTTCCATGTTGTGGCTGACAAGTCTAAGACCCACCCGAAGACAGCAGGGGAGAATAACGCTTCAAAGCTGCACAGCGTGTAGCATGTCTCTAACATGAGATCCATCATATATATTTTTGGCAGACTATATCCCCATACAGTTCCCTGAGAGATTCTAAAAGCAAATGCAGTGATAGTCTGGATATGTAGGAAAGAAAATACTAACTTACAAAGGTATTCAATGAAAGCAGGCAAAGCCAGTAGTGCCTTACATGCAGCAAGGAGTTGGTTGTGCTTTGAAGGTGACCTCTTGCTATGTACATCCATTGGAAACTACCTTTTAAATGTTTACTTAGGAGGACTTTTGTGTCCACTTTAGTAGGCATAGTCTCTATCAAAGTGGCCGGTGCACCTGCCAACATGCATCTTGGCAAGGTGCAAGAAGCTCTATGATATATAATCTATGTAATCTACATAATCTATATGTAATCACCTTCTACATGAGTGAGGTGTTATCAGTTACACCAACCCTTTGGAAGAGCACAAGCTTGGAAGCTGTTATAATATTAGAGCTATTTGAACTACGATTTAGTGCATTCAGCAGACAGCCTCCACCATGATGCTTGTAATTTTCTTTGGTTATCCATAGCGCATCAGTGGTTTGCGTCTGTGTCTGCATCCTGCCGCAGTGCAGTAGACATACTGAGCCTAAGCCTCACCTGCCTGATGTGGGCACATCCACTGAGGTGAGGTTGATGGAATTTCCACAGAGAATATCACCAGCTGTGTGGCATAGGCCTTGTAATTCGGTCCAGGTTATTCTGCAAAAGATGTTTTGCAAAATATCCTTGGTAATTTTTATGTATTAGGCTTTTTTCTTTTTTTTTTCCCCAAATGTTCACTGATACCTACAGGGGCTGCTGAACAGCGTTCAGATGGGCTCCCAGGGAATCCAGGGTTCATGAAGCACTGGTCTTTAGTGCATTTTGTACTGTGTAGGCCATGCTTCCTCATTTTTTTTGGCCAGATTATGGTGCTGATAGTCGTGGCCAGTGGGGCTTAATGGCCTGTTCAGCGGTCTGTTCTGATGGGAAGGCCAAATAAAAACCACATCCTGTAACACTAGCCAGCAAATGAGTGTGAGATGGAGGTGAGAAAGAGGGAAGAAGAGTTTGCAGCCACCTTGGTGGGAAAACTTAAGAAGCAGGTAAAACCTTTAGGATTTGGGAAGAGCTAAGCAGAGCCAGTCCCAGTAAAGATGCTTTGGCTGGATTTGCCATTCTCTTTGTTTGTCGATGTGTCAGAAGTGTCGGAATGGAGGATAGTGTAGACTTCAATGCCTAACTGCCTTTTTTAGCTCATGTTTCCCCAGAATGAATCCAAGTTATTGTATTCAGCTAGCTGAAAACTTTGGGAAAACTTCTTTATATGCCACTTGTGCCTAGGTAATAGGTTAAATTCCTTTTGGTAGCGTTTGTTAGAAGTACTTTGGTTTTTTAAATTATTGCAGGTTAAAAATAAAAATTAATGGGAAATTACTTGGGGGTTTTTTCCATTTTTTTAAATTCTCCTTTCTCACCAACCACTTGTAGCTTCTCAAGGAATGTCACAACTATCTGTAAATTGCAAACACAAGCTTCCTGGAGAATTTCCCTAAGTAAAAAAAAATTTCTGTTCAAGTTTCCGAAGCAAAATGTTCCCTCTTACTAGGGAAAGCAAGTACATCTGTACTGGCAGAGCTACTGCTCTTCCTTTATTTTGGAAAAAAAAACCCCAAACCAAAACCAAACCAAAACAAAAACCAACCAAAAACCAACAAAACACCCCAAAGTGCAACACTAACAAACCTTACCTACTTCACCATGAGTAGATTCTTCTGCTATTAATGCCACAGTTCCTTGTGCAGCTCCTGATCATTGGGGTGTGACAGGAATGCATTTTGTGCCTAATTTTATTTGAAGATGGAAGATTGTTATTTATTATTATTTTCACTTTAAATTTATAGGGCAATTACTAGATTATTTCTCAGGCCTAACTTTCATTATGGTGACTTTATTTCTGATGCTGGCTTTATTTTTGCTTATTTTTCCCCTCCCTTGAAGCAGCTATTCAAGCAATGATTAAATAAACCAAACATAAGTAACATGTACAGCGTAGATGCCAAAACATAAGTAAAATTATGTACTTAATTATCTGTGAATGATTATTTTTGCTTAGGTAAAGGTTAATTGTATATTCTTAATGTTCTTGCTTATTACTGGCATGATCAGCTTAACAAACACCAAATCATGCTTGTTGCATTGCATTCCCCTTCCCACCTGTAACAGACAGGATGAGTTATCCTTGGGAGCTGAAGGAATCCTTTAGTAACTAAAGAGCAAAAATACTGGCTGACTTGATTCTTCTTTGCAAAATGCAGAGTGCTGCATTTGTCTTAACTTCAGATCTGCTGTTGAGAGTGACGAAGTGCTCTTTCTGCTGGCAGTTCATGACTCACATTTACTGTGGTTCTTTGCATACAATTATGCTGTGAAGTACCTTTGTAAGAGCTTCTATCAGTAGTGTGACTGACTTGTTGTTGACTTCTAACTCAATAACCCCTGATAGAATCTCATCATACAGCAAGTGAGCATCACTTACTTTTCATACGCTGTTCATCCTCCTGTCTGCTGGTATGTAATGGTTTTAAGGGTCAGTTCAACTACCTATAGCTAAAAGTTCTCACTGTCCTGAATTTCCCTTTGAAATTATGTTATCTATACAGTAAAAAAGAGTCTTACCTTTTTTTAACAAACCTGGAACCTGTCAAAATCCACAAACCCAAGTTACCTGTGCTGCTTTCTTCGTATCTTTTCACTGGGTGTTTCCAATTACATACCAAAACTGTCACCTATGGGTATACAATATCTGTCATCCAGAAGGATCAGAGATAGATAAGGTGATATTTAAACTCCACATAGGTTTGCTTTGTTCATCAAAGGAATATACCTGTCTCTGGTGTGGAATACAGCATTTTTCAGCAAAACTTTTTGCCGTTTTTCAAACAGAATGCGATTACCTATCTTTTTTTAAAGCTAGTAGAGAAATTTAAGGGAGATATATCTACCCTTAGTAAAATGACTGAGACTTACTTTCGTCTTACCCTGAGGAAGACCCCTTTGAAAGGGAAAGGCACTAACACTTGTGCAAAAAACGTTATTTCCTTACCAGCTTAATCCAGCTGCTGGGAGTCCCATCTGGCTCCTGATGACATTAGTAGCAGAACTCATATCCATGGAGTCAGGCTTTCAAAAGTCCAGACTTACCTCTGCAATGCTTGAGGGTTGTGTCATTGTGCTACAGCCAAATTGAAGTATTTTGAGAAGAACCTGTGCATGGTACTTTTATCCGTATAACTATGGTTAAGATCCCTCAAGCAAATAAAACAGTCCATGTCAGCAGGATGAAAAGCTCTAGAGACTGTCCCATGGACTTTACTGAAAGGGCAAGCCACTGGTTTAAAACATGAAAATACTTCAGTTTCTGGAAATTTTGAAATAACGTTTTGAACAAAGAAATGGGGAAAAAATAAGGTATTACTTGAAATAAATTTCCCCTCACTGTTACAGTAAGCACAGTATTCTTAAATACCTTTTCTTCCCCTCTGTAATTTAAAAATAACCCAAACATCAGAGCAAGCACTTGTTTTAAAAATCTATTATTGTTTCAGTAACAAACTTAGATTTACAACCAGAACTATGAGCAAAAATAGATCAGCTGGCCAAAATCTGTCCCCTGAAACCCAGGGGAGTTCTGTCCGCTGATGATCTAGATTGAACTAAGTAGATCAGAGATTCATTTCTTAGTGAGTGTGTGACTGTATAAGAGCGATATAAAGCTTCAGAATATCTTAGAAGCATGTACAGACTATGAATGGTTTAGATATTAGTTTATTCAACTCTTACTAAGTTACTAATTTACTAATTGTAAGTAATTCTTCACATCTTACGTTTGAGCTGTTGCATATCAAGATATAAATCAGATTAATTTACTTTCAGGGTGTGTGACTTTTGATCTTGTGAGTATCCTAAAACACTCTGCCTGTATAACTCCTTCTTTCTGCAAATATCCTTTGCTAATTCTCTCCTTGACCTGCTTTCTCTTCCTTTTTTATTTCCCCAAGCAGAACTGGTTGGAAATCTTTCAAAATGTAAGTGAAAACCAAAGATTTTTCTGAGATGCAAATGCTATCCATTTCCTGACCAGTTCCACCATAGATGCCTTTCTTCTGAAGTATATTGGTATTTCCTTTCCTCCCATTTTTTTTTTAACTGATTTATTTTTTGCACCTTTCTGTGGACTTGTTTTTCTTTGTCATCATCCTGTTTGCAGTCACTCCCTGTGGGATGCTAACCCATAGTAGTACACCTTCCCCTAGGACATTGCTTCTGTAATCCCAGGCCTTCCATTCTATTTTTATGCTTTTTTGAAAGGATTGAGATCTGGAGTAAGTCCCATGGGCAGAGCTTTTGAATCCAAATTATAGCCCCTTTATGTAAAAGCAAACACCAGAGACTCAAGAGCGGGGCAAATCAGGGATGTCTTTTTGGCACATGGTTGCTCTGTTCCATGGAACTGTAGCTTTCCTTTTATTGATAGTCTCTCAGTACAAACTAACAAATAGGAGTAGATCTAATAACATAAAAATGGGCATCTTGATTTAAATCCCATCTGTTAGAAGCCTTGTTCACTAATAACCTAGTCAGTAGGAATCCCATTGGAGTTCCCACCTATTCTTTCCTGTGTTTGTTTCCTTGGAGCGAGAATTTATTGCTATTTTTTAATGGAAAATTAGTAGCATGTGATTTTTATTGAGCCACATTGCTCTGACTATTAGCTGCCTAGTAAAATCAAGTAACTTTAATTTTATGCTAATTTATGATAATTTTTAACATCTTTAAATGTAAATTTACCCTAAAAATGAAGAATCTGTCACTTAAAATGCATCACATACTTCCTTGTAATGACTGATCTTAAGGAATTGGTTATAAATTCACCTTACAACTAGTTTAGTATGGATGATTTCTTCTTTTAAGCATTTGGCATCCTCTAATGACAACCCCTGCAGTGGCAAACCATCACAGAGTAAATGCAGCTGGCTTGCTGCACAATCATGAATGACATTGCATATAGTTATTAATAATTGAAGGAGCTTTGTGTATTCCTTCTGGGTTCTGTATATAATTTATGGATCATAAAGCTAGTCGAAAATCTTGGGGAAAATAATTTTGTTGAGCAAAAGAGGTTGGCAAGAGGCTTTCTTTGCTAATAACTGGGCCTTCTATTACATACATTTCTTTGAAAATACTGTAAATAAGAACATTTGGAATGACTGATAATTTGCTACCTTCTAGCATTGTCCTGCTACTGGTTCACAAAAGCCTGCTTCTTGTTTCAGCAAGCTCTACAGACAAGAGCACTTAGATGAATAGGAGCTGTGGAATTATGTATCACTCTTAAATTTTCCACCTTTCAGCCTTACCTTTCAGAAATGGACAATACTTTGCTGTTTCTTCTATAAAGAAGCCAGATGTGAGGTCCATTCCTTGAAATCTAAAGCACTTCCCATTTTTTAAGTAGAAGAGCAGTAATGCTCTGGACTTGCCACTGTGCCATTCCTCTTAAGAAATACCTATGTTCAGTGTGTGCGTTGAACAAAAGGTTTTAATCCAGCACTGCTGTGAGTGTGCAAAAGCACTCTAGTGATAGCATGAAGATGGCAAGAGTAGATTTTAAAGCAGTTTATCATATGATACTTTAAATGGTCTTGCTTGGTTGGGTTTTTTTTCACTGGTAGAGCAGTTCAAGGCTGGTGAATTGGCGGGTGGCAATGATGATGCCTTTACTCAATGATGAGCATCCTCCTTTTCAGCAGGAATTAAGCACTGTACAGGGTCAGTCCCTTCTCTAACAGACTTGCAAGCATTGTAGTCTGTATTGTAGTCAGTGGCAATGTTCTAATATGTTGCAGTGCAGAAAGGAACACTGTTATTTTTTAAATATATCGTGCTGCAGTAGTTCCCACAGCACCAAATGCCATAAAACCAAAGGGGAAAATCACAACTTCTAGAGCAAAACCAGATTTTTTTTTTCCTACTGATTGTTTATAAACAGATTGTAATATTTTGTTGGCAGCTAGTGGCTTAAGATTCTATTGCTTTTAAGATTATTCATAAACAGATCACAATCAGAAATGTGACTGGACCTGGGTTTTATACTTAGTTGCTGCTTCTGTCAGAAGTTCTAAATGGAAGCTGTGCTACTTCCAGGTGAAACATCTCCTACCCTTGGAATGCTAGACCTGGAAAAGAGTCTTTGAGAGGAGGCAAAGAAGTACTCCAGAAAGCTAGTGTCTCTTCCCCACATTTTTGGTAGTATGATTTTCTGTGGAAAAGGAGAGAGGATATTTATGCAACTCATCAGAGTTTATTTACAGTAGATAAAATAATGGGTTTTTTTTCTTTTTAATTTTTTTAGAAGTGTAAACTATTAGTTGAAACGTAAATCAGGAGTGTTCAGACATCATTTATTTGTAACCATCCCCTACTTGGTCCTGCCTCTTGTGCTGTCATGTGTCTTTTGGCTTGTTTTATGTGTTGAATCCAATCCACAAGCAATTTGAGTCAGGCTTTGAAGCCAGCTTGCATGGACATCACTTCGATAGTCATAATTTTGGATTATCTGTCAGTTGGCTTTATCATCTTTTGCACTGAAGCAGGATCACATCTCTGTGGCTTCTAAGACTGCTTTAATTTGTTTTTACAGGAATGGAATAACAAACTGCCGGATGCGGACAGAAAGCGAACAGTCCTGTGGCTCTCCAGTTGTTAGCGGTGACCCAAAGGAGGATCACAACTACAGCAGTGCCAAATCTTCCAACCACAGGAGCACATCACCTGCTAGTGACTCCATTTCCTCTTCCTCTGCTGACGACCAGTATGAATTTGCAACTAAAGGTAGCCAAGACAGCAGTGAAGGAAGTGAAGTTAGCTTCCAGAGCCATGAGAGCCATAGTGAAACAGAAGAGGAGGACAAAAAGCAAAATCGGAAGGAGACCAAGGATTCTTTAGCTGACAGTGGGTATGCATCCCAGCACAAGAAAAGGCAACATTTAATGAAGGCGAAAAAAGTACCAAGTGACACACTGCCTCTTAAAAAGAGACGTACAGAAAAGCCCCCTGAGAGTGACGATGAGGAGATGAAAGAAGCAGCAGGATCGCTCCTGCATTTAGCAGGAATTCGATCCTGTTTGAACAACATCACCAATCGGACGGCAAAGGGGCAGAAAGAGCAAAAGGAAACCACAAAAAATTAGAACAAATCAATGATTTGTTTGAACTTACAAAGTTTTGTTTCAGCACGTCAGGTGAATTCTAATGATTTGTGGCAATATCAGCAATTTTTTCCTTTTTTGTTTTTCTTTCTATTTGTTTTTCGTTTGTTTCTTTCTTTTTTTTTTTATTTTTTTGGACCCTTAAGATTTTTATTTTTAAAGGAGATTGAAGCCATAGAACTCATACTGACACTCAGCTAATTTACAAAAGCTTTTCATTACCTGAAGACAAAAAGTTAACAAAAAAAAAAAGCCAAAATCGCCATTGCTTTCTCCAGCTTGTCAAAAATGCATGGTTGAATACGCAGTGACATCAACATTAATGTGATGGGAGTAAAATTGGGCTCTTGGAAATCCCTCTTATACTAGAAGAGCTGTGCATAATTTAGTAATCATTCAGGCCTGGCCCTTAAGAATTTTTTTTAATGGCCTTACGATTGGGTTAGAAGTGAATGTGAATAAAGAGATTTGGGGGAAGGAGGAGGCGCGTACTTCTCAACACCAAACCAAGAACCATCTAGTGGCACTTGGATACGTTGTGCCATAGAAGTCTTTGGACAGCCACTGGTGGCAGCTGCGCAAACCGTAATGCACTTTTAGTGCTTCACGTACTATATGTGGCTCATAATGTGAAGATTGATAACTTTAAGTTTGGGGAAATTTGAACTATGTATGCAATGGGTTTCAGTGAAATAACGAGAAGAAATGGGAGGGGGGAGGTCACTGTTAGTAGCATCGTTAATCATTGAATTCTGTCTTCTATATTAAATTAAAAGAATGTTCAAAAAGCCATAAGCCCGAAGATTGGCACTGCGTGCAAAAAATAATAGTAATAGGGAAAAACACACTATGTCTTCTAAACTGCCTGAGTGAAAAGCAATCAAGTCTAAGAATATCACAGTAGATATTAAGGAAGGAAATACATCAGAATCTTTTTCTGTGGATCAAATCCTTGATCTAACTGGGGAAACAAAGCTACAAAACCTGCCATTAGTAGTATTCTGTATTTAAAAATAAAAGGAAAGGATATTGGTGAACAGTAAAATTCAGAAGTTCAGTAACAGATCTCCTACACTGCCCTCAGAAATGAGTGTGCAGTTACTGTCAGTCAGGATTCATCTGTGCAAAAATGACAACAGATTTCCAGATTCAACCAGCGTAGCCAGCAGAAGAAATTTGATCCACATTGCATGGATTCCTTTTGGGAGGGGGGGGGAATACAAAAAGCAAACAATTTTTTTTATTCAAAGATGACAAAGTTCTTGTAAGGTAAATAATGTATTTAGCATGAAGCATGAATTATTTTCATATAAATATAGAAAATAGAGAAAAAGGCTATGCCTCTAATTTTTAAGCCCTTAGGCTTAGAGTTTGTTTTTTTGGGTTTTATTTTTTGTTTGTTTTGTTTTTGTTTTGGTTCTTTTTTTGTTGTTGTTGGGGTTTTTTTGAAGCAGGTGTTTAAGGTTTAACCTTCTTCAGGGACAAACACTGACTGTTGGGGAACTTACTCTGCAATATTAAAAAATAAAATCTTCATGCTCTGGTAGGGCTTGGATGGTTGAATTATACTGCCTTGTCTGCACATTCAGCCCCCCTCTCCCTACTTCTGTTTAAAAAAAGAAAAAAAAAAAAAAAGAAAAAAAAGTAAAAGTGTGTCCTTTCTTCGTCTGTACATGTGTAACATGACGCAATAATCTGAGGGCAAATTTAGTAGTGAGTGTGTATGACAGAATCAAGAGAATAATGGGAGGTTAATTGAGGAAAACTCTCTGATTTGATTCAGGAATAAGTAGACAAGAAAATAGCTTTGCTAATTTGCCATGAGAAAATTAAGTTAGTAAAGAGCCTTACTGAGGTGTCCAGAGAAAAAACAGTGTTACAGAGAGTGTGATTCAGGTATACTGCTACTCTCCTGGTAATGACAACTATTAGATTGGAGATCCCTACAGCAGAGGGAAGCTGTGAAATAAATAAGTCTCTCTCACCTGGATTCATGAATTTGGCATGAAAAATTCTACACTTAGAATATACTAGAGGCAAGAAGAAAACCCAGGAACCAACCACTTAACAGAACAAAATGGTCTGTTTCTTAAAAAGAATATAGGTTATATTTATCCCTAACAACTGTCTCAGGCAGAAGTTTCACCAGATGGATCTAGTTTATGAAGAGTGAGTTAGAGAAGGGTTTGACTTCCCACTCAGTGGAGTGAACTAAAAATTGCATTTGGAGATGCGCGTGATGTGTGTTCATTTCGGAAGTGGAAGGACTGAAGGGCAGGCTGGTCTGGACCTGTTTCTGTGCTCCGCAAGCATTTTGTCCTGTAAAGACAGGGCTGCACTGGGGGCAGCATAGCAAAATGGCGCCTCTCCTCCCATCTCACCCACCTCTCCTCCCATCTCACCCAGCATGTCCTGGGATCCAGGAGCTGCCTGAGAGCTGCTGGAGCCCAGCACAACTGCCAGCGGTGCAGATAAGGAGGGAGAGAGCCAAGGGTGATGCAAGGAACAGCTCTGTGTTCCCCTCAGTTTGCTGGGGCCGATGCGTGCAGGGTTGATTCCCAGATAAGTTGGGAGTACATGGATACTAACTTTTGTTGGCTGCCTGCAGCCCTTAAGATAAAGTTGGGGAAGCCAGGAATGACCAGTCCCTTCGCTGGGTAGCACAGAGATGAACGAGCCATAGCTTTTCTCTTGCGTGACTGGACTGGGGTAATTGGCTTCATCCCAGATCCATGCTCCCTACAGCCAGAGTCGGCAGGCAGTGAACCGTGCAACCCTTGCACAAGAAAACTTGGTACTTCATCTTTTTACGGACTTTGGGGAGAGTCATTTAAAACATAAAATACTACAGTATCAATTTACCACCACCTTTGCTCATTAATGCGTAGTTGTACCAACTCGGGAGTGGTTTAATATTTATCAAAAAGCAACGTTGAAAAGTCAAATTTAGTGGCAGAAAATACACTCAAACCATGGCTCAGCCATCTCTGTCCTCCAGAGAAACTGATGTGGTTGTGTGCCAGTGGCCAGATTCTGTCCACAGTCACGACACTAATTCCAGAGCAGCTTCACTGGTTGCAGTGTGTCAGTGCAAATGAGATCAGTTTCTGCTGAACAAGTACCATTCATTAATGTGGACTCTTGGTGGCTAAATATATAATTACCACTAGTATTACCTTAGAAAACAGTCATTTTGCATAAATATCTAATTAGGCAGGTTATCTTTATATTTTTATATATATATATATAAATATAATCTATCTAAGACTTCAAGAACTCCTTTATATACTTGCTGGTAAACCTAAAATGTTGGCAAGCATCTATTTTCATGTACAATTTGTTGCTCCTAGTCTGATCTGCTAAGGAGGTATTATTCAGTAGGAGTTTACAAAGTTATGTTCAGGAACCAGCAGTTTGTCTGACAGCTAATGCTATCAAGAGATCATTTCTGGAGTTTAAAAACAACTTGTCCTTATTGACCCTTACTCTTGACTATTGATGAGAAGAAGTACATAATTTGGATTTATATAAAATATTTAGGAGCCACCTTTTAAACCATTTTTGTGCCTGGCTGACAATGGCAACTTTGTCAGAACTGGTTCTATTCCATCAGAGTTTTTAATAAGAATTGAGACCAACTTGTTTTCCAATCCAGTTATCTCTGCTTTGACTGAATCATGTCAAAACAGAGTGGTAATTGCACTGTATTACGAACTCTCTCACTTGCCAGACATGAAGTGGTTTGGTTTTGCTTGTTTGCTTTCCTTACTAAGCCATTTTGGGGTGAGAAGTCATCAAATCTCTAACTTTCCATTTTCCTCACTCTATCAGTATTGCCAAATTAGCCTTTCTCCAAGACAGGTGTGGGCTAGGGGAATCCCAGTAGGTCAGCAAGCATTCAGTGGCGAGTTTCACATAGGTGTGAATTGTGAGGGTCACTGGACTTCACGGCGGGTTCCTTTGGACTATGCCTTTTGCAGCAAGAAGCTCTTGCAGGTCAGAGCTATTGCCACAAGCAGATTCCACCAGCGTCTGCAGGGAGGTGAAATCTGCTGGTCATGCTTGTGTTCTGCAAGCCATTGGATGCCCTACTGCATTTTGATGCAGATTTTGCCTGCATTTAAAAATTCAAGCACAGGTCTTGAACAGCTTTAATGTATAACCCCTTAGCTGTTTCTGAAAGCAGTCTGATTCTGATCTCCCGGCAAAACCAGCAGTAGTTCTACCAAGATCACAGGGTTTTACAGCTGAAAAGCCTGGTGTAGGAGTGAGGAGGTGTGCCATGTGGGCCTAGAGAACTGTCCTGTGACTGTGTTCTCTTCTCTCTGGCAATTCAGTTGAGGACCATGTTCTGGCTCCTCTCTTACCTTAAGGGGAGAAGGGAATCCCAGGGGAGGTGCATCGGCTCCCAGTGTTCGACCGAATTACTGTCTACCTTTGGAAGAGATACAGAGAAACTGAGGGCTGCATTCTTCACTGGAGTGAGGTAGAGTTACATCAACATACTTTAGCAGAGAATAAAATCCTAAATTGTACCAGATGGCAGCAGGGATAAAATGACCAAAATAGCACTTTGTCCCGGTTTCTCGGTAGCTTTCACTGAGATTTTGGCTCCCAAATCATCTAAAGTTGTAAAAAGGAGCAATCTGAGATTTTCTAGAACCTGAAGGTGTCTGAGCTGCTTTGCAGTCAGTGGAACTATAGACACCCACGTGCTCCTGGAAATCTACCATTTCACTATTACCATTTTTCCTCAAATCTGGCCCTAGGCATTTTTTAAAACATTACTCTCCTGTGCTCCAGGATCCGAATAAAACTATTGAAGGAATGCATTTCCAATTGCAGATGTAATGCAATTTACTTCACTTCATGGAGAATGCAAACCCAGCTCCTTCGGGTATGTCACCACTGCCTGAATAGCTCATTGGCATATTTTACAGGAAATATTTTGAAACATTTTCTTGACTTTGCCACCAAAAGAGCATTTGAACCATACGTCCTCCTGATTGTAACAGAATATCAGTGTTGACCGTCTGACCAGTTAAGTTTTAGTAGTGTTCTTCACAGCCCTCCAGTAATATATCAAACACTGTTATGCACATAATGCAGCACTGTGATCTAATTTAAATAATACTTTTTTATTATTTATACTACTCTATGTAATATACATCAACACTTTGCTATATAACCTAAGTGATAACCCTCTTCTTAGTTATCTGCCAAACTTTGAATTTCTGTTTGGTTTATATTGCAGTTAGCACAGTTACCAAGTTGTAATGACGTCTCTTCCTTTGAAATGGGATGTGTAAGTCAAACTATACATTTTGTGTGTTTCTGTTTTGAGCTGGAGTTTATAAGGATTTACACACAACATTCAGTGTTCTGTATAAATCTGCATACATTTGTGAATTCATCTGTTAATCCCCTTTTATTTAGAAAGTATTAATTGATGGTGGTTTATTAGGGGTTTTTATTTTTGCATTTTTATTTTTAGTACTGGTTATTCTTGAACTAAGCAGAGACTTGTCAGCTGGGTTGCTTTATCTTTGATCTTGTACACAACCTTATAATTCTTCCACAGTTCAGCAAACAAGTACTAGCTTCACTGACCAAAAAAAAAAAGTCTCAAACTAATGTGTCTATGGTGCTGTATTTTGCTGGTGTACATTTAAAACCAGAAATGATTTAAAGGTCACTTTTGAGTTGTTCTAATAAGTAGCCTTTCCTGGTTTGGGGAGTTTGGATTTTGTTTTGTTTTAGCATTGAAACAAGGTATATTTATCTGAAGCTATATAATGGTTTTTCTACTGTATCACATTTCCTTTTGCAAAGAGGGGGAAATTGACCTGATGTAACATCTTTTCACAGTCAATGGAAGGGGGTTTTGTTTCACTTTTTTATTTTCAGTGGATTTTGTTGGGCTTTGGATCAGGCCAGCAGTTATGAGAGCTCATCATCTGAGGGTTTAAGGGATAAATGACAACTTGTGCTGGCCCTCAGTGCTAGAAGGGATTTTACTGGATGCTAAAATTACGTGCTGGATTCTGGGATGGCTGATCACCTAGAATGGGAATCTTTTTCATTTGTTTACTCTGGCCTGAAATCCCAAGACTTTCTTTTTTCATTCAGATGACATTGAACTTGAGTACATTTTTAAGTTACTAGAGCATTGTACTAGTGTATGAGTATGTGTGTGGGACAACAATTGAAAGTCATACCTGTATTTGATAACCAGTTCCATGCCTGCATCATTCACACTCACTACTTAAAACTGCCATAATGTATAATGTTGGGGGGAATGATTTGTGTGTGTATGAAAAGCATTATGGACTTGTACTTTTTTTTATACTCTGATCTGTAATTTCTGAAATATTTTGTTTTACAGAAAAAAGTGATAAAGCAATCAAAAGACCAAGAGGTTTAGTATCAATGCTTAAGGGTCACAGGACCTTAACTGGCCAATAAGTTAATTTAGTACAGTGATAAGCCAATTTTTTTCCTGTACTTGGCATCTGAAACTGCCAATTTCATCAATATTAAAATACGAACTGTGATGGGGAATGAACAGTGATGTTAAGTTGTATTTGTGTTTACCTAAATGAGCAGTCCGAAGGCAAGTGCAATCAGCTGATCTTTAGGAAATATAAAAATGTTGATTTAGAGGCATACTTGCATTTTACATTTTCTTGATGTGTAATCATATTGCCAAAGACAAACTATTTCATCAATTATTATTGTAAATAACACTTTCCCAAAACCTACCATAAAGTTTCTGTGATGTATTGTCTTCCAGTTGCAATAAAAATTACTGAGTTGCATCAATTGAACAGTTGTAGTTGTGTGAATATTGGCTTCAAAATATGCCCAGATGTTAAGGAGGAACAACGGTGATTTTTTTACAAATTCCATCATTATTAAATAGTTCTAGCCTTCATGGGATGTTACCTGTATTTTCACTGAAGTAGGTACCGGCTCCTGTTAATTTGCTATCATGTGCAAATAGCTAGACATACTAAATTGGTGTTAAGTTAGGGCCTGATCTTCCTTTCTCATCAGTTTTGTAGTCTGGAAACAAAGCTGCTTTCACTGGGAATTGTATCTTCTTTTAAAAATTAGCAACAATCAAAAGAGATTCAGTAATAAGACATGTCTAACAGTATATATATAACATCCTGAAAAACATTGCTTTCTAATCTTTTCATCAACCCTCCCCAAGCTTTATTCTGGTTTCTGTAGCACCAGGACTCCTTAATTCTTTTGCCATGTTACTCCTTTACCTTGCAGCATGAAAGGACTGTTTGCAGGAGGAAATCCTGTAGAGCCAAGAGCTTCAAAGCTAGTTGCCTCAACTGACTCAATTGGTAACCACCTAGGAGGTATCCTGCTCTTCAAATACTTGGAGCCTCCCCTGGTCACCTTGGGCTGCTGCAGGAATCAGTAACGCTCTTTGTTCACCAGTGCTAAAAACTAGCCCATTCAGTGCCTCTGTAGATCCAGCAATCCAACCTAAGTTTAGCGTTGTCGAAGAGAGTGCAAAAGTCATCTCTTCAGAGCGTGAATAATAGAGGTTATAAAAAAATTGTAGTTGCCTCATAGCTTTCTCCAATTAAAACTATACTGAATAGTAAAATCTTATAAATAAAATCATTCCCCAGCCACTGTGGTTTGAAAGTGCTCTGTGAACAGCCCTATGTTAAACTTTCAAAAGGATTGAGAAGAAAAAAAGCCCCCCTTTTCTTCTGTCAAACTCCATTCTTTCCTGCATCTGGTTTGAGATGCTGCTGAAGCAGGGGAGGATGGTTTCCCAGTGTAAGGAGAATGTGTGGCTGCTGAAGCTGGCATGCCAGCTGACCTGGAGCTATAAAAGTGTTGCCCTCACTTGTCTCGATGCCATCTTGAGCAGTTGGTAGTGGAGACCATCGTAGTAGGCATCTGAGGGACAAGATAGATGTAAACAGGTCCTGAGGGGAGTGGGGCAGAAATAAACAAGTGTCTGAGATACACACAAAAGAGCCCCAATATCTGACCAGGCAATTGATACTTCGATGTATTGCCTGAAAAAGTTTCAGTTTGTAACCTATCCTCAGCATCTGCTGCCGCTACAGTGGAACAAAGAGAGAAAAAAAATCTCGGCCAAGGAGACAAGATGAGAAGAGACTCGTGAGAAGGAAAAAACACTTAACTGTGCTCTGGACCATCTTCCTCTAATGGATCCCCCCCTCCCATCTGCTGCCAGTTAAGCAAGTATCGTGCAGCACAGTCTGTGGATGGATCCTTAGCGACATGTAGAGGAGCAGGGAGACCCGCAGACTCCACAGAAAGTGTTTTAGCCTTTATACACAAGCCAGCAAGCTTGCCAAGAGACTGGTCTCAGGCTTGTTTCAGCGTAGGGCATTACATGAGGCCCTTAAACCGTTCAGATCAGGCACGCTATTTGAGATCTGTTGAATCCCAGTTGTGCTACAGGCTTTTTTTGCAATCTTGCAATTTGGCTGTCATGGGCAAAACAGTCTCAAGTTGTGAGTTTTACTTCGTTGCCAATTAACACAGACTTCTGATCACTCATCTGGGTATTTAGAAAGGACACAAACAAACAGCTACTTACATACCCCCTGTCCTACCTTCTCTCCAGCCTCAATGATCTTTCCACCATGGGTTGTGCTCAGTTTGTCAAAATGCCTCTGGCAAGCCATTGGGCAGCGTGAGCAGTTGAAGTGATTTACGTACCGGCTGTTTCTGCTGGTCTTGGCCTCTTGCTGGTTGTCCTGCTGCTTTGGGCATACTTGGTTCCTCCGCTGCTCTTTGTTCAGGAGCATCCCTGCTTCAGCATGGGTCCCTCAGACTGCAGTCATTTGCTCCGGGGCATTCCTGCCCTGGCATGGGTGGCCCATGAGCTGCAGTCCCTCAGGGGTGCACAGACCCCTTTTGACCTCAAGTGGGTCTCCAGCAGCCTTCCATTTGCTGCTTCCTGTATTAAGTACACCTGAGGAGGAGCACCCCCTGCTCCTCTGACTGCCCGCAGTGGTGGCGCCCAGCGGGCTGCTCCTGGTTGTTGACCTCAGCTGGCTGGAATCGGCTGTGACCAGCTCAGGGTGGCTCCTGGCCAGCTCCCAGATGGGTGGTTCTGCTGCCCCTGTGCCAAAATCTAGTCCCTCCTGGCTACCACAGCACCTCAGTCCCTCAGCTGTGGTGGTGGTGGTGGTGGTGTTTGGCCCGCTCGGGGCCTGCCCTGGCCCTGACAAACCCAGGGAGCAGGTGCCATGGCTGTGCTCTGGGATGGAGCCCCTGGGGGCTGCACGGGGCAAAGGGGGAGCACCGGCCCACCCTCATGGCTGCAGCACCCATCCCTGGTGCAGGCACCCCCCGGGGCAGCTGCCTCTGTTCTCCCAGCCCCTTGTGCATCTCCTCTTCAGTAGTCCTCAGGTGAAGTGTGATGGCAGGGCTCCTGCCCCCCTCACCATGTGGAAATAGATGTGGTTGTGTAAGGGTGTGGTTGTGTAAGTGTGTAACACGGGGCATGTTGAGCATTTACATCACAAATTTTGGCTACAGAAGTCCAAACAGCCCAGGTAGCACAGACAGGGTGCTTCCCACCGAGACTGCAGAGCCACCGCGCGTCCCCATCCGGATGCCCCTGCAGTCTCCTCGCTGAAGTTCGGCAGCTGCACGGCCAGAGGAGCGAGGCTTGGGGGACCCAGAGAAGCCAGCAAGGCAAACCTCGCCCGGTCAGGGCACTAGCGGGAAACCCTGCGTCCCCAGGCTCACCCGGCCGGCTTGCAGGAGCAGGTACCTAGTGGGTGTCTTGAACCAAAGGGGACCACACAAAATGCCTAAGTCTGTATGGCCTCCATGTTAAATTCCTCTCTTTACACAACATCTGTTACTATGGTCTCCCCTGTAAAGAGGCTGCATTTGACCCTTCTGCTCACGCATGCAGCTGTCTGGTGGAGTTGGCTAGAAAGAAAGAAGAGATGTAAATAACGACAAAAGGCTTTGGTCTATGTACTCCAGATCCTGTATTATGCCAGGAAATGAAATAACAATGGTTTCTGTGATGTCTGCTTCTTAAATAGACATTATAAAGGAATAAATCTTCAGCTTTAACACAGTGTGATGCTTTGACTGGGCACGTTCAATCCACATAAGATAATTAAAGAGTTTTTAAACTTCATCGTAAAATACAGATGATTAACAATGGTGAGAAACTCCATGGAAAACACTCTACAGCAAACATCTGTCAGAATTAATAACAAACATACACTCTGCTTTTAATCTTATGCTGTTTGACATAATTTTGACTGCCTATAAATCTGCAGGTTTTGTTTATATTTCTATTTGTGTTAGGATTGGTTGCTGCTTTGTATTTGATCAGCAGTGCTGCTATGCACTGTGGTGTAAGAAATCAAATAATGATTGTGTATATATAGCAATCTGAGCATTACAGTGCAGGAGACTGTAAACACAAAATTTTTAAATCTCTGCTTATCATCATAAGCGATGTTCTCTCCAGGTCTTTAATGACAATCAATTTCTAGAGGCTTTTCTGAAATAACTGTCATTGAAAACAACAGCATCTTTTTTGGTAGCTTGGTCCTGAAATGCAGGATCTTCCTGCTACTGAGACACAACTCCTTGTTATCTGTCTGTTTTCAATCAGTTAGACAGTACACAAAGATAGTGCCGATATTTTTCTTCTCCTGCTTTTTAAAATGAATGTTAGTACATCAACAAATAGGAGGAAGACACTTTTGCTAGATGCACCTTGGGACTCAGAAGCTGGGCGTCAGGGACACCCTGTAACTCAGCTGCGTATTGTGGGATGACGCAGCAGATTCCTCCCGAGCCGACATTTCCATATGTACACACCCAGTCTTAAAAAACAAATGGTTTATTGGCAAAATATAATAGAAAAAGTAGGATGGGTTAGAATGACAGTGAAGAGGTTGATAACATGGCTGCTTTGCCCTTAATTCGAACAGGCAAACAGAGAGCCTTTTAAAGTAATACAGCCTGCTCTCATTCCTTTGCAGCTCAGTTTTTGCATCTCCAAACCACGGATTGGTCTGTGATGCGGGGACCTGATTTTAATCATCATCTTACATAATCTCTGCAATCATAGTATAGAGCAGTGCTGTTCAGTGATTTTAAAAATAGTTTTATTCTGCTATCAGCATACTAATTAATACACTTGCTTATTCTGACCTAGTTCATTCACAGTCTCAGTTACAGAAGCCACGCTACCTGGGGTGTAATCAAATACAACGGGCTCTGCGTATTACAGTATTGTAAGAAGCAGATCATCAATCAGGAGACACCCGGCTCCTGTTCCCGGTGGCTACCGCCTGCCACCTCCTCCTGGCACAGCAGCGGGGAGGAGCCGTGCCTGCAGCGAGATCTAGCTGGTGATCCACCACGCACAAAAAAAAAAAAAAAAAAAAAAAAAAATGGATTTGGGGAATATTATCTAAAAGGCTGCAAACAGCATTCAGTCAGCCATTTTGAACTGCTGAGCTTTGCAAGCAAGGTAGGGGGGAAGGGAAGGGAAAGGAAAGCTCCTGCTGGTTGCCGAGGAGGAAAAAGTGATAGCATGGGAGGTTCTTGGTGCTGCCTGAGGCATCCAGGAGCCACAGGGAAAGGACTGGGGGAGAAGCCCTGTCAGAAGCGAGTGCTCGGCATCTGATGTAGGAAGCCAACGTGGCTTTGTCTCTGCAAGCCCCTTTTGTTTCTGAGGTACTTCTCCCTCACGACTTTATAAAGCATTTTACCTACTCCAAAGCATCGTGGCCGCCTGTTCTGTGGCACTGCTGCCACCGTCCCAGCTCTGTGGCTGCTCCTGGCTGTCTGGAGCCCAGCTGCCTTCTGTGACTTCCTCACTCAGGTACCAAAGTTAAATGATATTAAAAAACTGCCCGGAGGGCTTTCCTGAACCTCAGTTAGGCTAAACGCCGTTACCTCCGGTGGGTTGGATGGAGACTGATGAATGCTGATGTGAGTGAGAACAAAATCACAGCCTTGAAATTATTCCACTTGTTAAATGACTTGGAAGAGAATCATCAACTGATTCCTGGGTACTGTGTCAGGATACATCTCTGCTGCTGAAAAGTCATGTCTCCATCCTCCTTTCTTCCCCACTATCCTGTTTTGCTTCATTTCAGGCAGCTGAACCATATCCTAGGTAGTGGCAGCTGGCTGCCTCAGCCAGGAAATCTGGGTACTAAGTATCATTCACCATTTTTTCTTATCTCTGTTTTTACAGCTACTTGCAAAGAGAGCCCTCTGACTTAACCCAGCGTCTGACCTCGTAGTCAGGTCTCACCTTACACAGGCATTGTGTTTGCTTTAGTAAGCTGGAGTGTAAACAAATGTGAAAACAGGGGACTGCTTAAATTCGGTGAACAAGAAGCCTAATTGCTTGGGCATTTAGTGCTCCCACGCAGAGGGTAGCTGTTTGCTTGCCCTGCTGCTTTACCACTCCCTTCAAATGAGGCTGCAGTAAAATTAATAGCCTGTGACAATGTATCTAACTGGAAGCAAATCAGTCACTTCCATCAGCATGGTAATATTATCTCCATCGACAGTGGTGTTTACAGTGACCGGAGGGATCACATGGGGACCCCAGTCTGTAGGCCAAGTCACTGCTGAAGAAATAAGAACTGGGCATGGCCAAGTAGCCATGAGTAGCTGGGCTTTGAAGCCTACATTGGGTGGCCTGTTTTAGGGTTAAGTGCAGTGGCAAAAAAAAATGGATTCATTATTTCCAAGAGTTGGGAGATTTTTTTTTTTTTTTAAGAAATTCATCTTGAAACAGCCAGGAAATAACTTGTGCCTGGCTGTGTTTGCAAGGTAGAATTATAATAATTTCTGGTTCAGGGTTCAGGGGCAGAAGAAGAGATTATTTGCTCAAAGGCAGGCAAAGCTTGTATCCCTTGAAGTGCCTCCAGTTGTTTATTCATGCAGACTGTAAATGACACTAAAATACATGAGGGCTCGCTATGAGGACAACTATCTGATGCAAATAGAAAGACAAAACATATTTCATTTTAGAAAGAAGACATGTTACTATGAAATACAGATTTTGAGACAAAATTAGAAGCTTGAAAGTGGCTGCCAAAGGAAAGAGTGGGCTGCCAGAAGGATTAGCCCCTCAGAATTTTTTCACTGGGGCATGGCCAGGGTTTGTCGGATGAGACTTAGCCCACTCCTAATGTTAAGGTTAGGGTTAGGAGGGAGAAAAAGCCTGGAGCCCTGGTGTGACTCAGGCTGCAAAGGGGCTGCCAACGGGAAGGGGTATGTTGCCAAGACAGAAATTTTTTGTGGGAGCCAGGGGTGGGATTCTGGGGCAAAGTCTCAGCCCATGCCTAGGTAGGGAGATGGACAGAGCCTGGAGCTGCGGTGTGACTGGGGATGCAAAGGGGCTGCCAAGGGAAGGGATAATCAGCTGAGAGGGTCCTGCCCTGACAACTTTTTCATCTGGGCCAGGGTGTTTTGTTTGCATCTGCTTACCAGTGAGTCTTACCAGATTGCTGGGTTTCATCTGCTCAGTCTTCTGTTGATGTATGAACTCATGCAAAAGACCCCAGTCCCAATCCCAACATTGAGCAACCTGGTCTAGTGGAAGGTGTCCCTGACCATGAAGTGGGGGTGGAACTAGGTGATCTTTAAGATCCCTTCCAACCCAAACCATTCTATGATTCCATGATTCTATGATTATCCAAGACATCTCACTGCCTATCTTTGGATTTGAACTTTCAAACTGCAAATTTTTTGTCTCTGTTTCTGGCTGTCACAGAGGTGAATACTGTGTGGGTTTATTGCTTCTAAATACACAGCACATGCTGGCTGCGTTTTAGTCACCTCTGGCAATAGAGACTTGTATTTTCTCTTGTACTGCAGCTCACACTCACCCAGAGTCTGAATGTGGAAGTTGTTAGTTACACATCCAGAGAGTTGTGTGGGGATGTGGTACAACATGCAAACCGTTTTCCATTGCTAACTGGTGAGGAAGATCTTCAGCCTGCCAGAGCTAACCCCACTCAAGCTGTGGGGAGGATAGGAGACTGGTTGGTGGGACCCCTGGGTGTGGGTACACAGGTTCTGCACTACATATAGTTGGAAACCTGTCTGTTGGTGCCTAATGGGGAGAGGTCAGCGTGTGCCAGCTGTGCTGTGCTCTGAGCAGCGGAGCTTGGTTACCTCAAGAATGGTACAGGAGGAAGACACCTTCAGGACCAGCCCTGACCCCTCTGTATGGCATTGCTGTGTAGACATCAACGGGACCGTGTAGTTGGAGCATTCATCCTACATTGGCAATAGGGATGATCAGTGTGAGATGCTTGAGATACCTTTGCCCTTCACTCTCCATGGGGGCCTTTTGTGCTGTGCCAGTGGGTCAGCAGGCCAGGCAGCAGCTGTGCTGGTCAAGGGAGTCCTGTAAATGGTCAGAAATGCTTTCTGCATAGATCCTTAACACGGCAAAGGAAGGCTGCACTGCCTCGCATTGTCTTCTGAGCAAACACCTGCACTTCTCTAAGACAACCCACCGTGTGCTATGCTCAAAGTTTTCAGTGCAGGAGTAGCTCAGGGCAAAAGCCTTTTTAGACATAAAAGTATCCTAGCATGCTCATTTCATTCTCTTTATGAACTTTTCCTGTGTTTACCATCATGGCATGAACAAACACCAGCTCCAAACTGAGGTTCTCGCTGAAATGAAAAAGCAAACATTTGTCTTGCACAATCAGATTTAATGTCAGGGCACTAATAGACATTAAGAGCCCTGACCATCCTCATCTGGGGTCTCCACCTACACCCCTGCCCATGGACCCAGGAGCCCCATTTCAGCTCATCCCTGAGCTGTCAGTCTCTGCCTGAGCTATGCTGACCTATGTCATAGTACCAGTCTGCAGCTGTGCCTGGCCATGGGCCCTGTTGATGCAGACCAGCAGCCTGACTTCCCAGCTTGACCCCAGACCTGCCTTGTCACTGTGGACCTGCCCAGCAATCTCTGGGCTGTATCCAACCCTGGTTGCCATCACTGAACCTGACTCTGACCAGCTGAATGACATCCCAGCTTGATTTCAGAGCTGCCTCATAAGTACAAAGTTGCCTGATGAGATCTGGATTCTTGGTAGAACCTGCCTACTGTTTCCAGGTCTGCCCTGCTGACTTTGTTCAGGTACTATGGGGCCGGGCCCTGGCTGGAGAGGTCCCTGTTTCTTAGGGAGCAGCTTGCCTTCACGGCTCGCTGGCACCAAGGTGGAGTCAGGCCTTGTGATGCTCCTTAAAGAGCCACAGGACTCCTAGGCATTGCAAATGGGGCACGCTGTGCCATGAAGCTAGAACACAATTTGCTCATCTAATCTGTTCAGTAGGCTGGAAAACATAACTAATTCATTTAAATTGCTACTGCAAAAAAGTTGTCTAAATGTCTAATCAAGTCCAATTAGAAATCTAAATGGATTATGTTTTCCATCGGGATACAAACGACAGCCTTGTTTCTAATCACCAGTGCTGGTATCGAAGCCATGGTTTTACATTCCCTGCAGCCCTGAAGGCATAGCTCATGCATGCACAGCTTCTTTTCTACCCGAGCAGTTTATTGCTGGAGGTCACCTCCTGTCCACATGGTGCATAGGTGCTGTGCAGCTGAGAGTGGGCAAGTTCTGTTGTCTGCTGGACCCAGGACCTCATGCACTTCTTGCCAAACTGCTGCCCATGTAACCAAGGCTTCAGCAGCCCTTAACCAGAGGGCTGCCCACAGTTCTACCAATGACACCAACGTCATCTGTACTCTACTGACATAAAGCGATTATTCCCTTTGCTGAAGAAAGCAAAGCACTTCTCTGGGTGTTCTTTGATTTGGCTCTCCCCCCTACTTTGCCCTGCCCTGGCCCTCACTTGAAGGAAATTTTATATGTGAATAGCCAAACAGGTATAACTAACTCCGGAGGTGAAGGAAGGAAACAGGAGCAGCAAAACTAAACCTGTGCTCTCCCCCATTATCTGTTTGTACCTGTTGCATGTTCATGTGCTCAGGTGAGAAAAAGAATAATAAGATTATTGTATTTTTAGCATTTCTCAACTATGATCTAATGGTCAGGCTAAAATTTTCTAAATTTTAGTACAAATAATTGTCTTTTTGTCAATATTGGCCCACAAGTACCATGTTGGTAATCTTGTCAGAGATGCTGCCATCCAGGTAATCAGACCATCAGTCCTGGTTCCATTGAAGCTGGTGGCAAAACTTAAATTGGCCAAAGAGCAGGGCTGTCCCTTTAATAATTCAAGTCTGTAGGTATGTCTTTTTATATTTGGTCATTTTTTACTATTTTAAACTAATAGAAGATTCAGTTACTTCTTTTCCAAGCCTATAATTTTCTTGTCATTTCCCCACTCCCTTTTCCTTTACACAGGCTATTCTGTACAACTGCTGCAAGTAATCTCCACAGGCACGTGCCAAAACATGGCAATGATTTTGCCCCTCTCCCCTCCATGCCACGTTATCTCGTTTTGCTCTAAAGGACCATCTTCTGGGCGGGGTACTGCAGATCCAATTAAATATGCTTCTGTATCAACACTGCTCCTAAGCAAAATATATTGATTGGTGAAGCTTTGGACCTACTTTAATCAAGTAATCTAAACAGAGCTTAAGCTTCAAAAGCCTGGTGATGCTCCTAGCTTCAAAGCTTTTACTTACACTGAATTAATTTGTCCTGAATGTTCTAATGCTCCCAGCAACCCTATGGATTATAATGTTAGAGGGTGCAATCATGGCTCTGATAATATTCCCTAAGCTTAGACTGTATTGATCATAACGTAAAGGCAGAAAGGAGAGTGGGGATCACAAGGAGAAAACAAAAGGATTTGATTTGAAGCGGGGGTGAATCTGTTCACCCCTGTAGCAGGCTGCTGGGAAGGAGTATCAGAAGGTGTTAACAGTTGTTTTTTTCTTGACTGAAGATCTGTTCTGATATGGACTGAGTGTCAGACAGTCATTTCCAGACTCCTTCTTGCATAATATTGTAGGTGTATTATGGTATAAATACAATTCTTTGGTAAAAGGAAGGTTGGTTTGGATTTCACATGCAGTAGCTAGCACAGCATTGTTGAACATCAGTACAAGTTACAGTATTAGTCTCAGCTCCACTCTGGGAAATGGGGAATAACTTTCTTCTCCAGACCAAAGCCATTGTGTGTAGCCACCTAATGCTAAATTATGTGCACTAATCAGACAACTGGTGCATGCTCAAGAAATGGAGCTGGTACTGTTAGGTTAACAGTTGGACTTGATGATCTTAAGCATCTTTTCCAACCTAAATGACTGTGTGATTCTAAGACCATTGTCATCTTTATGAACCGACTTGTTAATACATGTAAGAATCAGCAAGGCTCTTCCATACACCCTAGTTGATGTCTTGAACACCTGTGCAAACACAGGGAACTGTCTAACCCAATATGCACTGTAGTCTAAAGATGCCATTAAAGCTCATATGGTTTGGCCTTCATTAGAGAGCAGAGAAACGTGACAGTGTTTGCTTAAACAGACATAACCGCACCCACTCCAGTGTTGACACAGGGTCCCTCAGGGCTGCAGGCATATAAGCCAGTGGCATCTAGCAGTTTTATCAGAAACATACAGGGCTGGCATCTTTGTTCCTGTTCCCCTCGGCAGAGACCCGGGATAGTCTGTATAAGTAGCTCCATCCTGGCAGAATACTGCCTGGTGAAGTCTGCCCAGGGCCTAGGCAGTAGGGCAGAGTTATTGCCCATCAGTGGTGGGTGGCAGAAACCACATCTCCAGATAACTCCCAAAATTTCTTCATTGGCCTTGCCCTGGTCCCTGCCTGTCTTCCAGAGAATATAATGAAAACAGCATATTGGTGAGTGAATTAAAAGATGATTTAAAGCAAAGATAACTTTCACGTTGTTACTGTAGCCAGGTAAAGGCTCATACTATTTTCAATACAGACTATCTCTGGTTTATGAAACTCAAAGCCTATGAAGCGATTTCACACAGAGAGCTCTGATTACTAGAGCAATAATTTCTTCTAACAGCCTTTCAAACCCTTATTAATAGAAAAAAATATCAGTTCAAACTGTCTTCCCATCACACAGAAAATATCAATGTTCACAGTGTGAACTTTAAAATCCTGTCTGATTAGTTAATGCCAACAATTATTAGTGTACTGTCAGTTTAGATTTCTGTTGTCCTCCATTGATCTCAGTCTCCATATACTGTGCAGTGCACACACTTAAAAAGTAACTTTCTTATGCTGACTGGCTAGCGATGATTTTCTGTCCTGCTGTCAACTGGCGGTGAGTAAAATAGGAAACTTTGGCACATTTTCCTGTGACAGGCTCCCACCTCACTGCTTACCACCACTAGGACAGCATCTTTAAGAATACAGAAAGTGGCTTCAAGAAGGGACAAGGAAGTGAGAGAAAAAAAAGTGCCACTTGTTTTTGTTTCTTATGCTGTTCTCTTATTTCATGAACCTTTGGGCACACGCAGATGGCAACTTTTGTATTTTCATCATGACAGGGATGACTGGTACCTCCCATGAGAAAAGACACAAAAAGGAGCTGAAAGGTCAATCGTGGTCTAGGTAAGATATTGATAATGCTGCATCTGGTGTTGGGAAGGCATCAGGGCTTCTAAACTATTCCTTTCTTCTAGTCTGCTAGCGTCAGGAATTGTATTCCTCCAAGGGATAAGGTAAGGCAGCCTCTGGCATTTTGGCATTCCTTCTCTCAGCCCTCATTAAGCTTGAATGCTATTTACAATACTATTTAAATTCTGATTGACTATATTGTGGCCAACCTAAGCTTGCCCCCTTTTGCACTTAGGTTCCAGAATGGATTGGACTATTCCATGGCCACTGATTTCTGAAGCAGGATTAATATGGACTGTAGCTGCCAAGGCTGTGAATGAGGGGAACACACCAGCCCCCACTTCCCTTACAGTTCTCCCACCCTATACTCTGAGATCTCTTAAGAGAGATCAAGACATTTAGACAGCTGCACCCCAGTGGAAGGGAGGGACTGACTTTTAGCTCTGCAAAATCTGCCTCTCAGGTTCACAGGTGCTGGAGAAGACTGAGGGGACTCAGTCCAGCTGATTAGTTTTTCTTAAGGTCATGTAACACAACCTGAGTCCTGAATAAACGTGGACTCCTTGCATACATGTCTGACTCTGTGGCACAGTATGGGTTGGTTTTTTTTGTTTTTTTGTTTTTTTTCTATTTTATTTCCAAAGCCCTTGGAAACTGTATATAGAGAGTAGACATCTGGACTCCTAATTTCTCTCTCCCTGTTCCTGCCTCCCCCCCCCGCCATAGTAATCCCTTTCTGTGCTGCCTGCAGGAGAAAATGAGTCTGCTTGTACCTCCTGTGCACTGCTCCCAGGCCATTTTACGTAAGCATCCTTTGCTGTTCTCCACGGCAGGACAGCACATCCTGTTGGAGCCAGTTGTTGTCTTTAATCTCTGAACATAAACACGCAGATTACATTCCAGTCTGTCACCAGTGTTCATCAGATAACAGACGTGCTGTCATATCTGCGCTGCTTTCCCTGGGCTGTGCTGATCACTCTCCTAGTGAGCACGTGGGACCAGATCACTTGCCATCAATGCTACACAGGCTGGCATAAGTCTTCCTTGTCCCCCTGTTCCCAAGGCTTTGATACCTCAGGCTGCTCCATTCAATCCTCTACAGGAATCTTTAGCATCGTCCTCCTACTCATTCAGGGATAGAAGGACATTGCAATAGGCTGGCTGGGCTCTCTGTGGCTGTGGTCACATTTGGGAGTCTCCCCCCTGCCCTTAGAGTTTTCCAGTGTTTGACCTTCATAGCAGCTCCCCCAGAGTTGTCAGAGGTTGGAGAAGAGGTTTGAGTTGAAATCCAGATGTCACTAAAGCACTGTGTGGCCTGATCGCTCCAAACAGCTTAATGACGATGCAACCAAAATGCCAGAAATGTTTGTCTTGGACAATTCCCCACTCCCAGCCTTGTCTCCTTCCACCGACAGAGCTGCTTTTAGGACAGGAGACAGAATTATATAGCTTGAGATTAGTCAACAGCTGGACTCTATGTGGTCTTCACTGCTAGGGGTAGGTGTGGGAGGGGTCAGTGTGTATCCACATGGATATAGGTGGGGGAATACAAGCTGCAAACTACTATGTTGCTGCAGGCTCCATTTTCCTGTAGATATCATGGTCTGGCCGCAAACTCAGAAAGATGGTGTTACAGGCAGGATCTCAATATGGGGTAAGTCAAGGGAGGGTGTTAATATCAGAGGGGACTGTATCCCAATACATGATCATATCAGACATGCATGTGACTCCTCACTGACGGAGAGCTGCAGGCAATGTGATTTTTTTAAGTGCAGGTTGCTCCCTTCCACCCAAAGGCTGAGGCTTCCAACCCTCACCATGTTTGGCTACACCATGGCTGAGAAAGACTCACATCTTCCACAGTCATTGAAATCCTTGTTGCAGGTTTCTGTCCTGGGTGATTAGCAGCTGCCTACACAGCACATCAGAGCTCATTTTACTCGATTTCCTTCATGGCATGCAGTAAGGGCTTGAGAGCAGTACCAGAAACGATCAAGCATACTGAAGAGGGAATGGGACTTTACTGAGAGGTTGCAAAGCTTTCCGAGTGCCTCATCACTCATTTTGTATTCATGTGCTGCTTTCCAGCAGAGGGCGGCAAGATGGGGGGAAAGACTATGGTTCATTCAGTCATTAATTTCATAAATATAGGGAAAGGGTAGACAAAATTGGCTGTTTCCTTTGTTAATATTCTATCATTTGACCTTTATATATGTCAGGAGATGAAGAATGGTGATGTTGTACATCAGCTGTGCTGGCCACAATTAACAAACTGAATTTAAGGGGCTCAAATTTGGGAATTTGGGCCTCTTCTGAAGCTCAAGCTGAGGCATGGGCAACCGGAATGGTGCTGTGAGGAACATGCCCACAAACAGGAGTTGGTGCCCAGCTCACCCTCACATCAGCATTGCACAAGCCTGGAAAATTCATCAGCTTTCTGCACTGGTGGGATTCAACAGACTGCTTTACCTAACACCACACAAATCTCTAACACAGACTTACTTGCACTGCTTTGAACACACTTACCGAGGTTGAGAAGGTTGAAATAAAACATGGCTTACAACCAGTTAACAGCATTTATTATACAGGTTTGTAGTGGATCACCAATCTACGTTAGTCACACCAGAGAAAATTTTCTAATATAACCAAATCCCAAGTAACAGAGCAGGCTGCATCCCAGGCTACGTACTCAATTGCTGTTCACTTTCTTTCCAAGTCTTTGTCTTTCTCTCATTTTCTCTCTCTCATTTCTTTTTTTTTCCTTTCTTCGTGCAGAGAAGAGAAATGATTGCTAATGAATTGCAAGCATGGGGTATGGAAAGATCAGTTAATATGGCCCAAGTATTCAGTAATACAAATACATTAAAGTGATCAAGCAATGAATGAAAATTGACCCAAAGAGCAGGTTCCACTGAGAAAACATGTGAGAATGTAAATTAATGTGACTTGATGAAACTTGAAATGTCATAACACAGCAGGGCATACAACACATCAGAGGAAATGTGAAAATTATACTTTTTCCTGAAATCATAGTTTTCAAAAATAAGTGGCTTTTAAATTCTTCTAAAAATATAATAAAGGAATTAGTGTCAAGAAAAAGGTTATTGTTGTTTATCAGACTGCAGGCTCAGTCCATGGTGGCCTTTCACAAATATCCTCTTTTATTCCTCTGACTATGCGGTGGGAAAAGGAAAATCCTGAAGTCTTTCTACTTGTCTAGTTCGCTCTTCTTAACTTTGCACAAGAGAATTTATTAAGTTGTTTGAAGGGTAAATGGTGTGCTAATCTATCACTTTTTTGCCTTTTGGCCATCTGCTTTCATCCAAAATTTCTAACGTTTAGAAACAAGCAAACAAAACAAAGAGGAAAGGTCACTTGAAATTAGTCTGTCTTCTAATACAACTTATTTAAAAGGGAGGGTTAAAAGCATTGGGAGGCAGAATTAAATAGTTATGCTGGCAAGTCTCCAAACCCAAACAGAAAATGTAACATAATCTCCCCCATCCCACCTGTCCGTATTTGTTTGGTGATGGCATGACTGGGCCATGTGTTGGGAAAGTCTTTCCTCTCTTTCTGTCATGAGAGATGTCAGATTTTTCTGCTGGCCTTCATGCTGGAATATGGTCCTTACAGGCATCTAAGACATGAACAGGAGGGAGAGGATTCCTCCCCTATACCACACAGCACAGCCAGCACAAGAACAGGCCCCTTTTCATCCAGCACAGAGTGGATTTCTGTAGGAAGAACACCAAGAGTGCAGGTCTGCAGAGCCAAAGGAAAAATTGCCACACACCACAGAATTATTAGTCTGGTGCTCTGACTGCAGTGACCACGTGTGGAAAGAGGAGCCTCAACCTCTATCTAGCATGGAGCACTCCACAGGAAGACTGTACTGGATTCTGGCTGAAGATGGGTATCCTCTATGGAGTATGTCCTAACTGCCCCTGTGCCAACCACTGCCTCTGCACTGCTCCAGCTCAGATGCTTTCCTCAGACTATTTCTCAAGTTTGTATTTCCCCAGTCTCCCTAGCCCTCTTTCTATCAACTGAGTTAATATGCGTATAGGAAGGATTAACCAAAGCCTATGTCCAGGCAGGGAAATGAAAAGACTTTTTTATTCCATAGAAGAGAGTGTCTAGTAAGCAGGACAGGCTGAGTTACTAGGGGATACCTGAGCACAAGGTATTCTTCTTGCAACCCAGCCCCACCTCTTTTCCCGTAGAACTGCATGAAGGTGGGATGGTACCATTCAAAGAGAAAGTTGGCAGGCTCCTGTGTAATGAAGCCTGTTTGTACATGAAAAAACTGGAAAGCAAGAAGAGAGAAAAATTCACGCAAGTGTGAAACAAAAAACAGACTGGAAAGAAGAAATACAGCAGGTCAGTAAAGCTATTAGATGACTAATTAAATAGCACAGTACGCAATGTCGTCTTCCTATTCTTGTATAATAGATCATATTCATTTCATGAAATGTCATGATAATGCAGAAACATAATTCCAGTTTTGTTTTGTCTTTTAAACGAATTCAGGAAGCTGTCTGTAGAAGAGAAGGGGAAAAAACAGGTTAAAGGATATTTTACCACTCACAGCATGCTCAGAAAATATGCAAATGCAACTTGTGTTGCTTGCATTGGTGCAAGTAAGCAGAGCATGAAGCTGGTTGGTCCATTTTCATCAGTCAGTGAGAGAAGTAGAAATGGTCAGTGACAATGGGTTGCAAATCTTCTATGTCTTAGCCTAGGTAATTGTTTTTTTCATATTTGAATTTATATCCTGAAACATGACTCTGCTGTAAAGCAAATGACCAACAATACATTAGTTTCACCATCCTGAACAAAAATGCAGCCTTTCAGAAAAATTCATCACTTCAACTAAAGGAAAAGATACTACAGATTTCAAAATTTTTTTAATGTGACTAAGCAAATAATAAATGGGGAATTACTGAATAGCTATTTTTTCTGAACATTTTCTTGGCATGGCTTATGTGTAGCTTCTCCAGTTGGGTTACGGTGTAAATTAAAGTTGTTTTTCTTGGTAAGGTTTGTTACATATTTATAATATGTCTACAATTCACACAGAAAGTGGAACCTGAGAAATGAGATCCTGAATAGGCCTATGCCTTCTATTAATTATCATCTAAAGCACACAGAAGAGCCTTCCACTCATATTAGAAATAAATCTTGAGTATCAATGAAAAATGCAATTGTTTTCTGTTGTCTGGTCAGGATCCAATTACTGATGGTGTATTTATTTTAAACATATACGATGCACACTAGAGATCTCCAGTAATAAAAATGAGCCAAAATTGGCTGAGGACTGAATAGAAAAAATAATGATCCGTGTTACATATCTTGTGTACTGGAGACTACAGATGAGGGATTAAAAAATTAAGGCCATGGCTATTTACACTGCACAGCACAGATTGCACTGAGTGTTGGCACCCAGCAGGTAGACATCCTGCTTTATCTGGGATTTAAGTACACCTTCTGCAACACTAAAGGATGGCACAAGGTATAAGCATAAGGTAGTAGCTACTATATTAAGACCAAATGTCAGCTTTGTCCCTCAAATTGAACTCCTATATGTGCCGAAGTGCTCACGTGCCCTCCTCGCCCTAGTGTGCGGTGCGAGAGGGGCCCTGATGCACAGGCAGCTCCTCCAAATAGTCAGTACTTGTGAGAGCTGGCAGCCTGTGGCCAGAGGTGGAGATCTACGGCAGAGAGCATATCATTCACACAAATCCAGACACCCAGTCACGGAACAGCCACAAAAGCTTTCTTCTGCTGACTCCAGTGACAGACACAGCTTCCCAGGGTTACCGGTGTGAGGAAAAGTCTGGTAGTCATTTGTGTTCAGGCACGCAAGGTCATCTTTTTCCAACCAGTACTGTGACACAGCATGTTAATGTGGGGAGGTTTCATCCCTGGGCATGCAGAAACTGTGGTGGGGAGGAAAGGAAACTCTTTTCCAAAGGAGATGGCTGTTGAAGAAGAGAGTTTCTAATTCACCAAGAACTGATAGCAGAATATGAAGCAAAATCATAGAAGTAGAGCCCCATCCACTTACTTGGTAGAGATAAGCTAAGGAAGCCAGTTTGCTTTCTCAGTTCTCAGTGTGTGTGGTCTCTCCAAGATCCCTTTTATTTACTTATTTATGTACATCATTGCTGAGGAGGATGACTAAACTTCCCTGTTATGACCCACCTTTAACTCAATACATTATGGTATTGCTTTCTACATCCTTCACTGCATGTGTTTAGACAGGACTTCTGAAATATCTTGCCCATGTTTCCCAAAGGAGGAGTCGGTGGCCTGCAGAAAAACTCTTCTGTCTCAGAAAGCCAGGGGATTGTACAAAGTGTTTAGTCCTGCCTGTTTGTTCTAAACAAACCTTACAAATGACCTTTCCCTGCTGGTAGACCTTTCCTGCTGGAAGTTATTTCTAAATCGGTTTTATGTCTTATCAGTTTGTCTGTATTCACACTGCAGCCCCATGTGTCTGCTTGCCTTTGAGCCCTAAGAGTGCTTTGCTGCCCACTTTAATTTTTTTCCTGCTAGGATGAGATATGTCCTTGAGTGGGGAGTTACTATTAGGACATTTCCAGAAGGATTAATTCTGGCTAGTTTCTCATAGCTGTACCCTTTCACTTCCCCACTACTTTTGGTTTTGGGTGGCAGCTTTTATTTATTGCTTAGAACCAGCAATGCCAGAAGAAGAGACATTAACATCCTGCAGTGCAAGCCAGTTTTTAAGAAATAAACTCACTTCATTAGTAGCAACTGTGAACCACAAGTAGAAACTGAGCATCTGGGTGAGCTACACCTCAGAAGAATTTAAGAGGATGAGCCATTGGGGAAAATCTGAGCCAGGAGTACAAGCACTAGCCTGTATCATCCCAGACTGTAGAATATCAACAGTGATGCCCATACTACTAGGATCACCGGTAGGGACCAGCTCTTTGACAGCTTCTCACCAGGTTAAATAAGATCCAGTCACAGCAACTAACTATCTGAACATTGTTAAAGTCTTGGGCTTGGTTTCAAATAAGTTTTGGAAACCAAATGAATTGCAAAACAAACAAACAAGCAAAAACCAGAAAGGGGGAAAATATTTTACAGTTGCTTAATAGAAAATGGGACATTATAATGGGTTTTTTGTTGCAGAACAATTGTGCGTGTTCTTTGGAACATTTACGCTTGACATACTCTTATAACAGCTATTCATATAAACAAATACTTTTTGCCAAGAGACCAATACAGTTATACGATTTATGCAATCATATTAAAAATTATTTATCTGGACAATACAAAACTTAGAGAGTAAAGACCTGACCCCTTAAGTCCCCGAGAATATTGGTTTCACTAGGATCAGGATTTCACTCTTGTTTCTTAGTCTCTGACATACAATGATTAAAAAAAACCAGAGTATCATCTGATCACCCTGTAAACTGACTTACAACTTCCTAGCTCATAGGCAGCTGTCACAGTAGCACAAAGGATTCACTATTTTTAAGCAAAACAGAGTGAAATATTTTTATGGCATTTTGAATATTGCAGTGGCCTTTAAAGAGCTTAGTGATGATACAGTTGGAATTAAGGTACAAGTCTCAGGTAATATTTTGGCACTTGGTACTCGCTGTTATTAGCATGTTTGGTTGCCTTCCTTCTTAGTGAGTCTGTAAGCCATTTGTATGAATCACTGAGGTCCTGAATGTACTGTGTCATGGTACTGGACCATCTCCATTTAAATCAATATGCAAATCCCATTCCTTAAAATCAACAAAATTAAAGGAGGAGATCTCAGTTTAAAAACTAAAAGAGTATCAGCCACCTTCATTCTACTGTCACCTACCTGGAAAATAATGAAGAGAATGGATCCAAGTGAATATGAATCATAGGAATAAACACAGGGGGAAAGATCAGGCTGGTTTTTTCCTCAGGAGCATGGGCTGGTGTCCATCAAGCAAGACTGGCTCATATCATCAGAAAACACCATGCTCCCACTGCAATCCATACAAAATGGGATGGACTTGAACCTCTTATTTCTCATTCTTCTGCCATATCTCATTCCCTGCTGCTGCTGCTGCTTCATTTCCTTGTACTATGCCCTCTTACCACACTTTATTTGCTAGCCACTGCTATCAGCAACAGCAGCAGCTCCCTGTCCATGCCAGGCCATGTACCTCTCTGGAGCAGATTTTGTAGTAGTAATATTATACATACCACAAAAGGAACACCTGCTCCATGCTATTCCTTCCTTCCTCCCTCAGGCCACCTCTCTTGTTTCCTCCTACTCTCAATCTTTGTTCTTTCAACTTAAATATTCCTCCTATATATAATTTCTACCACTCATGTTTACATGCTTTTGCTGAGCTGCTGCTTCTTAGCACTTAAAAACATTTTTCTTTCTTCCACATGGAAGGTCAGCAGTGGGTTTTGGGTTCCTAGTAGCAGCTATTAAGTGCTATTGTAGTCAGTTGAGCTAAGAGATATCACCTGTTCTTTCTGTGCATCCTTTCAAAAAGGATATAGATCACCTGAGACATATTGGCCATCATCTTGTGAAATCCTAAAGGATTTTAAAGTGGCACTACACACTGTCCTGGTTTTGACTGGGATAGAGTTAATTTTCTTCCTAGTAGCTGTTACAGTGCTGTGTTTTGGATTGTGAGAATAATGTTGATAACACACTGATGTTTTTAGTTGTTGCTAAGTAGAGCTTATCCTAAGTCAAGGATTTTTCAGTTTCCCATGCTCTGCCAGCCAGGAGGTGCACAAGAAGCTGGAGTGGATTGCTGCTCGGGCATCAGTCAGCGGGTGGTGAGCAATTGCTTTGCGCATCACTTGTCTTTTCTTGGGGTTTATATTTCTCTCTCTTTTTTATTATATTCCTTTCCATTACAATTATTATCATTTTTATGATTATTATTTGTCTTATTATATTTTATTGTAGTTATTAAGCTGTTCTTATCTCAACCCACGAGTTTTTCTTTTTTTTTAGATTCTCCTCCCCATCCCACTGGGATGGGGGAGGAGTGAGTGAGCAGCTGCATGGTGCTTAGCTGCCAGCTGGGGTTAAACCACAACAGACACCCATGTTTAAACACCTAAATGGCTCCCCAGTTGTGGTCAGCCAGCTTCTTTCTCCAAAATTCCACATTATCATTTGTTATCGGATCTTACAACTTGGCTCTACCCAGTACTATTCACAAACATGCAATGGACAGTATCTTAGTGGCAGAAATTCTCATTGCTCACATGAAGTCATGGAAGCTTCTTGGAAGGTGCCAAAGCCCAAGGACCTATGCTGGCCAGTTATTATGCCAGCTCATGACATGACCTGCTGTTGTAATGTGTGCATCTTCTTATGCCTACAGATTTTTTGTGCATGTCTTCAGAGAAAAATCCTTGGAATAAGGATGGTTTTCTCAGCACAGAGCTGTACTTCCAGGTGTGAATAACAGAAAATCTGAAGTATATCCCCCAAAGGACTGTCCAATTATACTAGTCAATTTTCAGTTTACCTATTTGTCTCTGTCACTTGCTTAACCATTCTGTAATATTCTGTTTGGAGGTTATATTACCCATTTTGAACTAAATGACAGAGTTCACATTGCCTTGAATGGAAGGTGGCCTAGATTTCAACTGGATGTATAAATTACATGTAACAAAAACCTTTTGACAGTCTTCCAAATTCTTCCATTCTTTCCAGAGCAGGTTATGATGTACCTTGTCAAGAGGAAAGTACCATATTCCATCAGATTTGGCCAACCTTTTCAAATAAAATGTTGAAGTTGAGATCCAGTATTATATCCTTATGATAACTAGTCAATGCAGATGTTACACAGATACATTCTCATAACTCTTGCATAAATTAGCATATCCTAGTTACTATTTATATTAGAAGAGTGAGTTGTACTCAAACACCTGATCATATGTTGTGTATTCAGTCCTGTACATCTCTACATATATCACGTATTTATCAGCAGAAACTTGCGGACTAAATTATTGATAAATGGTGAAGACAAGCAAGAGGCAAGTAAGTTATCCCGAATGAAGGCTAGTAAAACCATACTGCTGTACCACAGAAGTCTGTACTCCACATATACCACAGGAAGATTGCTTTTGGATATTTCCAGATTCTTCCAGTGCTCTCCACTGCATCCTTTGCATCTCTCATGAAGTGAGACTTCTTTCCTCAGCTTCTACCTACGGCATCATAAAAATTGTCCTCCTTGTGTGCCCGCGCCCCCCCCCCGCCTATCTGTGGCTACAAGTGTCACAGAAACAAAATGTGCTGTTCACCCATTTGGAGAAAAGAGACATATTTGATTAGCAGGAATCTCTTGTCTGTAACTCGTAAGTCTTTGAGAAATGGCCTGTCACTCAATATATGTGTATGGCATTTAGCACAGCAGGGCTGCCCCACTGGAGGCCCGGGGGTGGTATTGCAATACAAATGTTAGCTGTGCAGGTTTGTGGTAAAATGATGAACTGCACAGCCATGCAGCATCATTTATCACACAGCCTTCACTTCAACAAACAAAGCATGGAATATAATAATTTATAAAGATGTGTATTACCTTTTCTTCCTCCATTTTGTCTTCTTTAGGGGGAAAATTTTACAACAACATGGTAAATGGTGACCAAGAAAGTTGGCACCATTAGAAAACAGCACTGCAGAAAAAGTATTGCTTCAAAATACTAAAATGCTTAAGAAAGCTTCACTAGAGGAGGCTGAAAAATCTTCATCTTCCCTCAGTCTAGGAAGAGTAGGATGATGCTGCTAAAGTAACATTCAAAACTTACTTGAACATTTGTCTGTGGCGTTGGGGGTTTTTAATTAATCAGCTTTCCAAGTGCACTACAAGTTATATCTGTGTTTGGCATTTAGTCATTGCAGAGAGTAAACTGTATTTAGTAATCTTGCCTATTCCTCATGCATCTTCTTGACAGACAGGAGCTGTACATCTGCCTGAAACCAAAGAGGTCCTCTCACACATGACAAAACCTATCATCAAAACCAGACCAACAAAAATGGTCCCCCAAAGTCAGTGGTCCTGTGATAGCAATGCACAGGAGAGCAGGAAAGGGTGGGAAAGGGAGTGGGAAAGTTTGATGAGAAAGGGTCTGCAGGGTGGACCAGGACCCACAAAGGGATGGGGAAGGCATATCTGAGACCACTGGGAAGGCACAGGGATAAACACAGTTTCCCACAGACCTGAATCTGCAAATGGCTTTCGTCTCTCACTACATCTGTCTCCCACAGGGAAAAGTCTGGCATCTCATCTCCTGGGTCACTGGGAAGGATGGGGCTTGCCAGTGCATGTGTGACTGGGAGCTCCCAGCTCCTCTTCACACCCACCATTTACTCTGCTGCTAAATGCAATATGCTTTGCCATTACCTAGCTGTAATTTGTTAAATCGTTATAAAGAACTTTATCACTATAAAGAAAAGCTTCAGCTGCAGAGTTGAAAGGCTTGTTTCAAATGTGAATATTCCACATGAAAGAATTTCTCTTGTTTCAAGCCATTTGCATTTTCCTTACATGTTATTGATCTGATTGAACAGTTCCCAGATCAAAGGCACGCTGGTAAATGAGCAGCCAAGGTGGCAATACACAAAGTGGACAGCTGTTAAGAGAGCAGCTTAAATAATTGCTCAAGGATTTGTTGGGTAACATGATTAATGATTATGGAAATATGATGACATGATACCAAAGAGTAGTGTGCAGTGATTGATGGGGAAGTTGGACAAGGCCAAGCTTAGACGCCAGTGTATGTGAAACAGTAATATAGCTTGTAATTGTGGTGTATGTGGTGCTTAGTTGTTAGGAAATTTTGGTATTCATTTTTTCCTTCTGATAGGAACTTAAACTGCAAAGTATGTTGTGTGCAATATTTCTCTTGTAATGAGGTAAGGAAAAATCCTCCTGCTAACAGTGCATTGTAATAGCAGGACTGATTCAAAGAGACACCCTCATCTTTAAAAAAAAAAATCTTTTAAATCCCCATAAAACTTCCTGGAAGCTCATGCTGCTGTTTTAATTAACACCTGAGAGAACTACACGTAACACATTAAAGGAGAAAAAGATCTGTTTGTGTAATTGACAGTAGTTTGCATACAGACAGCTTTTTTCTGTTTTGTTTTTTTTTTTTAACCTTAAATTCCAGCAGCCAGCAGTAGCTGAGATGGGAAAGCAGAGGACGACCGAATTCCAGGCTAGAGCTACTCCATGGCAAAAATATTGCAAACTCTTGGAGCTGATTCTCTGTTGAAAGTTTCATGAGATTTCTATTGACTCTGCACTAGTGGGTGATACAAACCCTCCCCCTCCTTCAGAAATTTTTGTTTAAGAACTCATGAAATAGAAGGTAATAGTTGAAAAATAATAAAAAGCTATTATAAAATGTGAAACATTACCAGACAATTTTAGAGGTGAAAGTAGGCAGCAAAATCCTCAGTGTGAAACCCCAGTTCAGGAAAATGGAGTGCAAAATTGTTACTGACTTCAGTGTGTCAGGATTTCATGCTGGTTTTTTGTTTTGTTTTTTTAAATTCAATTTCCTATATTGAATGTACTTGAATATAAATAGGATCGTACCCTGGATTTGAGACACACAATTTCTGTGTGCCAGACACTTGGCTGCTGTAAGTGAGGGGACCTCATCAAAATTTTCAGCTGGGTTGCAGTAGATGACAGCTATTAGGCCCAGAACTCTAGATCCTGCCATTAGGCGGTTGTGGTATGACAACAATTGTCATAGCTTTAAAAACAGAATGATGTGGGTAGAGCTATTTAAACGACAACAACATTGCTCATGCTAGGCAAAGCAGACAGCTCTGGAAAGAAATATCTATATTTGAAACCTTGGAAATGTTGTTAATCTCTTCAGGGATGTGAGACAACAACAGAGATGGTGTAGGATTTGAGAGAGATACCAGGAAGCCTGGTATTTTAAAGCCATAATCTAGTTTTCAAGCCTCAAGAGTGAGTATTAGTGAGATTACAGTTTTGGTGAAGAGTTTTCATAACAGAAGGCAAGAGGTGGAGTTGGAGCATCTGTTGGCATTTAGGGACAGATTCATTTGTAGCCGTACGTGACTTCCTTGGCGTTATTCAGGGCACAGGATTACGTGATGGGTCAAAATCCCAATGTTTAGTTACAGTCATGCTCAAACACCCTGAAATATTTTCTCTTTATTTAATCCATCACAAATACCATCTACCCCATCACTCTTCACCACTGGGAAGCCCACACCTCATTTTATAGTACACACAGGCTTCCCCATGAGAGAAATCTGGGATCTCTCTGCAGCCCTTTCACACCAGCCAGACATGCCAACTCTGCCTGCCCCTTCTGAGAGCTGTTTTGAGGCAACAGCAAATAAGCGTTTGCTATAGGGTTCACATACCATTTCAGTCATTTCAGTATTTTCAAAGTGTAGCCTGTAAGTACTATGTGTCAAGGACTGTGTCTGCCTAAATGTCTCTGTGTGCTGCAGTCGTGGTGTAGAACCAAAGAACTATAATTTATAACCTTGTGCACACCTGAAAAAAATCTGTTGTGTGTTTTTATCTCGTTCCAGAGATTTGTTCTTACAGCGTTTCTCATTAATATCAGACTGCTGGCACTGGCTTTTTTCCTAACTATATTTGTAACCAGCATCAAATCTGGGCTAGCCCCACCTGTCTTCTGCAATGCACCATGACAAATTCTGTGGTATATTGGGATTTTTGTAGCGGCATTCTTTTAAAACCAAACCAAACCAAAAAAAACAAGGAAAAAGTTTGTTATTGATTTAAATGTAATCAGGACAATCTTGTTTATCTACTTTATTATAGCATTTATTTTGAGATACATTGTTGACTGTTCTCCTGATCATTTCAGTTCTCATTATTTTTCCAACTGCGGGTTGTGCAAACCTGCATGGTAGAAGTTTGGAAAGCGTGTTAATACCACTGAAACTGGTAATACCACTGAAACAGCTGAGGTTTTGTGCATCAACTTGGGGTGGAAATGCTTATGATGTCCTTGTTTCAAGAAGGTCTGACTGGCAGGTGCTCTGTCCTTTCTCGCCCTCCACGGAGAGCTCATTTCTGGCCAGCCCAGCTTTCACATCCCCAGGCAACCCCACTGGTGTTCCAGGTTCCTGGAACTCCCCCACACACCCCCAACAGGAAGTCCTGCTTCCAGGTCCCCCTCAACACCCGGAGAAGTGGTGAGACGGCTCTGCTGTTGCCTGGCCCCTGGACCACTCCCTCTAGCACCTGACTGTTTGGTGACTGGGCAGACAAAGACATTTTTCAGCCTGCCCATCTTCCTGGCTGTGGTTCTCCCATGAGGAGTCCTTTACACCTTTAATGGGAAATTCTGTAGTTCCACTCTATTTTATATTTCTACTTGAGAATTTAATTTTTTCATTTAGTTATCTGAAAGTAGTTATTTAGCTGCAGGACAGGAATTTGGGTAAGAATGTGTGATCAAACCTTTCATCTGTGACTCCAGCTTTAAGCTCAGGTTAAACTGCTCTTGCTGTGTCTGGTTATTGCAATCAAATTATTAGTAAAAGTATTAACTGGGCTAATTTGAATCAGTGTAAATGACTGATTAATACTTTAGGCATTATAAGAACCCAGTAGCTCAAGCAAAAAATGAATAATTTTTTTTTCATGAAGTAGACTGGAAAGTTACCTGGATTATTAATGAAATAGGGAGCATTTGGCACCTTTTGGAAGGCAGTAAGGTTGGTAACAAAGCTCCTTTCACAGAGCACATGAGTGATTTGCATTGCAGGAATCCCTAAATCATTCTCAGACTGTAGGTTCTTGTTGACATAATGGATCTGATAGCTTCAAACCTACTTCTGACGGAAAGTTGTGCAAACCATAAAACATCGCTGCTACGCTTTGCACACTTGTTGGAAGCTGTACCAAAGGGGTGAGGACTGAAAAAGTAAATGAGTGTGAAGACAAAGGCTCAGATCCAGAGAGGAACTAGAGTTGCCTGCATGATGATTCAGAATCGTGTCCAGTTCTGGGCTCCCTCATACAAGACACACATGGACTTACTGGAGTGAGTCCAGCCAAGAGCCATGAAGATGAATAAGGGTTTGGAGAACCTTTCATATGAGGGGAGGCTGGGACAGCTGGGACTGTTAAGCCTGGAGAAGAGAAGGCTCGGGGAGGATCTTACCAATGTGTATAAATACCTGATGGGATGGAATGAAGACAAGGGAGCCAGACTCTTCTCAGTAATGCCCAGTGATAGGACAACAGACAATGGGCACAAGTTAAACCACATGAAATGAAAACTGAACACAAGAAGGCTTTTATTTTTACTGTGAGGATGGTCAAACACTCGCACAGTTTGCCCAGAGAGGGCATGTATGGAGATATTCAAAACCCAATTGGACACAGTCCTGGGCAACTGGCTCCATGTGGCCCTGCTTGAGCAGAGGGCTTGGACTAGATGATCTTGAGAGGTCCCTTCAAACTTTAACCATTCTGCAATTCCATGATTCAAAACCCATATTCAGCTGCTGCTTAAATTCAGCTGGTACATGCCCTGTCTTCCTGTGTATATCTGCATCTGACAACTTGGGAGTCCCTTTGCTTCCTGGTCTCCTTGCAGTGTTGCCAGCGGAGTGCTAGGAACCCAAAGCGCCTTGCTCCACCCTGCATGGCATTTCAAAAGTACCTAATTTCCGCCTCTGCCCGTGTACAGAAGTGCTTCAGTGCTGAGAAGCTTCGGAAGACGGGTACATAAGATCACAGAGTGTTACACTCAGGTTTCAAAAACAGGGATTCCTTTGTTAAGTCTGTCCTGGTCAAACCTGGTAAGTGACCTGAGAACCAGCTATAGGGATCAGCTATGTGGGTCCCACAGCAGCTGCTGCTGTTTTCTATAAACGTAGCTGGAGAAAGAGTAAGCAGTGGCATGTTACCTCTGCCATTACCTTAGTGGTTCTCTCTGTTAGAGAATCCACAAAGATGCAAGTTAAATTATTTCTTCAGCCTGAGATATTCAAACCCAAACCATTTGCTGCCTCAAAGTACCAGGTACAAAACTAGTCTATTGCAAAGTAGAAGCATTCTTCAAATCTTCTGCTGAAATTACTCAACTGTACTTAAAATAATCCATACTTTATTGCAACAGACTTGGAGGACTTGGAGTATGACAAGCTGGCCTAAAATCTGAAATTTTTGCTTGAGCGTACAGCCCTTACCTAAGCTCAGTTTGTCTTATAAAGCATCTACCTCAAAGTAGCCTACAGTCATGTTATTGGGGTATTCTCATGGGAGGCAGGACTGTAAGTATAAATCCTAACTAGAAAGACATAATCAAGACCTTGCAGAGGCAGGAATAAAACCACACTGCTCTGCTAAACTCTGCACCCTGCATGCTAGATGTGAATGTTGCTGCAGATGTTGAATTCTGCAGCTGTGTGGACTCTATTTTGGAAGGTGCACACTTAAAAGATAGGAGTTGCAACAGTAAATGACAAGTGCCTAAGCGTCCTTCTGGATCTTGGCTTTGGTGGCTTAATCTCCAGTATGTTTCCCCAGATCAGAGCTGAGGTAATTCATCAGAGCTGCTCGTGGGGGAAGAGGGAGGAGGTGGCATCACAGTGCATTATTGCTGTATTTGCTTTTTGAATAGGCTCTAGTCATTAGCGCTGGCACATCCCTGGAAATTCACTCGAAGAAGACATTTGAAGGAGAACCTCTTTCTTCCTGCACACACAAACATGCACAAGCAAAGTTTTTTTGATGATGCTTTCAGATAAACAGCTACAGCAAAGCTTCAGTTTCATTTTATCTCCATAGATAGCTCCAGGAAAAAAATCACTGCTTCTGCCTGCAGCCTAAACAACTCACTTTGCTGCCAAGTGCCATCTCAAAAAGAGGAACAATATAAACTAATTTCATACCTATTCAGTTCAATAATAGGTATTGTTCTAACTATACCTCTAGTGATAAGAGACAGAGCAGCTTATTTGCCATTGCTAAGCAACTGTTAAAACAGTGTGCAGAATTCAGCCAGCTCTAATGGGCTGATAGGAATCAGTGTCTGAAGTTCTGCTTGCATTCTGAAGTCAACAATAACTGTCCTTCTCTATTAACATTAACATCTGGCTGCACCAGATTCAATCAGGATTCTGTCTTAATGGTGTTCTGAATGGTCTGCTCTCCCTTAAGAAGAAATATTTAACCATAATGCATTAAACTGCTTTAATCCACTTGTTTTGTTTTGATGTAGTGATGAAGTGGCATCGAAGGTAACACAGGAAAAAGAGGGTAATATGAAGCACTCTGCAGAAATAAAAGCTGGTGGTATGAATGGTACCAAGTTGCAGGCAGAGAGTTTGAGGTGTTTAGGTAGGGGTCTATAAATCACAAGATGACGTTTTTGTCTGAGATGTAAAGACAACTGCAAAACTCCTGTATATTCAGAAAAACGGAATCTAGGCAAGACAGATGTAAAAGCCTAAGTGCATTAAACCATGGGATTTTTTTCCAGCCTTAATTTATGAGTTCAGATTTTAGTAATTTGCATACATGATTTAGGAGAAGGGACTTTCTGGCTCTGATCATGCCTTACTGAGATAAGGAACAGGCAAATGAATAAATGCAAAGGAAGAAATGTTGCACAAGAGGTTCCTGCATTCATAAGCATTTCTTTGTAGCTGCAGAATGATTTTTGTGACCTAAAAGGAGAATGAATTATCATGAGAGGATGATATCTCTTCAGATGCTCTGTTCCTTATCTGTGAGTAAGTAAAGATGCATGAGTAAGTAATGATGCATAAGCAAAAGGGCTGAAGGCTTACTGCTGCTGGAGCTGGATTTCTGTGCTTGTACACAACACCGCTCTATTGCTTTTACGGGTGCGTAAACATATGATTAACGCTTATGCATGTGAGCAATCCCATCACATTCAGCAGAACCACTACTGTTACCTGTTAAGTAAGCACTTAAATGCTCTGTTGGCACAAGCTGAGAAAATCAACACTTTGTCAAATGGAGCCCATGCAGGTGAAACAACATTGCCTTGCTTAGCCCACTGTGCCTCACACCATGACTTGCAAGAGCCGGGTCTTAATGTAACAGAAGAATAAGTGCTTTGAAATAAGGACTTCAGCCAGTGCCTGAGTCAGAAGACTCGCTCGTCACACAATGACATGAAAATGTGGGGGTAAAAAGTTGAGACCGTCCCTCTGCAAAGCTTACGCCAATGTCTGAGTCACCACAGGACATGAGAAAGCTGCAGGCAATGGCACACAAAGTAGGCTTAGTCTGACTTCTCCTCTTATGTAACTCCTACGTTAGGATCTTCTCTGGTCCATATATAAACCCAGAAAACATCAAAAAGCTGTTACTGAGAGTAGTGCTCTTATTTATTCATTTGTACGAGCCAAACGTGACTTTAAAAAGTAGGTATTTTCCATGCAAGCTTTAGTACAGGACCAGGCACTTTCCTTGCTGGTCCTGGGAAGACCATTTATTTCTGGACTCATTAAAAGGATGTTTGCACCCCCTAGTGTATAAGAATTTGCAATAAATCAGGTTCTTATAACAGCCTTAGCTGAATGAGGATGTTTAATATTAAACCATAATAAAATTTCTCTGCTAAAATCTTAACAGCTTCAAGAGAAAGGATTGTAAACTCGAAGATCATCCTAGGTGTAATCCCTCATGTCCCTGTACTCAACAATTGTAGGACCTGAAAACGGATTCTACTGAGTTGGATCTTTATCCCACTGGAAGATATCAGGGATTTACAGTAAAAAAAAAAAAAAAAGAGAAAAAAAAAAAAGAGACTGTACTGCAAACAGACAATTCAAATCCAGACCTTCCTGAAACTCAGTGATGTCACATCCAGCTTCAGCCCATTAGTGAGATAAAGTCTGTAGCTGCGCTTTTCTGAAGGACAGGGATCTTTGGATCTGGACTTTACTCCAGTTAACAGAAATTATAGAAATGAGAGGCATGCACTTAACTGTCCTCCAAAAACTGCTGCCCAGATTGTCACAGGTAAGTAGACTTCAAACTTCTGACAGTGGCCTGCATCCCACTGTTTGGAATTAGGTCTTAAAACACCTTTTAAAAACTTCTCCTTACAGCTGTAGATAACTTTCTCATCCTTCAGATGTGATTTCACTTATGGTAAGTTCTGCTCATGGTGTTAAACAAGGCAGAACCAGTCACTGAGATGAAACAACTGAGCTTGCCTTGTTGGGACGCAAAGCGGCAGTTCAGCTCCCTGTGTCCAGCCTAAGTCTGGAACCTGAGCAAAACCCACGTGCTCCTGAAACCAAACCAAACCCGAGTGCTGGCTCCTGACTGTGAGCGTGGGAAGGGAATGGCTTATGGGCGCATCTTCTCATGGGTCTTGCACTGATTTTTGAGGGTTGGAATGTGCGACCCAAACTTTCGCAGCATGGTCTGGTATGTGCTCTTTGGCTGACTGTCACCAATGAGGTCATGGGCAGGCTCTGATCTGACCAAATTACATATGCGTGTTTTCAAGAATTCCCCTGCTCACCCCTCCACTGAAAACAGGATTTAACCATTTCCCCTGAGGTGCCTGAAACCCAATCACTGCAGCCTTGGCAAGTGCCTGACAACCAGAAAAATAATATTGCCAAGGGAAAAAAGTGGTCTGTTTTCATTATCCAAGCAGAATTAAATGAAAAAAGCAAACAAACTGCATAAATGATGAAAATTAAATTAGATTTTCTTTACTTTCATTATCTAAGTAGTTTCTTATAATAAATGTATTCTAAAATACGACTTTCAGCCAATGGTATTTACTATATTAAAACCAGACTGATTTTATTTACTGTACAATGCTTAATAGCTTCTCCAAGCCACTTTATTCTGTAATTTTAAATGAATTCTTTGGGCTTTTTTCAAAACAAGAAACTTGGCTTTTTGACAGAATAGTCCTTAATAACTTGCACTGAAGATACTGCCAGGAGCTGTGATGATGACTTTTGTCAGGTATTCTTTTCTTGCAGAAGAATGGAGTCATCGTGATATTAATGCAGAGTTCTTTTTGCCATTTGTGTAAATAAATCATAATAATGTAATATGTGAAAAGCACCAGCATAGCACTGCTAAGCGTCCCCAAAGAGTTACATTTCAAGGCTCAGTAGTACCACTGTGATATAAACCAGGCAAACCAGGTGTAATGAGAACATGTTTTAAAAAGTATGCTAAGAACAAGAAAAATTCTACTGGCATGTGCAGGTGCCAGCTGTAAAAGTAACATGCCACCCATATTTAGAAAATTCAATCTAGCTACTTTAGAAGCTGGACTAGTTATTTGCAATTTTTTTTTTTAATTAAAAAGCCAGATCTTTCCATATCAATTAATTTCTGGTTTAGAGCCTTTCTTCACTATCATAACTAAATACCCAAAATTGTGATTTCTGTTAGACAAAATTCCAGCTGGAAAACTACTGAAGTTTACAAACTCTTCATTGTAAATAAGAATGTGCTGGGAACCACGTGTTTCATTTCTGAGAACAGAGAGAAAAATGCTACCTGTTTCCTTCTGCAGATTTCATGTTGGCGTTATCTCCAGACGAGTGAGGTCGGGCTGTGATGGTACTGCTTAGCTCTGGCCTCTAAATCTCTCAGGGGCTCGTGAATATAGGACTGGGGTTCCTGGTCACAGGGTGCAGAAATATTGACTATCAGGTTGAGGTTCAGATGCAGCTCGACTTGGTGATGATGAAGTCATCACTCTTGCAGCCTGTTTGAAGTGAGTTGGTGGAGTTTTAATTTACAGTAGATATTGCTATTGACAGTAAGCAAGCAGGAGCTGGACACCACTTGAAGTTTCAACAAATGGCCCAAGTGAACACTTGAATCCTTTTCCCAACCAAAACTGAGATGTTTTAGTAGGAGAATATGGTGCTATTGGTACAGAGCCTGTTACTGGGACACAGAACTCCTAGGTTTCAATAGAATAGCTCCAGGACTCTAGATTTGCCACCTAAAAGCAGTGTGAATAGGAAACAAGAATAATTTTTATTACACTATAAAAAGAAGTCTTGCATAAGCAAGTAAAATCTGCCTATCACACCTGTCATCTTTCACAGGAGGATGCCTACATAAAATGTAGGTAGAGTGATGTACTGCTTTCTGGGGGATTCAGCTGAAATCAAACGAAGGAGTGAAGATGTGATAACCCCCCCCCAAATAGTGAAAATAACTCAGGATTTGGAGATACGATATGGCTTGCGACAAAATATACTGGCTATATTGAAATTCCATATAAACTGAAATAGGCCTTTGCTCTCAGGGCTCTCAAAGAGATTGTTGTACTTTCCTGATCTTCCAATAATGCTCAATGATGTTTCCATAGGAATGGCAGAGTGAGTTGCTTCTATTCCTTAAAATACTACACTGTACAAAATAAAAAGTTATAGATGAGACAGGTCCCAGCATTAATCTTACAGCCAGGATTGTCTGAAATCCTATTCAAGGTTTTGATTGTTTCTTTCCTTTTTAAGGAAAAACAGTCCTGGCCTGTTTTGGTGAGGTGCTGTGTTTCATTTAATAACCCATTCTTGTCCCTTTTGAATGTCTAATACAGTATTTTAGGTGAATATTAGGGTGCTTGTTCACAGGGAGATTTTTTTTCCTGCTTCAAGAAGGCTGAAGGATTTGAGCCTTTGCAAAGATGCTAATGCTCGGTCAGATTTCCCAGCAGCCTCATGCAGCTATTATTCCAAGAGGCATCACCTTAAAGTCTTGGAGAGAAAGCATTACGGTTAATGCAGTTTGGCAAGTCAGTGTAATATTCACTGCATTACCTTGACATGGTTTAATGGCATGAGCAGCATGCACTCTGTGTCAGAGAAAATTACCTGTTGACCCTTGCTGTAGCTTGATGCCTGTTCTTAACTGGATAGCTACAAAATGGTGTGGAAAATCTTATATGAACTCCACTCCCCGCCCCCCCCCCCCCCCCCCCCCCAGCTCTGTCCCATAGGGAACTAATTTCATATCAGCTTGCCTATTAAAAAAAGAAACTTGCTTTGGTGTTTTCATTTGCTACAGTACTATTTCATACACACAATGGAGCTGCCCAGCCAGCCTTCCTCATGGCCTACCCTCCTAATGAAAAGATAAATCAATAATGGAAGTGAATACAGAAAGAATTAAAGAGAGGGAAATGCAAAGGGACCTTTTTTATTGTGATGGGAAACAAAGAGACTGTGGAAGTCCCCTTGCAGGAAGCAGTCTTGATCCACTCTTGGGAAATTCCTTCTTCACTCAGGAAACAGACTGGCACAGTGAACACACAGGTGATCTTTATAGATGTGCAATGTGCAAGAACTAAATTTTACCCCTCTTGACAAATAAATAGATTAATTGTGAGTGACAGCTGGAAAATTTATTTCATGTTCTTGAAAGACACAGGATGATGTCAAAATCCTCTGTTGCTTCACAGCAGAGGCATGTCCTCTTCCAAGGACCTCACCCCTGACCAACAGATCAAACCAGTAAGCAATTGTTGTAAATGTGCAGGGCAAATCACTCTATTCCTTGTCTCGTCTGCTCAGACTGCCAGGAAGATTCCCGGTCAGTGCCAGCCCCACTGATGGCTCCTGAAGTGCACACAGCTTCAGGATGTGACCACCCAATTTACCACCTAAGAGCTGGTTCTGCCCTTACTTTGGTGGGAATTTAGGCAACTGGCTGGGGTGGATTTTTGGAGCCTCTTGTGCTGACCCTGCAGACCCTTTGGACTTTGTCTCCTCCTCACTGCCAGGAGACTTATTGTTCAGACATTTGCATCACAGCTCCACCGGGAACCTTCTGATTTGGCACCTCACTTGCCCAGTGCAGGAGGATTTGCTGTGGGAAAGAGGCAGCAGGGTGCAATGTAATGGAGGAATATGCTATCGTTCCAAGGCACGAGCACGTTTACCATGTGGCTAGATGTGACTAGACTTAGGCTCAAAGCTTCTAAGAACTTGAAAGCTGTAAGCTGGAGCCTCTGACACAATAAAGGCTAGCATGCCACTCATCCACACGGATGTTGTACTCATTAGGCGTGAGTGTCAGTGCCTGAAAAAGGTGGAAAACAGTAAAGACGCAGGTCCTCAGTACCTCCCTTTGATGTCTCAGGTAACATGAAAGGCAGCCTATGCCACTGTTCTGGTACAGTGACATTAAATCAAAAAAGAGAGAGAAATCATCGACCGTAGAGGAGATCCCTGCAATTTGGCAGTGCTCCCAATCCACAAAGCTACTTTTCTGGTTTCTTCCATTAGCCCAACTGCAATATGTGCAGAACCAGATTACTTATCAGGCCAGAATATTAACGTTCACAGCATTAATATTTCGGGGCCCTTAAAATGAAGAACACTAACAGAAAAATCTTTTCAATCCTTTCATATGAAATCCCACCGTTCTGAACTGACAAAAATAAATGCAGTGGACTTTCAGTGATATTGCACCATATAAAAAGGTTATTAAAAATGTATTTGAAGGACTAGCTTTGTCAATACTAATGCACTGAAGAAACAGAGGGTTTCCCAGCTCAGGCACTGATGTGCAGACTTAGTGAGGGAGTGATTACTGCAATAATAGATTTTGGTAGCTTAATTTAGACAAGCATTTTTAGACGTTATATGCAAAGAATCACCCTCTGTTATAAAAAGATGAGATATTCAGTAATATTGAGGTGAAATAATATCTGTTTAAAGGAATATTGCTAAGTAGATATTGGTTCAGCTCTGAAAATGTGTTTGAAAGATGGTGGGGAGAGATAAAACAGAGCAGTATAGAGGGATAGAAGAGTACTGGTAGGAATGGAGATGACTTATTGGTTTATTTGTTGATTCTAATTTCCATAGTAATCAGAGGGGTGTTTAGAGATGATCTTACATTCCCTAAAGTGATGTGAACATAGCAACAAAGTGCCAGTGCATGAAAATTTTAGAGCACAATTAGCTCCACTTTGAGAACTCTGTCCATTCTCTTACCTTGAACTCAGACACCTCTGACCTTGCCACTCATTTTTGGATTACATAACTGCTCGATCAAGATTCAGTATTCCTACTATGGGGTTTTGGCACATCTCTTCCAGGAACAAATGAAAACCAGTCAACCTTGGTTTATTGCTGTAAATGAGACTAGAATAAAGAGATAGCAAGGAGAGAAAAAGCCAAGCCTTCAAATCCTTACTTTCAGTCACTTAAGATAGGTAAGGTAAGAGAGTTAAGAATTTATTTTTAATTTTCATGGTGCGTTTTTTTGATAATGCTCCCTTTGAAGAATGCAAAAAATACTTTACTCCTCCCATTGCTGTGTGCTGCCACTTTCAGTTTTTTTCTCCTCAAATATCACAGCTGATACATTTCTTTTGGTGTGTGAGGGAAGGTGAACATCTTTCACTCCAGCAGTCAGTCCCTGTTGAAGTGAGAAGGTAAGTGCCAACCGCCTCAGCTGTGCTGCCAGCTCTCACACTGGTTTTGTACAGTCCTGGTTTTATGAGTCTCAGCTCCTAAAGTTTCAGCTGCATTCTGTATTGCCTTTTTTCAGTGCAGAATTGTCACAGGTTAATTTACAGAACGGGTTGTTAGGCGTTGGAATGGGCTGCCCAGGGCAGTGGTGGAGTCCCCATCCCTGGAGGTGTTTAAGAGTCGGGTCGACATAGTGATAGGGAACTGTTAATGTTGGGTTGATGGTTGGACTGGATGATCTTCAAGGTCTTTTCCAACCTAGACGATTCTGTGATTCTGTAATCAGTGGAAGTGCTCATTAGTTCTTGAGGACTGTCTGTCTTATTGGTGTAAGGGTCTCAAATACTAAACCCAGTACATTTATTCTTGTTCAAAGAGGGTCCCTTTGTCCTGTAGCTGGAATCTGGGGCAGCTCTTGCCCTAGGAGTGACAGGTCCATCCCCACCAGGACTTCAAAAACCTTCCTGAGATCTTTTTTGATTGTTCTGCCTTAGCAGTGATGTGCAGTAGCAGAAGAACACAACAGAGGTTTAAGAGAACAATACAGCAACATGTAACAAGTTTCCATAAACTTTTTTTTTTGTTGGGCTTTTTGTCTGTTTGGGTGGGTGGGGGTTTTTTTTGAGGGGGAGGGTGTGTGTTGTTTTTAATAATGCTTAAATATGTTCTGGACTTCTTGTGCATTGATGCACTTGCATGATAGCCTCCAGTGGGGATTTCACTGACTTTCCCAAGTTCACATATGGGCATGTGGTAACTCAAGCTGAACGTGAAAAGGGACACACCAGAAAAAACTGCAAGGTCTTTTACAAGGTAATAGGATTTTTTCTGTTTTCTGGGGTGTAACAACTAACCATGTCAATATTATCTGGATAGGAATATTCTGTATGCCTTTGGTTTTCTACAATGTTGTTCTCTTAAACTTCCATTGCATTACACACATGCACATAGACACACACATGCACAAACATGTCTAAGATTTTCTGCTGAGATTCCTGCCATCTAGAAAAGCATTAAAGCTGCCACTGGCAGTCATCATAGATCGAAAAGCCTGCAACCTGGCTTATTATCAAGTATAACACCTCGGAGGAGACACGTCCCCAGCAAGAAACAACATAGCAAATAATGTCTGATAGGCAGATAGATCTGTAATTTTAACAAGAATATCTTTGTCACGATGACTAGAAATACAGCTTAGACTTTCTTGTTCTTTCCAGAGTTAATACAGAATTAAGAGGAAACTCTTAGCAGATTTAAACACTTATCTTCATGGAATATGTTCACAATAATTTGAATTCATACCCATGCAATGAATATCATTCAGTGGAGAAAATGGACCTACCCCCTGTTGCTTTGTTGACTGTATCTACTAGCTAGCTGCCCCATGGAGCTTTGTTTTCCAAGAGTCAGCAATAATTGTTCAGAGTTTAATTTCAAATTTTACTGATGCCATTTCTTACAAACTATCAGGGGGTTAATGTGAGAAAATCCTTTGATAGGAAAACTCTTTGGGCAGAAATCACATATTTATACATCTAGCACTCAGAATGCTGCAGACCCTGATCCTGCTGTGGATTTCGGGGTTTATTTCCATTGTATAACATTCTTTATCAGACTTCTCTAAGTCAAGCGAGGTTTACGAGCATCGCATCCCTTTCCCACCAGCTGATCCAAGTCTGAATTCTATAGAAATAGGTATTACTAGAGAATCAAGACAGGGCCCTGAATATTGCTTTCTGAAAGGCTACGACTGGAATTTAAATAATTTTATCTGCATACATGCAGTTTAAAAAAAATTCAGTCCAGCCATAAGCAATCGAAGCTCTTTGCAAGGCATCTGCTTTAATGTGTGCTATTAGGAGTGATGATACCCAGCACCAGCACTGGATGCAGTCACTTCAACGGGTCCTACAGCATTGCTGCCTTCCACCTTTTAGCAATTAACTGAAGCTTCCACCCTCTAGCTCTGAACTCCATAACCTCTGCGAGGTGGCCTGCAGGTACTAGTGAGAGAACAATCTTTGAGGTCAATGCTTATTGCTGCCCAGGGGCCCATGCAGCAAGTGATGCTTAGAGAGGACTGGGGCAACACCTCTGTCCTTCAGCAGTGTTTCCCAAACTTCCCAAGACTACTCAACCTTTTCAGAAAAAATCCCATGCTGCACCATCTAATGCAGCTTTGTCACGACAATTTTTACTCCTAACCTGTAAAAATCAGGCTGCTTTTCAAGTATTTACCTACTTGAGGTTTCTCCTCTTGTGGTTTTTTTTGGCTTGACTTCTGATCAGTTTTATTTCTTGGTTTGCGAAGGTCCCAGAGACCCTTCTGCGGCCTGGACGCTCCCCCCCAGCTGCGGCACTGACCGGCTAGAACCGCCGTGAGCGACCACCCGGTGCTGGCGGGCGAGGCTGGGAAGGCGCCAGCTTCCCGCCGGCCGAGGAGCGGCTGCAGGCGGGCCGCGGGCTCCTCCCGGCGGCGGCCGTGACGCCGCTCTGCAAGGCCGCCGGGGCTGGCGGGCGGGCTGAGGGCGGTGTGTCCCGGAGGGCGGGCTGAGGGCGGGCTGAAGGCGGTGTGTCCCGGAGGGCGGGCTGAGGGCGGGCTGAGGGCGGTGTGTCCCGGAGGGCGGGCTGAGGGCGGGCTGAGGGCGGTGTGTCCCGGCGGGCGGGCTGAGGGCAATGTGTCCCGGAGGGCAATGTGTCCCGGAGGGCTGAGGGCGGTGTGTCCCGGAGGGCGGACTGAGGGCAGTGTGCCCGGCCGCGAGGGGGGCGGCGGACGCCCGGCAGGGGGCAGCGGAAAGGCCTGTTCCGGGCCGTTAGGGACAGCCGGGAATACTTTTGAGCGGCGGCTCCATAGCTCAGTGGTTAGAGCACTGGTCTTGTAAACCAGGGGTCGCGAGTTCGATCCTCGCTGGGGCCTAGCGAATCTTTTTTTGGGTGTCACCTCCGCTGACGGCTTCCATGATCAGCGAGCCCAAGGCGGGGGTATTTTGGTGGTGGAGGACTAGAATGTGCGTGCGGGCTCCGTGGGCTTATAATTAAAAGGAACGCTTAGGAAACACACGCTTCTGGCAAAATCTGAGTGTTAGAAATAATATTGGTCACCGAATTAACTCATGGCTGTGCTTTGTGCTGGCAGGGAAGTCGAGGGGAACAATTAGCTCTTTGGGAAGCAGCATGGGCACGGCTGAGTAAATATTTGTACAGCTCACATCACAATTTCCCTGATGGGAGCTCTGACAAAATGCTGTCAAGGGTATTTAAAAGGAACAAATTGCCCCTGAGTGGCGAATAAACTGGACAAGATTATCAGACTCTTCACAGCTTGTCAGGCAGGCTGAGCTGTGGGTTTTATTTCTGTGCTGGAGGCAGGACAGGGGAGGTGTAATAATTCTTTGCCTTTTTTTTCTTTTTCTTTTAGGATATAGAAAGAGCTAGAAACCTCCGCACAAACCCTCTTGAGCACCACAGTTTAAAAATACGCATTTTTTTCAGAAAACTTGCGAGCAAGGCATTTCGTTTCTAGCACTGCAAACACCACAGCAATCATTACCAACATCAAGCAGGGACATTAATACATACGCTTCGGCGAGGGGAAAGGACAACACCTGCAGCACATAACGCTGCAAGGGGCTCAAACCGCGGCAGAGCAGTTGCGCAGGCCGGCAGCCCCAGGAGCCTGCCGCTCGGCGTGCCGGAACCTGCAGCTTGATGTGTCGAGAAAGACGCGTGGGCTGTGGCGTGGGATACCCTCCCGGCTGCTGTCACAGCTTCTCTCCAGCCTCCTTTCTCTGCCGAGAGTAGATCAAAGCTGTGGCGATGCACCGGGCTGTACGAGTTGCCATTGCCACGGTGAATGGAGCAGGAGGCTGACAGCTCATCCCCCTTGTGGCAGGAGCCCTGCTACGCCACGAGGCCCAAAAAGCATGTGAATTTGCGGTGTTTTGGGGTTCTTGCACATGAGTGCTCGGAATGACTCCTGTTTTGCAGCATTGCCACCCCGTCCCATCCGGGCAGCAATCTCAGCGTTACCAGCTGTCACCCTAGGCAGTTCCTTGGCTCAGCAGTCCTCCCGCAGTCCTTGCGGCAGGTTCATGGGGTGGTGATAAAACCCCTCCCTTGAGAGGATCTGTTCTCTCCGAGGGGTCTGGTCGAAGGCTGGGTACAGTGTTTGTTGACAGGGAGCCATGACCAACCAGAGCATTATCAGATCCCTGGGCTGCCACAGATGGTCCTAAGAAGCAGTCACGCGTGTGCTTATAAATGCTGAGTAGTTTGTTTAGTCTCTCGCAGGATCATCCAGGGCAGGAGCTGCCTCTGCAGCTGGGCCCGGCACAGCCCGGGAGCCCTCGGCGTCTGCGCGCAGGGGACGAGGCTGTGCCGCTTTGGCCGTGGAAGGGAAGATCACGCACGCGATGCTGGGCTGCTCCGCTCCTCACATCCACGGAATGCCCCAGGAATAGGGTTCAGCTGCTCCCGTTTGTCGTAGCTACAGATGTGAGCTGCCACGGAGGATTTTCTAAAGTGCTGACAGGCTGCGCCGTGTGCCGCTGTAGCAGCGCGGACGCGGGACCCAAGCGCCCCATGTCGGCATTTAAACTGCGCTGCTGGGCCAGGGCTCTCCCCAGCGAGCCCCCGGCGCGGGGGTTACTCAGGCGGCGGGGCGCGGCCGATGCCGCCGGAGGCCTCCAGAGGGAGAGCCAGCGCCTCGGCGAGGGAGCGCTGCGGGGGCCGCCGCCGCCCCGGGAGCGCGGCGCTGGGGCCGCTGGGGTGCCTGAACACCGGGCCCGGGGCGGGCGGCGTCGGTTCCGGCAAACCAGGCGGGAGAGGAACAGGGGCGAGTGGAGGGACCGGGGGCCACGCTCCTCCTTTCACTTCCGAAAATCTGGGCCTCAGAGCCCCTCGGCGTCAGGTGTTGCAGCGGAGGGAGGGGCCGTACGAGCCCGGCCGTGCCCCGCCGGCACGGGGAGGGGGCCGCGCCGGCCGTGGGGCTGGGGGCCAAGGCTGGCCCGGCCGCCGGGCGGAGGGAGAGGCGACCAGTTGCGCGCTGCCTTCAGTCCCGAGGCATTGAATGATGTAACTGTATTTTCGTTTCTCAAGGATTTTTCCTTACGGTTAAACAGGGCCTGTTTTCAAATAGCGGACTCAAAAGAGGGTCTTTTCCAGCTGTGCTGCTGTCACGCTGCACATCGCAGGCCGGCTGGCCGGCTGTTCGAGCTGGCCCCGCAGAAGCCTGCGGGCTCCGGCAGCCGGGGCAGGGACGGGGAGCAGCAGGGCATGCTGCTCGCTGAACGGCGCTGCGCCGTGCCCAGTGCTCAGGGTGGTGACTCTTGGTGGCACTGCTCCACGCCGTTCTGTGGGACCTCCTGCCCAGTGGCAAGGGCAGTCGGTGCCACCTCCCCTGCCCCAGCACAGTCATGCGCCCGTGTGAGTGCAAAGCAGGAGATGCGCCCAGGCCTCCTCTGACTTTCCCTGCCTTCTCCATGCCCCGTGGGACACCTATATACCATTCCCTGATCCCAGCCAAGGAGTGGCCCCAAAATTTTCTCCATCCTCTACAAGTGATGTCATCCGCACTCCCATTTCTTGCTATAAAGGAAGCTTAATTAGTAGTTGTTTTTATTGAAGGTGAGAAACATGTCAAAGCTTTGCTCAAAAAAGCTGCAGGGACCTTCACTAGGTCCCGTGACGCAGTCATTAATGATAGCACTGGAAAATGTCTTTACAATCTGTTTCTCCAAACTGTGGTGAGGGGCCTGGACAGTACTAGTTGTGTTTTCCATTTTGGACTGCTAGCAGAGCCCCTGAGAATTACCAATGTCTGGAAAGACACCTTGCCATCACTGCAAGGCATTCTGAGCTCATCTTGGAGACATTTCTCCTTGTTATGTTTTTTCCAGGAAATTTATACCCATCTTGCTCAGTTCAACAGCAGGAGGCCTTACACAAGAAGAGGCTGTTTTCTTCACAAGTCTACTATTTTTCTTTCCAGACATGTAACAAAAATTGACATATCTAAGCATAGCTTACTGCAGTATGATATAATTTTTGACAATGGGAATAGGGAATCAAAGTCAATGACTGTGAAACCGGTTTAGCCAACAGAGGAAAAATGAAACACAAACTCTTTTAATATTCCACATGCTTTAATATTGCACAGATGCTGCCAAAACATCATAAATTTCTAAAAAACCCAAACAACCTCTCCCCCCAAACTCCAAGCACTTTCAAAATCTAAGATTAATGGAGAATATTTCCATTTGTCTAGTCACAAAAGAACTAAAGAAATTCTGACTTGTGTTTCTGGACTTTTTGCAAGTACTTAAAATTTGATGACTTTGGATTTGTGATGGTGAGGTAAAGCCAAAAAGTGAAAGTTGAGACATTTTTTTCTTTACCTGATGCAAATACAGCCATCAATAAAGTCTTCAATGACAGTGAAAATATTTACTTGTAATAACCTAAGGTGTTAATGGCAAAAAAAATGTATTTGTCTTCTAAAGATACTATTTTTAATCAGACATTGCTCTTTTAATTCTGTTCTGGTTGCTAAAACAACACAAAATTCCTTGTTTGTGACAAGCTATCATGCTCCTAGTCAGGCTCTTCCAGGGTGTTCCACACTTGGATGCCTGATGACTTATTTTAATGAGTTTAATGATTCTGTTACTTTGTGTGGAGTTCCTTTCGTAGGGCATCATTAACAAATTTGTAAGAGTTTGAACGTGGGTAGAAAGAAGTCTGAACACCACAATCACCAGCTATAATATTGATCCAGACCGGTATATCCTGACCTCCAGACCGAGCTGTCTCTTTGTCCCTTTTCCTCCTCCTCTGTCAAGAAATCTCTCCCTTTTAAAAGAAAGTAATTAAAATACCACTTTTCAAGACCAGATGCAGGCCAAATCCATCCCCATATGAAGTGGGAGCTCAGTGCATAAGACTTTGAACGATGATGCAAGGCAATCTTCACAGGGGAGTAACAGTAGATAAATCTGTGCTTACTCGTATTCTTGGCAAAAGACCATATTTCTGAGCCAGTTAGCTATGGATGGAGGGACAACTAATGAACCCATTTGGCTTCTAGTGTGGATGTTATTTACTGTGATGTTAGCATATGAATAAGGATGCTTTAAAAAAACAGGGGCCTCTCTGGTAATGAGAAAGTGCAGATGAATTAAATCCTTCAGTGTTTGCCAGGAGAGTGACTGTTGTATTTTAAAGAAAAATAATGTTTTCTATATTTTCAGGGAATCTTTTCTAACGCTTGAAGAACAGGAGAAAAGCAAACAGAAATGCCTTATTGCAACTCCCCAAGATATTTAACTAACTGTGCACTATGTGATACTAACCTTGCTTATATTTTAATATTGATGTCTGTCTATAGGTTTTGATCATGCACTTCAGTAGAGACATGTTGCGTACGATGAAACATGGCCTTTCTTCCATGCAGTTTATTATCTAATGATGGGAATACCAGGTCCTGACAGTACAGAACCTAGACACAGTACAATAGGTTTGAATATAATAAAATACTTAGAGCAGTAGAGGTCCTCTAAAAATCTTGTGTGTAATTCGTTATGACTTGAGAATGGATAAAAAAGGGCAAGAGAGCTTGAGTTTAGAAAGGATGAAGCACTGTTAATTTAGAATCTATGTATCTTATGTATAGACAAAAAAAATCCCTGCTGATACCACTAAACTTAAAGGACTCTTCAGATTATTACAGTATTTCTGGCTTTCAAGTGACCAAAAATTAGTAGGCAAGTAGAACTAGTCTTAGGGACAAGCTTAAATAAGATTTAGAAATGCGACCCTAAAGTATTAGTAAAATTAAAAGATAATTCGGCTTTCTTGCCTGCTTGTCTAGGACTGGTTCTCCATAAATGTATCCAGTTTCATCTTACCTTAATATAAATTAACATAAATTAATCTGGAGACTGTAAACGGAGAACTTGCACTATAAAATAAGGCTGGTATCAATGTCGACCTCTATACAAAGCAGAGAGGCTGCTCTGCCGACAACAGGAGCAGGCAGAACACTACCTGATGCTGCATGTATCTGACTGCCCATCTGCATGTATCTGATTACTTCTCAGAGCGACTGTACATAGGTTTTTCATAAGTAAAGCACATTCATTCCTTCTGAAGATAAACAGAGGAGTTGTTCCTTTTGGTCACCAAGTTACAGACTATTTTTGGACAAGAATGCTGTTGCTTGCAGTCCCCATGCTGTATATGTGAGACTTGCTAATGACTGTGGTGCCTGAACATGTAAACAGTCTCAAATCACGATATGTCCCTCCTGAAAAAAGGCTACAAGTATGTCTGCTCATTCCCTTCAGAGGACAGGTACTGTTGATCCCATCGCCACAGCAAGAACTTTAATCCATACCAAAAGTCATTTGCAATAGAAATTAATAAAGAGCAAATCCACAGGATATTTCTCACTGCATGTATCAGCTGTCTTTACCAACATGTTAATATTTTTTTAGATTGATAAAACACAGCATTGAAAATCCATACAGTTGAACTATGCAATAAAGAGACTATAATTTAAATATGACCACATCTGTCTGTAGGGGCTTCCTTAAGACAAGGATGTAAAGTTTCTTGCTTAATTTACACTGAAAGCACTGTGTGTTTTTTAAAACAAAGTAAATAACATGAGAAAGCTTAAATTTAAGACACTGAAGTGTAATCCATGAGAGACTGTAGATTAGAAATTCCTCAGCTATTTATAATTTTTTAAGCATTGAGTGAGTATCACATTTTGTTTAGGCTTGTCATTTTAGAATTATCTGTGTAAGAACTTGGAATGTGCATTTAATTTGGAGCAAGGTACTTGCAGTTACTACTTGTAACTTGTTTTATTCTAGAAGCTGGATGAAAAAAATCCCCAGGAGCTGACTATGTTACGAGTATCTACCATACTTGCAGAAGTGGGCTTCCATGAAGACTACTGATAGTTGGAAGAGTAAAGCCAGATGATCTTCAATATGTAAGGTTTTTTAAAATTTTGGATTTGCAAATAAACAATAGTATTTGCATCCAACTATCATTCTGGGTGTTATATGTATTATAGATTGTTCACTGCTTTTTGATCATTACTCTGTTAAACTGTAAATGTTTTTACTGAATCAGAAAGAGTTTTGCTTTCTGGTGCAGAGAGCCCTGCCTTTGGTAACATACCCTGCCAATCAGCAGGCTACTAAGAAGAGGTATGAGAAAGCTCTCCCCGCTTCTTTTATGTTTTGAAAAAAAGGGGTTTTTTTCCGATCATTTTTTATATTTTTCCTGATATTTAATGAGTTTCCTGGGTTCTGCATATCTATTCTTCCATGAGGCTGATGGAAATGCTGGTATATTTGGGTCCTCTTTCAATGAATAATAGCAGCTGTTATTCAGTATAAAACTTTTAAAATGTCAGTCCCAGTGCATGTACAGCAGATCTCCAGGGCAATCAAATGTGTGTGTGCCAGCAGAGTGTGTTCACTTCACCTTGCAAAGACAGGCCATTGAGTCTACTAGATTTTCTGAACTAGCCAGGCTGGATTTATTGGGGAAAAAAAAGCTTGTTCAGGTGTTACAATTAACTGCTTAATAACTGCAGGCTCCTTACCTAATGAACAGCAGGAACAAAACTGGAAAGCGCTGGGGTTGCCCCTTGAAAACTTTTCTGCTGGGTGCTGGCCTGAGCAGTGTGTCTCTGCTGCCTGCTCCGTGTACTCTTTCAAAAATCAGACTATATTTCAAAGGCTCTGTGGCAACTTTTGTGTTGCCATCAGTGTGATTCTCAGAAGTAGTGAAATACCTGAGTGACCTGTAACTTGTCCATGTTAGGTACAAATATCTCAGAAAATGCAGCAATATGGAGTTCAGGAGCTTGGCATCCGAGTCAGTGTACAGCACCACGGGCTGGCTTTTTCAGCCCAAACTGAGCCTCTCATGCTTTGCTCTAACTGTACCTTATGGCTGGTTCTTAGGAGCTTGAGCTCATAGAGTCCAATGCGCAGCCTGTGAGCCTGAGCTGGTCCTCATGCTTCCCACTTGGTGAAGTGATTTGCTTGTTCCAGATTTGAGCCAGGAAGAAACCAAAAATGTGGGCCTTGTGGATGATAAAGGAGTTAGTGTTTGATGGAGAGCTCGAGTCCTGAGTGAGCACAACAGAGATATAATTGGAGACAGTGCACTAGCTGTGACATGCTGCAACACCACTGCTGCTTGTTTAGCTTAAAAATGTCAGTCAGCCAATTAGTTCAGTGAAGCTTTTCAAAACATTGCCTGTGAGGTTTGTAGTTAAAGTGCTAACACAAATAGCCCACATTCCAAGTTCTGAGCAGCAGAGAGGTCTCAACACAGGGCTGAATCTGGACCTGATAGAAACTGTGCAGATAAACCCTTGACAGTAGAATCAGGGATTTTTTAATGCCTAGTTTTCACTGTGATTTTCATCTCTCTGCTCCATTCTGCATAGCTTGTGTAGGATGACAGCATGTCTGCCCAATTCCCCTCCAGCCAGCTGATGAAAAAGCAGACTGCTGAAGTATTACAGGTGTCCTTCATAAACTGGGGCTGTTACAGTATACAGCCCCACATAGTGAAGACAGGCTGTGTTCCAGCTGTGCTTCAGGGATGAGGGGAACTTTCTGTGCAAAGGAATTAGTGACTGCATTCAAGCACAGCAACATCAATCATGAAGAATCAATTCTTGCTCCTCCCATCAGAGCTGCAAAGTGCCAGGGGCCAGCTGCCCTCAGAGTTGATAAACACATATGAGGAAATGTCAGACTGGTGCAGGCAAACCTAATACTCCTGAACCACCACTGACAGGAGCCCGTATCTCATCCAGCCCTCAGTGATGCTGCTATAACAGCTCAAGACAGCATGTCTTTTATCCATTCTTCCACCCTCCCCTGGGCTTTCCACATATTCTTGGCTTCGTGCTGCTTCGACCCTTCATTTGCATTTATCTCTTACTGTTCTAATCTGCTTTTTAAAAAGTCTTCAATTTATATCTCTTTGTTGCTTTATCCCATCACAGAAGTCCTTAGATATGCTTTTTCAACACACACTCACAGACAAGTTCAATCTTTTTTTAAAAACGTGCCTCCCCTAAAAATAGATAGATTTTCCTGTGACGATTTTTCAGTTTCGTTATTTTGCAAGACATTTATATCCCACTAATTCAGCATTTCCAATGTCATTTAATATTCAGCTTGGTTTTTCTGCTTCCTCAGAAGTTCAATTTCCTTTTGGCTAAGAAAGAGAATGTAGGTGAAGATGTAATGCAGCTGGACAATTAGCCACTAAAAATAGTTTGCTAAAGGTCTGGGCTATACAGAGACCTTTATAAACATCAGATTTGCAGATGATGTGGATTCAGGATGAGTAGTTTGCTTAATCCTCAGTGCTCTGCTAAATGATTTACCAAGGCTGCTTTTTAATAAACCTTCCTGAACCAGCTATATTCTCCTGCTGTCGACAATCCCCAAACACGTAAATACAGTTGCTCACCATGGCCTACAGAGTTTAAGATAGAAATAAAATCCTAAAATAAAATTATAGTGATATCTATGTTGTTTTGTCTCATAAAATTTATGCCATGTTTGCTTAAGTCAAAAGGACATCAGCATCAGTTATTTAATGGCAATTGAAGTAATGTAACTGAGTAGGTAAAATTAAAGTCCAGGGGGTCTGAGTTACCAGTATTTGAGACTTACCTTGTTCAGCCTCTTGGTTCAGTGTATTTCATTTGAATGAAAGCAATGTCAATTCACTTATACTTTGTGGTCTGCAGCAGCATCCTCAGTCAGCATTTTACTCACACGTACCTCAAAACATCCACTGACTTACATCCGAAGGAAATGTTGACTAGGTGCTAAGCAAGGACTTCAGCATTTGGCTCTCAGTGATGACAAGTCCATCAGTCCATATGTAAAAAGTGTATGGATAGAAGGAACTGTACTGACACTGAATGTCAGTGAAGTGCAAGACTAAGAGCAGGAATTACACCTTAAGTTCTGCACAAGCTTGATTTGTAAGGGTAAATTAAAAGATATTGCTTTTTAGCCTGTAACATCAGAGTGGAAAGTTACTAAGTTCTGTTCTAGTCAGAGGGCTCATCTTTGGTTGTCACATGCCCTGAATTTCTGAGATATAGTTTTGTCAAAGGTGCAGACAACTTCTAAAATTGTTTAGATTCCTAAAGATCTCAAATAAAAATTATTTAATCAGTTAAACTGTTGTTTTCTGGGTAAGTCAAGGTTACTGTATAATTCTTATTTCAGCACCTTCCCATGCACAGTCATTCCTGCTTCACTTAATATTGCCTCTCAACTTTCTTCAATTTTTAGATGTGTCAAAAAAAACCCCCAAAATCCCTCAGAACGTTTATTTGCTTCCCTCTTCTGATCCTACAATGTGAAATTGTGTTTTCTAATGCTAGCCTGTAGTTTTTCTCCTGAAAGAAGCATGAGGTTTCTGATATATTGGAGTTAGCACCAAAGAGTTTTGTGATAGCAGAGTGATGGTGAGAAAACAGGGAAAAGGAAACCTTGCAGACGCTGAGAGATGTTTGCCCAAGCCAGGTTTTGCTTTTTCCTGAGGCTTCCAAAGCACAATAACAATGCAACATGCCAGCTAATGCAAATGATGATCTGACCTATTATCTTGATAAGGCTTACCTATTGAAAAATTAGTGAAGGATATAGTTAACACTGATTGTTAGCTGCATTCCAACTTATTATCTGTGACAATAAAATTATTAACAGTTAAGCTTTAAAAAGCTAGTCAACTAATTAGTTCAGGAGAACTATTCAAAACACTGTCCTTGAGGTTATTATAATTAAATTCCTAATTTACATAGCATATATTTCAGACTTAAATTCTAGTGTAGCTTGCTCCACACAAATTGGCAAATGCCAGGACCTTGCAATATTGTAAAGAGTAGACCAGAGGCCCTGTTCTGAAGTTGATGAAAGAATTCACTGAAATTGTCATCAGTCACAACAGGCACCTGAGGCTGAGTGGGCAAAGAGAAGTAAGTGCTTCAGCAGAACCAGAGGCTTCTTTTCCCCTTTCTCCTTGATCTCTTGACTGCTTTCTAATATCGTTCTGCTGAGCTACTGCCTCTTCTACTGCAGTTCCTTTCTAGCTAAGAATGGCTTTGACTCAATGGTAACTTGACATGGCAGTTTCAGACTCCTGTCATTACTCTTCTTCCCCTCCAAGCCACACAGAACAAATGATATTTTATGTAAAGTTGTTTTGCTAACGTAGGTGGTACTACTTTGATGGGGATGGAGGAGCAAATTTGGTAAAATACCTTGCTGTTGACTCAAAGGTAATGAATATGGGCTGTAGTTTGGACTTGTGATGAAGATTCTTCCCTTCCTTGTTCTCCACCCTCATCAAGCTGAGAGCAGGAATCTGAGAAGCCAAAGATGTCATAACACTTGCTGTTTGACACAGGGCAGTCATCTGCCATTACACCTTTGTCTTAACTGGTTGTTAATTACAGGCATTCTGCCTTTGTACTGTTTGCCTGTGGATGAAATCTTACCCATTTTTTTGAGTGTCCCCCGTAGACAAGCCCTTAGGTGACTCTTGCTAATAACCTCATTTCTGTCACACCACAAAGTCCACAAGCAGAACCTATAGATCAGTTTCTACTTGAACTTAAATCAGATAAGGTAAGTTATAATTTAAAACCCTCCTGAGGGAGAGATTAGTCTTGCGCGGTCTAGTAGCTGTCCCTGACCTTGCTTATTGAGCGAAAATAACCCATAGGAAAGCTAATAGAAAAAGAAGCACTTTAGTCACATGTATTTTTACTTCATGTAAGAATAGAGCCTATTACTCGATCTCCTGTTTTTAAAGACAAGAAAAAGAACAGTCTTAACTGCTTTTATTAATAAAGGACTATTATTATATATTAATAATTAAGCCTAGAAAACTTTAGGAAAGATGTATAAAAATATACTGGACTACATCCAGATGTAATATGGGGCTTAGGCACATGTGATCCAACCCATTGTGGTCCAATTAACTATGGCGGCCTGTCAGCTAAAGTTACTATAGGGGACTGCATGTATGCCTCAACTGCTTAGTTAATTGCTTGGTTCATGTATCTCAGTTGATGAAGATCAGTAATTTAGGAATATAATAATAAGTACTTTATTGATATTCTTTGTAAACAGATGCATATCTCTTTGTAAACAAATGTACATGTGCAAAATAATGCATGTTGTGTATTCAAAAACTCCTCCCATTCTTCCCAAATTATCTATTTTATGGGAATTTCATATATATCAAAATTCAGGACTTGTAGTTAATGACCCAAAAGTATCAATTAATTCACTGTGAATTAGTATAAATATGTTATTGTACGATCTTTGAATTAGTCAATATTTTGTTAAAGTTGTAGATACTTCAAATCAGAAACAGTAAAGACCAGCTGGATGAATTTATATGGCCATGTGCCTTTCCCATCTGGGACTGTGTTACCAGACATTCATCATGGGGCCAGTACAACCAGATTGAATTTGTTTGCTGTACCTCAAGGATACAAGACAGGTATTAGTTTCCTTCCTTTCTGAACCCTTGCTGAACAAGGTGCTTTTTGAGGTGCCCCCTGAGAGAGGCATTTTTTCCACCTGCCAAAGTCATAGGATCTTCAGGCCAAAGGGTCCTAGGGAAGAGAAACTCAAGTATAGCCAGTGATGTCACGTAATACTAACCATTATTTCCTAGAAATATTTTGGTTTATAGATGGAGATAAAACTGCTAATTGCATTGACAGTTGCTGACAATCAGGGTCACTGGAACACAGTCGTGGCTACTTCCCTCTGCCCTGACAGCACCAGTCATCCTGCGCAGGCAGAGAACTGGCTTAGCGGTGGCTCTCCTGCAGAGATGTTTTAGTGCTTCCAGACTAGCCATCTGCCTTGAACTCCATCAGTTTGTCCTGTGATAAGCTCAGGTGTGGTCTGGCATACTTCCACTGCACAGGGCTGCTCTCACTGCTGGCTAGAAATCACCCCTTCCCATTACAGGTGTGCTGAGAACAGAAGCTCCACGCTGTGAAGGATTTCAGAACTTCTAAAGCTGGCACAATTTCAAACTGGAATGAGAATACTATTGACTATTCTTTGAGCAGACCTTTTCCACAGCTGTCAGGCTTATTTTATGGTGATATAATGGAGGCCACATTCCCTGACTTTGCTTGTGGAGAAGGTTGTTTGAGACTGCAACAACTTCACTAAACTGAACATCCATTTCCTCTGCTACCTTCCTCCACCCAAAAAGGCAAGTTATTCTGAAAAGCCAAGTTATTCACTTGGAAAAAAGTTAGCTTTGTTTAACACACATTATTTTGATAAATACAAGCTGGCTGTTTCTTATCATGTTTATGTCTCTAGATGCTTATGCACAGATTGTTTCACATTTTGTTGTGGTATTCTTCCAGGTATTAAACTTAAACTGACTAGCCTACAATTTTCCAGCTTCTTCTTTTCCCTTTCTGCAGAAGAGCACTATAGTTGTTCTCGTCAGTCCTCTGTGTGTCCTCAAAGTAGTTCCGATTGTTTCAATTATTTCTTAATCTTCTAAGGTGAATTTCAACAGACTCTGTTATCATGCACATGGCATACATTTCAGCTAAATATTTGCTATCTGTTCTCTCCTAATTCTAGCTGGTGTTCCAGACCACTGAAACGTGTTAGGAATCTGGTCACAGCTACTCTTTTTATGAAGGCTTAGGCACTGAACGCTTTGTCCTTTTACATTCGTTCACATATTTTTCACCATTCCTGCTTAAGACCAGTGCAATGCTCTCCATCTTTTACCCTGAATGTATTTATAAAAGCTTTTCTCACTGACTTTTATGTCCTTTGCTGGTTGCTGCTCATTTTGTGCATCAGATTTTCTGATGTTATCTGCAAATCACTTCAAGTTATGCTCAGTGACCACCCATGTTTCTATTTTTAAACAATTAATTTTTGATTTTTAGGTCATTAGCAAGCTTTTGATGTTCTTGATATTGAGCATTTACAATACTTCTTATCTCTCCTCTCTAGAGGGATAACCTGCTATTGTTTCAATATAGAACACTGCTGTATTCTATTCCAAAAATGTCAAAAGTATATTTCAACACTGGCTGAACATTTTTCCAGTTTTATTCTATAAAAAAAAAAATCATAGCAAATCAATCCCATTTCAGAATAATGTGGATTTTGACAGACTGAATATAAGACTAAAATAATATTTTGTCAAACTTTTGCAGCCAACTGCTATTTCAAAAATGGACAATGTCCATGGGAACAGGAGAAAAGAAAGAGGAAATAGAAACGGTCTGACTACATCTAACATGGCAAGAACATCAGATAATGCTCTATTACAGCAATGCTATTGAAGACCTACTGGCAATAGAGATCTGGCAGAGAAAGCCCTTCTTGCCTTCTGCAGGATAAAAGTACATGTGAGACATCCATATCAAGGAACAAGCATGCTGCCCTAAGGCCATTTCCATGGGGAATGCAGACCATTGGGATTGTGGTACCAGATGGCAGAACTGTAAAACATTTTCTATATGCCCTAGTTATCCCTGATAATCTGCCAAGCCTGGTGAACTGTGTACCCTTTTCCTGGACAAGTCAGGTTTTTTGTTTATAGCTAAGTGGTGAATTTTCTCAGGTGAAGAAAGTCCAACTAAGAACAAATCAGTGAGTGAGAACTTTCAAAATAGTGGAAAATGCTATGCTGGAAACAGTAGAGCTTGGGCACAGTAGATGTATATCTGATTTTTACATATGAATTATCTTTGGAAATCTGTCCTGCTATTCTTTGTTTGTTAACTTGAATAGACTGTAACTAGAACTTGTTATAATCTGTGTTAGATCCCTATTCTGGAGGTTCACTGTACTGCTGAACTCAACCACAGTGATGAAGCAGTCACAGGATCTGACCTACAATGAACTCTGTGTCTTAATTTGGCACGGCAGAGCATTTGCTCATTGGCTTTCCTCTGGGTATATGGAGCCCCACAGTCCAGCTGTCCTCAGCCCCAAGAGCTGTGCTGACTCCCCAGCTAGGTTAAGGACATTCTCCTGCAGACTGCCTCCATCCCCACCTTCATAGATACTCTGATTAATAATTTCATCTTTCAAAGACTAGAAAAGTTTCTTTAAGTTTTGCACATCTTTGTAAAAGCTCTTTTAAATCCAAATCATTTTGTTAGCTGATATACAGCATGAGACATACAGCTCTGAAGACAGCCCATGGCCAAAACCTGCAAAATCACCTCTAAGTTTTGGTGTCTTATTTGAGAGAACTTCTAATTCTAATAAGTCTTCCACAAATTAGAGCCTTCCTACTCCTTTGGCCAACTTCAGAAGTTTGTTTCAAACTGATTTCCCTGAGGTTTTTCTTCTTTCCACTCTGCCACTTCCAATTCTCTGTGATGGTTACAGCAGATAAGCTTCATTAGCAAATCAGTAGTGTTTGGCAGGCTGTCTTCATTCTCCTGCTAGGACAGAGTCATGCTGTTGGCAATAGTTTATCAGTCTTCTCAGACTGCACAGTAGACACTGAGGCACAGCATTCAGCTCTTCTAAACCAGTTATGTGATCCAGCTGGATCCAGTCTTCTTGGAAGAGCAGACCCTGTGGCTCATTCTGGTGGCTGGAGAGAGGTGAATGCCACCATCTCTGCTGACACTATCTCAGTCCTGAAGGTGACAGAAGAAAATGGAATATATACGTGCACTTGTGCTGTGCAGCTTTGCAGAACAGGATGGTGTCAAGGGCCTGGGGCAGGGTGCTCTGGAAAGCTATGGCAATGGAGAGCAGACCACCCTGAGCAGGCTTAGTTGGGTTAGTTCTCCTTACAGGCTGTACACAGTCCATGAGCCAAAGACAGAGCTCTTCTGATGTAATTGGAAGGATAGAGTAACAAAAATAAGGTTATAGCCATATGGAGAGTTGATAAAGTCAGACTGAGTATATTGATTTATACAGATAGCTCAGACAATCAGGGGAACACTGTATGACTGACACAAAGCAAAGGATGTTTTTTTAGTGAGGAATCCATTGTTTGATTAAAAATTAAATACTTTCAAACTGCACAATACACCTTACAAGGAGCATATTATGTTTCTAGTATTAGTTAGAATGAACCTTTCTTAATAACTGAAAATACTTGTATGACAGATATGTGAGCAGTAAGCATTAATTATGCCCAATTCTGCTAATTCTCAGATGAGTTTATGTGTGGGTTGCATCTCTGAAAATACAGTAGTAGAGAAGTTTTCAGCCAGCCTGATGTGATCATTGGTACATAGCAAATTGCATTGATGTGGTGATCGGTACATAGCTTCTTGCAATTATAACAGGGCATTCTAGGACTCATGTTATGATAGATATTGTCACTTCTGATGGCATTTCTTTTTTATTCGGACACTCAGCTTTGCCTCCTGCTTTACAAATGCACTTGAGGCAGACTGACATTCAACACAGCTCATGGTCTGGTATGTCTTAGGTCTGAATTTCAAACCAGCTGTGTCTTAGCTCACTTAGCAGCTGATAATATCAGACTGCCTTATAGTTTAGGCCAGATGGGACTCAGCTGAGTTTCTTAGAACAGCTGACATCTCAATTGAAATAATTCTTGCAGCTAATCAGAAAAAGCTTGAAAGATCAAATTAAAAAATAAACACAAGAAGAAATCTAGAGCCTTTTGCATTTCTCTGACTGGAGTGTATTTGCTTTTCTGAGCTACCTCAGATTGTTTGGCCTTTTTTTATTATACTGCACCCCAACCCTACTATGTGTTAAAATATTTAGCTAGTGCAGAAGATATAAAAGTTACTACACTGTAAGGGCTTAAGACAAATACCAAGGCTTCATGCTGAAAATTTCTGTCTGATTGCCAGGGTTACATATTGTGGAAGCAAAGCTAAGTTGGGGGTTAACATGAGAAGTGTGGGCAAAGAGTAAGGTATTGAGGGAAAGGGAAAAGGATGTTTACATGAACTTTGAAAATAGTATGTTAATAAAAAACATTCGTTGTGCCTGAGTTCTTTTAGCTCAATATCTAGAGCTTATGCTGAAGCTGGTTCTGTGAGTAATTCTCAGTCTTGATTTAAGTAATATAAGGTCTCACTGCTCTTGATAAATTTCTGCTTTTGTAGATTGTTGAATTTGCTTGTAGTTATGCTTGCTTATTTCCTAGGAGAGTTTAGCTATGACTGCTAATACTGTTTAGTGAAATGCTGTCAAATTATTTGTGTGCCTCTGTCAAAAACTGCCTTGTGCTGACACTGAAATGCTCTTCCCAGGCTCCTATCAGTCTCCGCTCTCCGGTGGCTGGGAACTTTCAGCTAATTGTGATGGTATTCTGACATCCCTGGGCTGTGACTGGAGGTTAGGAAAATGAAGGCAAGGGGTTTGGATGTGTTTAGATTAAATACAATGGGCAGAATATGCCAGGTAATAATATTGCTTATAAAAACATTGGAGTATGGGTCTCCACTGGCTATTGAAAATCAGCTGCAGAAAACATGAACAATGTGCGTTCTGTCTCTTCCTGACTGGACCCCATCAGTCCTTCACAGATCTATATTGTTCAGCATGGATAGCACTCCGCAAAATAAAGTCCCCCAGGCTGTGCAAGTGGTATGTAATGAAACCGTAACAATTCTATTAAGCAGACAGATATTTAATTTTGGGAGTGAAATGTACTGCTTCCTTGCTCACAAATTTCAAAGTCTACTTGCACTTTAAAAAGTACATAATGAGTTTTAAATCTGATGCCATTACTGCCACTTAACTTGTGCTGGATTCATTGTTCTCATGTGCTACGAGTAGGGAACAAGAAATAGCGACTGACCTCCAAAATATCCTTCATGATTTGTATATCTACCCCACATCCCTCTAGTTATAACTAAGTTTCCCAGGGGAAAAAAAAACCCAACAAACCAACTTCAAATGGATTTTGTTACTTGAAAAGGACCAAACCTCTTAGGATTATCTGACTTAGTTGTTTTTCCTTCACTTTAGAACTTCTAGAGCTGATTTTTTTTATTTTGTAGCTGTTATTAGCTTTGATCACATTGGAAAGCAGTGTGAGATTCTTCACCACAGAGCATGTCTTCAAGTTTTTGGTTCTTTTTTATGTATAATACAAGCTGATAAGAACTGCAGTTGAAAGGAAGGAAAATGATGAGTACAGAATAAAAATTTGTTCTTTAGATTCTCTTTGCAGCACAAGCTGAAATAATTTTGACAGACCATTGAAAGAGACATGAAATAGGAATGTGGAAAATATTTTGTCCTCAAGTTCTTTTTGACACAAATGCAAAAACAAGGAAGAAAACTTGTTTGTAGATTAAAAATACCGGTTTTGTTCTACTATGCTTTTCCTGGTTTTTAAGGAAAAATATCAAGGAAATAATGGTGAGCAACTGAAAGGGGAGGACTTGCTTGTCCTGTTTTAAAACACTCTGTTTTTTTGTGTTGCTTGTTGTTGCAACATACCCTCTCAAGCACATAAACAAGTAGTTGGGGGAAAAAGGTCCAATCATTGTTTTCACTGTTAAAGGCCCAAATTCCTCCCCATGAAGGAAATGATGAAAAATCTTCCCTAGTGGGGACAGATAGTACCTGATATCTTGATATTTTCAAGGTGGTATTAATATCTATTACCTTATTTTTATTTGTTGTGGGAAAATGTTATTGCCCAGTATGCTGTCTTTCATGCTTTACTTACATATTTTAAAAAGGAATCAAATATTTTTTTCTCTTTGGAAATCAGCGTAAAAAGCCTGTACTATCTGTATCAAAATTACAACTGTTTACGTGGCTTTTCCTACCCTCTTTCAACATGCATTAAGTGAACTGAAGTATGCTTGCTGGGTCTGGATTCTTGTTAGATAACTCTATTTAAATAAGGTCAGGTACGTTTAGCATTTGATTAAGTTGTACTTAAAGAAAATGTAGAATACTGCTAAAACTTTACTAATGTAGTTTTTTCTCTAATCAGTGTAGTACCAATTCTCCAGAATACTGATAGAAGGTAGGTGAGGTCAGTAATGGCAGGCTCCAGATGAGCACAGACTCTATCTCTCCTTCCCTAAGAACAGAGACATTAGCTTGATGTGTGGGCCTATTTCTAATTTGTGTAATTCTGTCCTGTTTATCTCCACTTCCTGCTATTTCAGTGGATCACACTGTTGTTTTCCCTACCATGTAATGCCTTGTGAAGTGGCATTGTGAGCTATTAAATGGGCTGTTCCATCTCTGTGGAAGCAACATGCTGGTTAGATGAAGTTACTTCTGAACTTATAAAGTGCCGTGGAATCATTTGGGAGTGTAAAGATCTCATGCATTATCAATATTTTTGCAATTTATTGGAGTCTGTCATTTTTGATGCAATTATATTTATTTACAAAAGATATCATAAAACAGCATTTCTCTGAATTAGTCTTTGCTCTTAGTTCCAAGTTATTCAAATAGCACTTTGTCCCAGAACTTTATTTCCAGACTTTCTAGGCTTTTCCCAGGGTGGTATCTCATCAGTTTGTTCCTCTGCTGCATTCTCTAACATCGTTGTTGTTCCTCCTCTTAAATTCCCCTACTTCTTCAGCCTCTGCTAAAGCAGTATGAAGAAGCTGTTCTCCTGCATAACTCCAATTACTGACCAGACTTCTTTAGGCAAAGATGTGCCTGTTTTGTTGGTTTTAAGATAATAATTTTTTCCTTAGATTTATCCTAAATGATGGATGGCTCTTTTACTTCTCATTTTTCTTGAAGCTGGTTATAGTCTGTACTGTATCCCGGGGGGCAGGGGGGAGGGGAAGAATTGTGCTGCAAAATGCAAGATAATAACTTTTTCTCTACTGGTTTCTTAGATATGGCTAAATTGATGCAAGCAAGCAATATTCTTCCCTTCCTTCCACTCCCATCCCCTTTCCTCCCCCCTCCCTTACTAACACTAGGCTTCTTCCTTGGCAGTGTGTAAACTGAGTTCACTTCACAGCAGCAGTAAGCAGCTTCAGGCACTAAGAAACAGTACTAAGGCTTATAAGGGAGCTTGTGTTATCTCTGAAGTAAATAAAAGTAGTCTAAAACATTTTCTGAAGATCTATCTGTAACCTAACATTTCATCTGTATTAATATTTGTCAAGAGCTGAAGCCATTTTCCTGTTGACTTTGTGCCGTGTGTTAGGGAAGCTTAGCCTGTGCAAGCAGCTAGGCTGTAGTGAACTACTGGCCATCAAAAAGATTTAAGTTGCTTTAAATAGACTTGTAGGAAACTGAAATACTTTAATCGCCTAGCTTGAAGCAAAGCATTTGCAGTGTCTCAATTTATTTATATTCTCCTCACATCCTCTGGAGCAAGAGATAATGGCTGATAACATTTCCTTCTACCCCACTAACTTTCCATAATTATTGTACAAAGATTTCTGCACATGTCCCCGGACTTAAAGCATGGTGACAGGGCTGCCTGTACAGAACAGAGGATCTATTTACTAGAGTAAATAGAAAGTGAAGAGTCAGGATTAGATACATATTTTATGAATAAGCAATATGTGGAAAACAATTGTTTTTGTGAAAGAGTAGGTGGTTCATTAAATTTTAAAGTCAAGGAATTTGAAATTATCCACTAGCTACAGCAGGGTAGGTTTGTCCTGGCCTTGGACAAGGATAATGGCGAGGTGGAAGTCTCCTTGTTGTGAGGAAGGAAGCAGTGTATATGGTAGACATTACATAATAACTACATATTTAGTATCCACTCCTTAAATCTTGGTTTGGATATTTCAGTGGCCTTTTTGATATTCCAACTCAGTTGCTTTCATCATTGCCATGATTTGAACTTGAACTGCATGTTTGCCTGATACAGGAATTAGTTGGATGAAGCTCAGAATGACCCAGGTTCAGGGTCCCGATGTCTGAACTCCTCAGTTAAACACACACTGCCCTGTGTTTCCTGCTCCACAACACTGACTGCTGGATTTAACACCAGGCAGACACAGATGAGGAGCTCTTTGTCAGGGCACTAATAGGCCTTACAGGCCCCAACCTGCCCAATTTGGGGTCTCCCCCACCCTACCCACAGCCCATGTCAGCCTCCCAGGGCCATCAGCCCCTGCCCCAGCGAAGCTGCAGCACGGCCGATCCCCAGCTGCCCGGCCATGGAGCCATGGTCTCTGCTGAGCCAGGCCTGCCCACAGCTGAGCCCAGCCTTGGTCCGTCCCACGCCTGAGGCTGAGGCTGCCCCCACTGCCCCTGGTTCCCGCTCCTGGCTGGGGCAGTGGGATGGGCCTGGGGTGCCAGGCCCTGCCCTGCCACCCTGGGACACCCCACGCCACAGGGTGCTGCCGGTCGTTGTTGCACCCTGCTCCTTCTTTTCAGTCCTATTTCCAACTCACACCAGATTGGGTTTTTCTTAATAAAATGTGAAATGCAACCTGGTATTTCATTTTACCAGAAAGGTCAACATAAAGCTCATTTGGGAATGCTCTTTCATGCCTTATATGCAGAGCGATCTCCCTGTAGGACTGAAATGCAGTTTGTCCTGCAGGGCTGGGCCCAGTCTTAACTTGCATATCTGCATAAAATGTATCAAAGGCTCACTTCAAAATTCACTCTCAGTTCATCCACATGCTGGACAGCCCAGCCCAGCTGGTTCCTCCACATACTTTTCACTTCAGTGCTCTTCAATTTATGCTGAGTTTTTCCTTAATTTATACCATCCAGAAAAGTTTGAGCTTTTAATGCCCAAGGGGCATCCTGGAGTGAGACAACAGGCTGTTGCTGACAGCAAGGAAACAGCTGGAGTTATTGACTGTCTTGATCTTTGTCTGGTCATTTGGGAGGCCACCCATGCCTGCTAGATAGCTGTCAAGTTGACAGAAGAGAGCAGATTGTGCCACATAGAAAATTTCTAATGAGATTTTTCTGCTTCAGTCAGAAAAAGTCAGAAAGCTAGGACCTGTGAACACAGCTCTTCTGCTAGGCAGGCTTGAGCCTCTTACAGAGGTGAATATCTGCATTCCTAATATCTGAGTCTTGGTCTTGAACACCCTAATGTCTTGTGGGCTAAAGTACAGCAATGATATTTCAGTTTGCATTCTGTATTTTGATGGCATTCAGCTCTAAGTTTAAAAAAAACAGTAGTCAGAAGACACCTCCTACTCAAATAGTCATGTTCCTGTAATCACAAGGACACAGATTAAAAAATGTCACCTGATTTGGCTGAATTTTCTCTAGTAATTTTCAGTGATGCTTAGACACAAACAAGGGTGGGTATTTTTATATACATACATACATAATCTAACATCCTACCACCTCTGTTAACTTAAGGTACATTTTTTTTAGGTCTGTAAATCAAGCACAATTTCATACAAAGACACAGCTAGAAATGGCACTAAACTTAAGGTGAGGAACAAACAGCTTAAACACAGGATCATATCACTGATGCTGTTGGTGGATCAACTACAGCTTTTATTTTTGCCTTTCTGCAAGGAACAACAGGTTCAACCAAGAGCTTCAGCAATGTCAAGAGTTACTTAGAGCTAGCAGGAAAGTAATTTAGTTGTAAGGGACAGTGAAGAAAAGATTGGATTTGACTGACATGCACTTAAAATTGTATATCATATTTCTGGCCAGTTAAGAGGTGGAGATGAAACTGCTGTGTGGATTTCCTAGGCCCTTTCAATCTTCCCAAGATGGCCTGCACAGTTCACGCAGCTAAGCTGGTACTCCAGATGACTGCCTCGCTTTGTGCAGTGTGTGTCACTCTCTCTATCCCAAGTCATGCTAAACCTTGTTGACACAAATGTAATGGCTCAGGATCTCTCTCCATGGGGGTTTCCTGTCACATCTTGAATGAGCATGAATATTATATCATGGTAATTGTGTATAAAAGAGGTCAGCAATATTCAAGTTAAAAAAAAAAAAAAACAAAAAACCCCAAAAAAGAATTTGCTTCTAATTTGCTGCTTTGGACTGAAAGTCATGAATTTCCAGATATTTCTATTATGGCTTCAGATTTCATTATTTGATTTTGGAAGACCCCTTCTCCCAAAACTGATATTTTTTTTGGCGAAATTTTTTGTGACATTTTATTACATATTATTATAATTTGCAGTTTGTCTTTTTCCTAGAATTTGTCACAATGTTCCTGAGTTATGTTAACAGAATTTTAAAAATACAGCAGTTAAATGCTTTTCATACAGCAATAAAAACAAATCTAGTGTTAGAAGGGATGAATAGAGCCCCCATTCAGCTGCTGTTTGCATAGTAAACATTAATTGGCCATAAAGAAATCAAATTTTATATAAACTTGCAACAACTTGCATGCTTGAAAAAAGGCTTCTTAGTTTTCCTATATTTATTACCATTTGGCCAAGATTTTTAGAATATGCAGTGCCTATGTGCAAGATACAATAAGTGGGTTTTGTGTTTATCATTAATCCATTTGAAAGCTGAACATTTGTAGTGTCTGTGATTAAAATCTCTCAATATTGTCTTGTGTATTATGTTCTGTTTCTCAAAATGGCAGACATTCACAGAATTAATAAAAAGAAAGCAATCAAACAGCAAACATCCATTGGTCTGATACAAACTGGGACCAATAAGCCCATCGTACAAGGAAGCAGCCATCCACATTTCTCAGTCCTTGCATAAAGTTCAGATAGCTGGATCTTTCAATGTCAAGCGATGCTGGAATCAGCAGCAGTCACTCACCTGAACCATCTGTTCTGTTCTCCATTCAGTGGGAAAGGAAAAATAAAATGGCATTATAAAAGACCTGGTTAACATACTTACTGAACTCAAGTATCTGGCAGCATCCAAGGCATGTGCTGCTTTTGTATTAGTATGAGTCTTCATTGAACTGATAGTTCTTCATCTGAAAACTGGAATGGTTCTTGGTTTTGCATGTGTGTGTGTGTGCGCGCGTGTATGTGCATTGAATCCGCAATATCTTATACATGCAGATGATTAAGCATTTGCCAACATTTCTCAATACTGAGATTATCTGGGACCATGAAGAAGAAAGAGGTAAATAGTAGTTTAAAAGCTTCACAGCGTAGCGTGCACTGCTTAAAGTGGTCCTCCTACTGTGTGTTCATCTGACATAATACTAATAGAAATTCTCAAATGTGATCTGTAATAGAAAGCAGTATTAGCTGTATCACTATAAAAGGTGGCTTTTTATATGCTACTTGTTTATTCAAATTTATTAAAAAGGCCTGAAAATTTCAAATGCTTCTGCATATGCATAAGCATTTAAGAGCCAGATCAGAATTCAGTCTGGCTGTTCTGATTTAGTGCATTGAATGAGTAATGGGATGAAAATCAGGAAGTCTGGGCTTTCTTCCACATTTTGCTGCTTGTTTGTTGATTTTTAAATCTGTTTGTGCCTCAGTTTCCCCATCTCTAAAAATAGAAACATTTCATGTGTCCATATTTGTAAAGTGTTTTAAGACATCAACTATATTTGGTCCATCAATGGAAAGTTGTATTTATCATCTCTTGTTCAGTGCCTGCTGCTCATGGACTTTTTGGAAATGGATTAATCAGATGCAGATGCACTGGTGCATTTGTGAGATTATTTCAGTTCAAGAACTAATTAGAAAACCTCAAAATATTTCTGAAGACACTGAAAGAAAAAAATAATGTAAGATTTAACAAAGGACTAAAGTATCAAGGGTTTAATGAATGAGCAAATCTTGAGAAGTTTAACAACTTAAATACACATGATGAAGTTGACCAGTTTCGTGCCTCAGTTTCTCTGTCTGCAGAATGGGATTAAGGAAATTAACAGTTTCCCAACAAAGCAGTGAGAACTCAGTTCAGTCATAGCTACCCAGTGTGTTGAAGATGTAAATTGCTAATCATTGCTTTGGTCTTTTTTTAAAGCCACAATAAGGTAGAACTAAGGAACTGAGACTCCCTTAAAAAAAAAAAAAAAAAGTGGCTTCACATGTGTGCTTACAAAAAGATTATTGGCTTCTCCAGGTGATCTGTTCCCCTTGATATCCACAACAGAAATTAGGTAGACTTTTCTGGAAATAGGATCAGATTCTTCTTCTGATACATCTAAATCTAATGATGTCGTGTTTTGGAATTCATATGGGTAACAGTTGGCAGTACTCTGACAGATTTATGGACCCTGACAACACCCAGATGTATACCAGGAGCAGCACACAGGCGGCAAAGGCTGCAAGTGAATATACAGTGAAAGTCAGAGGATATGGTTCATGAAATCAGTTGGAGAAATTTGGATGAAAATCTAGTAACCTTCCTGCTATTGGTTCCTGTTGACAAGTGGCAGACATCTGTCCTACCCCTCCTGCCTTCTTGCTGGGTGTCTCACAATCAATCACACATGTTGAGTCATGGAAATGGAAGAGTCAGGGAAACTGAGCCCAATCCATCTAGGAGTGAACTCATGGGCCGTGTGCTTTTTTTTATAGCTAGTCTCACATAGTTATAATGAGCAGCCATGTGGCATTGCAACCTACTCCTTACTTACAGCATAAACCAGCTTTATTCCTGAAAGGGCAGAGCCAAATGTTTTGCAAGCAAGCAGTCTGCACATTTCAAATGAGCTGTTTCTTTAAATCTAGTACTTGGTAGTAAGAACTGAATAGCATAATTACAGGTAAGGAAGTGGTGGTGTTGGGAGGAGATGATGGAAGGGTTTTTCAGCAAACAAGCTGAGCTGGGAGCTTGTATACTGCTGTTGCTGAAGCACCACAACGTTCCTAGAAGTCACCAAAGGAAATCTTCAAAACATAAGAACATACAATCAGGATATCCTAAACAAAAGCATGTAGCATAAAATGGAGTTTATTAGCTAAGGAGATATGGACAGGAGTCTTTTGATCAGGAGTCCTCTGATCTGAGCTCAAGGCTGGCAGATGGCTGCCACCATGTAAGTAGATCTGAATAGGTTACTTCTGAAAATGAAATAAAAATCAGTAAGAAGTAGGGAGCAACAGGGTTTTTCTTTTTTGCTGCAGCAGCTCTGGTTTAAATCAATAGGATAGCTATACTGGGCTATTTTTTTCTTTTCACACCGCAGAAAATTTGAGGAAGGCTGGTCTGTGGGCCTGCCTAGGTGCTATGGAGTCTTTTCTTGTATCAGTAAGAAATATTTTTACAATCACTCACACCCGTACAATATATAGAAGGGAATTTTGTTTTTTTGATAATACATATGTATATGGAGAGCATGAAATTAGAAACTGTTAATATTTGGACATGACTCAAGATACGCTATGTAGATAGACAATGTAATATATTGCATAAAGTGTTGCACCGATTGTACTGCAATGCACTGTACTCCTCTCTAAAACCATTTTTCCTTGTCACTCTCTCCTGTCTCATAAGTAAGGAGTCAGTATGAATATGTTTATAATATGCAGAAGGGGCTTTTCACTGGTGTGAAGCAATTACACGTAAGCCACATTGTACTGGGCTTTTAGCCAGCCAGGGTTGTAGGCAAGAGCCGTATGTCATTTCTCAAGTACATGATACATCATTGCTTGAGACCCAAGCATATTTTAGCACACACATTGCCCATCCATTTCTTGTTTTTATCTGTGGATTCTGCATGTTTCTCATTGCAAGCTCTCTGCCTTCTGTTCTCTTTGGAAATCACTTTGCTGATTATGGATACTGTCAGCACAACCCAGTGCAGAAATGATGCCACATCCACATTTCATGTAAAATTGAAGCTTATATTTGTGTAATTGATCTGTCGTTATGATGCCCAGAGGAATTGTGCAAAACTGAGGAACAATACAGCTCCTTCATTAGCAGATTAAAAAGAATAACACTCAAAGCAGTTACTGAAAAGGGTAAATTTTTTCTCTGGACTCTACTTGCTGGTGTCTGGTATCTTCCATAAGCTATAAGGACATAACAGTTCTGGTTTATCTGCGTATTTATTCCTCTTGCAAAATTCTTCTTTAAGAAACCTTTTTAGTTTATTTATAGGTTTATTGCATTATGAATGACTGAGTGATTATTTACTTCTCAACCACCAAATATATCTTGAAAATGGACCAAACAAATAGGACTACCTGAATAGTGGTGAGGACAAAGACGTTTTAAAATGGATGTTTCACACCGAAATCAGCATTGTATTTCTGCATGGAGTGTTCCACTGGATCTGCAATAATATACACTTTTTGGGTATGTGAGACTGATAAAGGTGGTGAGTTAGGGTTGCAACCTTAGAGGCAGAACCCTTAAACTAGTAACTGTGTGGTGCAGATTTTCTCCCAGGACAGAGGAAACTCAGTTCAGTCCTTCTCAGCAGGATTAATCCCATGTTTTCTGGTTTTCCTCGTCTCTGTGCTGGTAAACTTCTGGCTGACCTGTTTCACTTTGCATAAATAATTAACGAGTTCCTGGAACCTCATTTGAGGTGCTTTCTCCAGGCTAGAATGTGATTCTCACAGCCTGGCTCCATGGCTAGGAATTATTGTATGATCACCAGCATTGCCCTCCCCTAGCAGTGCTGTGGATCTAGCCATAGAAATCTGGCCAAAACTATCTAGCAAATTCACTGCATATGTACAGATAGTCTGGGGAATGACTGAAATAGTGTTATTCACTTACAATTATCTTTGTTATGACCAGTTTACACTCTAAAAGACACAAATAAAATTAAGACAGCTGGAAGACCCCAGCTTCCCATAGCTGAAAGACTATGGTTGCATGCCTCCAGTGTGGCATTTTCTCTTCTTTTTCAGCATGAAGGAGTAGGTAATCTGAATTTTGTGAATAGTTCCTAACAGATATAGTGGAGGAAGAGCTCTGAAGAAGGACATGAACGAGGAGAAGTTAGAGATGCTGGTTATCATGAGATTACATAGTTGCGAATAGCAGAGGCACAGTGGCAAGACTGGCAAAAAGAATCCAGTTTGGCTCTTCTCCCATATTCTGTAGGGAGTCCTTGCAGAAACCAGCACCACTTCCAGTACCACTGTTTGCAGATTAGTTGATGAGATGATTAGTGAAAGTTCCCAATCCATACAACCCTGATGAAAAGTGATAATCACAGTTACTTTATTATGTTCTCTTTTTTGAGAAGACCATCAATAGACTCTCAGGCAGAAACAATCCCTGGATATTTATTTCCTTTAGCATTTGGGTATCTTAAGTCACAATGAACTCTGCTTATTAGGTAATTTGTACAGATTTGGTTAGTGCAGGGAGGTACCTGTGTTTGAGATTGTTAGTGATGCTGCAGCTTATGCCAGTTTGCATGGTACAAGTTACTACTGAATGGATGAAAGAAATGCTAATGAAATCTTACTTTGCAGTTTTGAATGGACCTTATATTAATCAAAATATTGACTTTATAATCCTTGTCTATTAAAATTATCCTGTGTGCTTTTAAAATCAGGGTCAAGGAAAATGCAGATATACTTGGAGAAAGAGTATTAGAATTAAAAATACAGTTTCAAAGCAATTAAAAGTGGCTAGGTTTGTGGATCAGTTTTACTTTGATCCTGAAATCCCATATAATCCGAGTACAACTCACTTTTAGTAGGATGATAATTGAATAGACCTCAGCTTCTCGCTTCTTTTTAAGCCACTGTGCTGTACTTTGGAATAGGCAAAATATATTTGCTGAAGCTTTAAAACTGGGGATTCAGACAACTGCCCCCCACTCCTGGTTTTGTCAGAGACTAAATATGTGCACTTTAGGACACACTTTGGAACAGCCCTTTACCTTGTCAGGGTGTCCTTAGTTGTCGTTTGAGGATGATAACATTACTTCAGTATTACAAAGATAAATTCATTAACATTCATTGCACTTGGGCTGAAGGAGCTGTAGAAATGCAACTGCTGCCATAACCTTGCTAAGGACTGGATGGTACTTGGCACTGTACGTGGTGGGGTTTGTGCAGCCTTAGGCAGGCTGTGGTTCAAGACCTATCCTCTCAGCTGGGCTTAGCTGTTCTTCCTCCTCATCCTTTCCCTTCGAGAGAGTTTGATTGTGAATCCTAGTCTTCAGTCCCAGTCTGTATCCCCATTTGCAGCAGATGAAATGTAGCATAATGAATGCTGTTCCTGCAGTCATGTGTCTAAACTACTTCATTGAGGGTGCCTTTACATTCCCTGCTAATATACCAAAAGAGGCGCTGAAAATAACCAGTATATTGTACCACCACTGGGGGAGGGAAGTAATAAATATATGAGACAATATCAGTCAAAGACTCTAAAATTCTTTTTCTTTGCTACTTGACTGCACAGGAACAAGTCAGTAACAGTCTTGTTTTAGTCAGTAAGAGTATCTTTACTTGCAGAGGGAAATTCAGTGCCAGTGATAACGTTGGGTTCTTATCCTTAGCTGAATTTGAAATACGTAAGTTGACATGTCAAAATGTAAGATCTGAGATCTGAGCAAGATCTGAGATCTCTATTATTAGTTTTTTAACTCTATCTCCCAAGTCTGAGTTCAGTGCAGGACTAAAGATAGCTGAATTTAAATATGTTACTGTTTTACTTGTCATCAATATAAATGTTAGACATTTTCTTTTCCGAATATGGGACTGCACAGCAGTACAAGTCATTAACCATAAACCCCTTTACTTTATGCAGCGTCATTTGCTGCTGGATTTGCATAAATTTTTCTAATGACTCCACCTGTCAGCTGTCATGGTTTCTGCACTATTTTAATATTTCACTGTTCAGAGTTAAGGCGGCTTATTAGATCTTGGATCATTTATCGGTATTCAGTGTGGGTTTCATTATTCCAGGATGGATTATGAAGGTAAAAACAGTTACTCTAGTGGCTTCTTTGCAAGTAACTAACAGTGTCTTATCAGGGGCATTTTATGTAACTGTACAGTATGCTTAAAATAATACAATGTGGGGTGTGCAGTGGACAAGATACCAACATTTGTTTTATTTGTATTCTAGGACACAAGGGTATTAAGGAGAAATGAAATGGCAGCTGCAGCTGTTGTAGGCATTCCCCAAAGGGATAGCACTAATAGGATATATATCTTCATCCACAGCTGAGTTAATTTTGAAAGCAGAGGATGAAAAATGAAACTAACCACATACAAAATCTTGGATAACAGGGGTGGGGAGGAAGTAGCCACCCTCACTAATATGTGACATCATTGTGATAAAAAAGGAAATCTTTCAAATAGAAATCCTAAAAGAGAAGGTTCTGTGAGGCAGCTGAGGTATTAGTCTGTCTGAAAAAAAGAACACTTCGGGCAACTGCATGTCTAATGGATAATGTTTAAAATCTGCAAATACTGTATATCTGGAGTGCTGGAAAAGCATTGCTCAAAAAGGGAATAACTTTAAATCTTTTTTAGGACTGACATTAAAGTCTGTATTTTCTATGTTTATGCTGTAGATTAAATATGGTGATAGAAATACAAAACCACAAAATCTACAAGAGAAATTTAGCTTTTAGTCAGGCCCTAACTTCATTCTGACTAGATTTATATCCTGCATTTCTTCTAAATGGTATAATTTTTTTTAATGGAGCTGAATGTAGCTTTTCATTTTGTCTTTGAGAAGCTTTCAGTCTGTCTCCTAGATCTCAAGGTTTATTTCTTTCTGGAAATTTGCCAGGTGCAATACTGTGCAAAAAAATGCCTCAAACCTTTATTTAATCATTACTCGACTCTCCCACCCAAAGACCATGATTCACAGTAAAATGTCCTCATGTGCAATGATTTCTCCCCTGCACGCTGATGGACTTGAATGTCTTAAAGCTGCATCTTTGCTGGCAGCTCAAAAAAAAAGTCCCAGAGGGGCAGATTCACAAGCAGTGATGATGGCATGGGTGTTACATAGGCAAGACTCTAATTTACCACTTGATAAGCTAATAGTACACAGAACAGGTCTAGAGAAAACACATCCATCTGCAGCCTGGCTCTCTGAGGCATAGTCAGCCTAACACACCATTCTGTTCCTTGAGTTCCTTTTTTAAACAGACTGATACTTAAGGAGCACAGCAACCTTGTCCTCTAAGATTTCTTGCTAAAGGATTTTCTTTTTATCTCCATGATCTGTCTTTATAAGCCTATGGAATTGCCATGTTCTGCAATACTTGGGCCTTTAGGTAGAACTGTCATAGTAGTCTTGGGCAGAATCTAAGCAACAGATGTATTTCCAGAATCAAATGCTAGTTGATTTTGTGAAGTATCATCCTGCCAGTTTCTCAGTCATTACAGAGTTGCGCAGGTGTCTCCAACCCTGGTTTAGGCATTTTGAGGAGCCCATGCAGGAACAACAAATGTGTGTCTGAACTCTGTCCAACTCTAGGTATGTTTGAGCAGAAAACATTCACTGTTGGTATTAGGCTATGGGAAAATATTATGTTACAATATGAATATGACATGTTAAGTGTACTAAGACAATGGACAAGTACCTTCTAGGAATGTCCTTTTATAGTATAAGTGTCCTGTCACTTCTGAGTATGTCACAGTAGTGTAGGGAGCTTTGGAAAAGAGGTTGCCAAGTCTTGGTGGTAGGACTCTCAAAATCTGCAAATACTTTCTTATTGCTTTTCCCTTTTTTACATTCTTTAGTTCATAAGATATGTTTATAAAATTAAATCACAGAGGGCAAATTTATTAGGATGGAATTTGGTCAAAGGTCCTAGCTGTGCTCTTTCTGCTATTCTTTATGTGCCTTTTTTTTTCGGTTCCTGTCATTTCAGGATTTTCTTCACAGCTTGTGTGTCATTAAGGATGACTATCACTAGACCTTTCTCTACTGTTGCATCTGAGCAGGTACAAGTGTTCACAATTCTATTTTGTTCACAACTCAAAGCAAGGCCCCAGTCCCTGGGTTGAGCCTGGTGAGTAAATAGGCCTGCATAATTTTTACGAAAATAGGAGATTGGGTCAAACTACAGAAGTCAAATCTGGGGTTTCAAACACTCATTAGCTGATAAGATTCTGAAACTTCTCTTTATCCATTATGAACACTGAGGTTATTTTGTAAAATCTGAGTCTATCTTAGGGTTTACTTTTAAAAGGTTTGGTGGTCCAGAATACTATTAAAATTTTGGAAGATGCTGATACAAGTTTATTTTGTGCTGATTTTGGCTCAAACTAGAAGGAAAATATCTGCCTGTTTAAACCAATTATAGCTAATAAATTATTGATTTGGCATAATGGAACATAGCAAAATAGGTTATGTTAATACATAGAGCATCTGAAAGTGATAAGTCTTTGTTCTATACAATATATAATCTTGGTAGGATATAAGAGTAAAGAAATCCTCTTTACAAGGTTTAAAGGTATTCAAAGCAATATTTTTTTACATCTTTTGTGAGAAGTAGAGCAAAAGTACAATAAGCTTTGATTTTTCAAGATAGCAACTGTTCATTTGCTATGGTGAAGAAAAAATGTTTACTAATGATCACTTGAGGAAACTACTGGTTTTTGGTTTTTAATTTCCTTTTCCTGAAACATCAAGAATGGGTTGCATTGATTCAGTGGTCCTTTGGGTTGGTTTTCTTTTTCTGTTTAGTCCCTGTGGAAATAGTGTAGAATCTGTTGCTAAGAGCTTGTGGAAACAGAAGTGATAGTGAATTCTTTACTACCACCCAGGAAGCTCATATTTTCTTCTGGTTCCCCTCCAATGTAGGAAACCTATCATGTTTGTTAATAGGAAAGTTTTCCATGGTTATAAACATTTTTCATTCATTTTTTCTCTTCATCATTGTTGCTTTCCCCATCAGCATTAGTTATGCTAATTACATTATAATTAGTTATACTGTGTTCCATATTAAACCCATATATGTTACCAGCTGTTCTGCAGAAAAAAAAAAAAAAGAGATGCACCTTAAAAGTAATCTCTGAAGATCTGAGGCAATATTGTAATGGATCAGCAGCTACAGCTGCATAGTGGGACTTACCCAGCACCGAGGAGTTTGTTTCTGATTTCACTGAGGCATGCGCAGTGCTGTTCTGCACCATGGAAACGCCTGTCCCAGTCCCTGCAGTGGAAGCAGTGAAAGATGAGGTTGTTTAAGTGACACAAATTATCTCTCCATCGGAGTGTGAGGTTGAGTTTTTCAAGCCCAGTGCTCAGAGGTTGCAGAAGCTTGGTGTCAGCACTGGCTCCTGCAGCAGTATTTAGCATTGCATGGACAAGGCCTCCCCCATGTACACACTTTCCAAGGTAACCAATTGTCTTTCTGCAGCGAAACCGAAGCTCTTTGCAGGGCAGGAAGGCAAACAGAGAGAAACAACAAAGTAAAGAGAGAGAAAGCAATCAGCAATCCCATAATGTTTTTCTTGGACTCTGTGGTAAACTGCCTCTTGAGTTTAATGGGGCCAAGTCTGGGATCTAGGTAGTAAGGAAATTGTGCCCTAGTATCTGAATGTAAACTCATTGTACATGTGATACTAATTTGGGGGCAACATTTCTCATCATGTTGCAATCCCTTTTCTGAAGCCTGCCTGTAACCTGGACCATCACATTCCTATTTAAAAAGAAGAGTGTATCAAGACCAATTACTGATATAGCACCCTACTTGGTTCAAGTTATTATTTTATTAATTCATTGTAATGAGATAATGGGAGATCATATAAAACTTAGCCACTTTTAGCACCTCAAGTGCTTTTACCTCTCCTGGTGGTGCTTCACAGGTAATTGATAGTGACACAGCAGTGTCTTTGAACAGGGAGCTGCTCGTTCAGGTTACAAAGCACTTTCCAGAGAACAAGTCCTTTGATAAAACTTACTAGAATTTTTTTTCCCCCTTTGGGAGAATGGAGGAGGAACTGTCCAGCTACACCTGCCTTGCTTCATGCCCAATGCCACACTGCCTGTGCTGCGGAGGGAGGGAACTCTGTCAAGCAATATATGCTGCAAGACTGGAGCCAGAGCAACCGTCTGGCTAATTAAGGTGTAGCGCTGGCAGAGGTGAAGGTGAATCCTGTTATATACTCATATGACTCTGTAGGGTATAGGAAGAAAACTAATGGTGCAGAGAGTGTGATCAGTCCTCTGCTTTCCCCCGCTAATTGCTGAATAAATTGAGTAAAAGTTTTAAAGCATGAGTTTCGCTTTTTTTTTTGGTCATTAGACGGTGGCTTTATAAAGTAACATTCATGGTTAAAGCAATTGTCGTGGTCTGAACGCAGCCAGCAGCCAAACACCATGCAGCTGCTTGCTCACCATCCCCTTGCCTGGGAGATGGGAAAGTAAATTAGAAGGGTAAAGGGGGACTCATAGGTTGAGATCAAAACAGTTTAATAATTGTAATAAAATAAAACAATAACAATAATAGAGAGTACAAACGGGTAATGCACAATGCGATTGCTCACTACCTGCTGACTGATACCCAGCCCATTTTTGGCTAGCAATCCCCAAATACCAAGATCCCGCAATTGCAATCCCAGAAGCGAGAGAGAACTCCCTCCTTCCTGGCCACCCCTCCTTTATATACTAAGCGTGATGTTACATGATATGGAATATTCCACTGGCTAATTTGGGTCTGGTGCTCTGGCCGTGCTATCTCCCAGCTTCTTGTACACCTGTACACAGGCAGGACATGGGGAGTTGGAGAGTCCTTGATCTCTTAGCAACAACTGTAAACATCAGTGTATTATCAGCATTCTTCTTATACCAAATCCCACACTGAATCCAAAACACAGCACTATTCTAGCTACTAAGAAGTAAAATTAACTCTATCCCAGCTGAAACCAGAACAGCAATCAAGAACCACTATAGTCAAAATTTCTCTATTCTGCTGCTGGCTTAGCTGCTGTCTTCATACGTGATGGCGAGCAACACACCCCCTGAATACTTCAGGTTATTCATAATAATTACCATCCTGTGAATCAGAGCAGAATATGGTATAGCTTCTTGGAAGTCATTAAGAACAAGCTTTACTCAAATCAAGAACTGGTTCTTTACTCAAACAACATGCCTGATGAAGTAATCTATATGAACTTTGTGTTTTAAAATAGCCTTCATATTACGTTCTGTTTAATGTTTGAGCTGTTCTTTAAGGGAAATGCAAGGGAAAAATATTTTGAAACCCTGTAACTTTTCCCTCTAATATATTTGATGATAGAATAGTAACTTCTATCTATAACATCCATAACTAGAATTTATCTTCAAGCTCATAGTAGGGAGAAACAGGAATAGGTAAGCACATCAGCTATCAGATTTATCTAGTGCTTTTTCTGTGAAAACTTTTTCAAATGACGGTAACCTAGCATTTTAGAAAATCACTGTCTTACCAAATAATGCAGCATGATGAGAATGGATGTCTAGAACAAAACTGATGATGCTGTGGATCAGTTGTCCACATTATACACCTTCCAGGTGATTTCACTCCAGTCTTTCTAGATTGGTCTTGAGAATTGAGTTCCCATTAGTTTAGTTTAATTTGCAAAGAATCCAGGTTGTGTGTGCCAAGACAGCCTTCTGGTGCAACCCTAAGCACAATAAAGTGAGCATTACTTGAAGTTCACTTCCAGAGTGCCCTCCTGATCTGAACTTAAACACTAGTCTAGATACACCCTTCAATTGATGCTGGATTTAGCAGTAAGTATTTGTGGCACATACCCATTAGAGGACTGTGCCTTCTCTGCCAAGTGCAGAGGAAGTATCTCCAAAAACAGCCTCTGTACTTTAAATCTCCCCTAAGGCCTATGAAGTAGAGGAAATATGCATTTATCTGTGATCTCAGTTAATTCAAACAGCAGTTATTTGGAACAAATTGTAATCACTCCTTCCTGTAACGAATGCAAATATTCAGATTGCCAGATGGATTTGAATGAGCAACAACCTGATTTTGGCTTACAAAAATAATAATAGAAGACTGAAATTGAAATATTTCTGCCCCTCATCTACAGTTAGAGTTAAAAATGAACAACATATCGAAATGTTTTGAGGAGTAAGAGACCTCAGACCACTATGCAGCATTTGGGCCATGGGTTCCACCACATGGAGTCTTAATACAGTATGTTATTTCCATAGAAGGTATATGCTATAGAATTATCAATCATGTCCATGTATGTTCAGTGTTTATACAGTTTCCCCAAAAGACTTTTGACTTCAATAGTCTTAATCAAAAGTACCTGCCTGTTGACTAATTTCTAGTATTTATGTTCAAAAATCATTAATTCTCAGAATGATAAATAACCAAGAGCATTGATCGTGAAGTATGAAATATGAACCTTTCCTAGTAAGTGGAGCTACAGTTGTAATAAGCAAAATGTCTTGGGATTAGCTAGAAATCTGCACAAAATCCAGTATTACTAGTGGCTTTGCACCTTCTGCTTTATTTGTCTGATTTGACTATTTTCATTGCAAAGATGCCATTTCTTAGCTGCTTCTATTGCTGTTTCTGCTTTAGATGGAAAATATCAGCTTTTGCTGGAAATTCATTATTTTCTGTGAGAATTATCACACTCTGAGACACACCAAAAACTAGGGGAACATTCATATTCACTATGGGACACCTTTTCTGGTGAAGTTCTTGTGTCAGAAGATAAGAGGTAGGGAAAACCGCTACAAACAATAGGCTGTTGAATATCTACTGTGTGATGTTGCACTGCAAAGGAACCAATGGGCACTTGAGAGAACTGCAGCTTTTTTTTGCTAGCTTGGTAAAAATATTTCTCTGAGATCAAACTTCCAGACTGATCTAGTCAAGTAGGACAGGGCAATGCATGGAGTAATAGGCAGTGAGACAGACTGAACGTGCAAAGGTGGCTTTTTTTTTTTTTCAAATTAAGTATCTCTACCATGAATCAAAGGCAATAAGTACATCTTCAAGGTGCTATTCCATAAGAAGGCTGTATCTAAATGTGATAGTGATGTCTATACAATGTAGCTGTGCATAAATAATGAAATCTCTCCAACTTGTCAAGTGGTGCATGTATCACTCTTGGCCATATTAGCAATACAGAGGGTAGGCTAGAGGCTAGAGGAAATGCTGTTTCTGGATAACCCTGATGTACTTCTGAACAGGGAGAGCTTTCTTTGGTGGAGATATTATCACATGCTCATCTCAGCAGACTGTCTTTCAAGCTTCAGTGAGCCCTAAGGCTCCTCAACAGGAAGGTGGCTGACAATAATACAACAATTTCTAAGGAGAGCTCTCTTTCTGTCCTTCTATCTGAGCTGCACACATTAATTGTCCTGCCATTACAGGAATAATTCACTTTGTATAATTCAATTTCAGGTACTGTCTATGTATGGAAGGTGGCTGGTGTATATCTAACAAAATCAAAATATCTTCTCTGTTCTAAGACAGTAGAAAGGAATAATGAGCCATTATTTATCTTTTCTGCTAAACAGAAATTAAAGAACCCCTCTGTGCCAATGGACTTCAGATTGCAGGGGGACACAAAGAGTCAAAAGTCTTAGCTTTTTTTTCTCTCTCTTTTTTTTTTTTTTTAATTTCAGACTTGTTCTTTTTGTCTTAGTTGCATGACATCCCCTTTATACCTCAGACTCCTTCAAGTCTCTGTAAAACTGCTGTAAAAGGATTGCAGCATAACTTTTTTCATCAACAAAAATCCTCCTTATCAGATAAATTGCTACCTTGAACAATTCTCGGAATGACAGCCAGCATCCTTGGAGCATGGGGAGAGGGTGAGAAAGGTGAGACTGCCAGGGCATTTGCAGATATAGGGAAGAGTCTTCATATTATCTACCATCCACCTGCCTTGCTGACATTGCCCTCCCCAACTGCAGTAGCCATCTCTACTGCAGTTTACCTGACATGGGATATGCTATCTTGAGAGCCCCCATGTCCTGAGGTCATAATAGTGACAGACGCAAACCAAGAGCTTGTGGTATGCCTCTGTTGTGCTTCTCAGGGTTGGAAACTTTTGCTACTAGAATTTTTCTGTGATATACTAATGTTACAACATCCTCAGGTCAGTGAAAGGAAAAATGAAAATGCATTGCCGATGACCATAACCAGGTCTCGGAGGAATTCTCAAAAATGATACATTCCACTAAATTATATACTTCACTCTAAGAATGCCTTCAAGTAGGGAGATGATCATGTTCCTCTTGCAGCTCTCCCCCATTTGCCATCCCTCAGGCATAGCAGCTCAAACCCACACTTCTGCTTGTCAGACCTCTTCCCTGTTGCTCCACATCCCAAACATGGAAAAAGAGCAAAGAGGGCAAATGGGCTTGTTCAGCAGCTCTGCTTGTCAGACCGTTTCTCAGCTTCAGTTTGGGAGGTAATAGAAGGGCAGAGGAAGGGGGGCCATTAGAAATGGATTGTGGTTGGCAGTGCTTGTGCTGCTGCACAGAGAAAGTTCTGCCAGCTCTTCCTGGGCTTTATACCTCAGCAGTGAAAGATTGCTAGAGGTTGAAATATGTCATCGGAAAGCTAAACCTGCAAGGGCAGAGTTTTAATTGTGAGGGTGCAAAGTGATATTTATCCATCTGTACTTTGAGAATTGTGTTTTAAAAGACCCTTAATTTTGAAAAGCTATAGGTGCGATTGCCTCTGAGATTGGACACCCCCACAGATATCTAAATAACTTTGGAGGAGAAGTGAAGCAATACCTTATGACTCATTCTTCAAATTTAGGGCAATTTGACCCTGACTAATCATTTTAATTTTTAAGACCATTTGGAATGTATACTGTGATGCCAATTCAGGTTCACCTGTTGTTTCTCACCCAGTGAACTATAAGATTCCTGAAGTGAAAATGTGTGTACTCTCCTCTAATAGGAACCATCTAATAGGCAAGGCACACTCTTAGAAAGGCACTTGAGAATGCTCATCCTAGCAGCTGGGGGAGTACTGAGAAAAGTAGTAAAGACTTACTAGTTTCAAAGTCTTTAATGATGAGCAATTTCTATTCCTTGCATCCCTCTACAAACTTATCATAAATTGAAAATCAGGATGCAGTAACAGTTAATGACTATTGCACTGCATAACTTAATGTAACTGAAAAAAATGTACTTGAGAAACTTGGAATAATAAAAAATGCATGCCATGTATTAGCTATTCTAATGAATCATGTTGCTATGAGAGTTCTGGAAAGGCATAAACTATCTTCTGATTTAAAATTAAGTCTATTATCGTATACGAGGGCTTGTTAGTATTGACCAGCAAAGGATTTCAAATTGCTTTATGAAAAGGAAGTGTTGAATCTTCTGATATTGTCAGTTACTCTGAAAGGAGAGAAGATGAGAGGCAAGGGGACCGTGCCACTTGCTCATTTGCTAAAGCCTGAAGAGAAAGCCAGCATCTCTCCTTGCCAGTCTTACACTTTGACCACATGCAATTCTAGCAACTTTTAAGAATTACTGTGTAATATCCCCCACTAGCATTAAAATCCTGACCTGTGCCACAGGTCCAGGAGGTATAAATTAGGGCATGGAAATTCACCTCCCAGGTTTATTCGTGGCTAGCAACTTGTGAAGCAGTTGTGGCTCAGCTCCTAGACCACTTGTGATCCTTGCTCTAGAGCAGGTGAAATCTTCTCTGTCTTGTGCTGATAACTCACAGTCCCAGCCCTCTGAAGTGGCCGTGCCCTTTTCCCCTTGCAATATTGATGGGTAAGGAAGTGAAAGAAACGAAGAGCCATGTAAGTGCATAGCTCTGTATTGTCAAAGGATCATCTTTATCCTGACCTGGTTTTCTACAAGATGAGGCTGAAATTCTGCTGCTCTTTCTCAGTTGATGGACTTGTGAGTGTTTCCAATTCTCCACATCTGGGTGTGCACCCTGTGTCTTAGCACCATCTCAGGGTGATCTTTCATGGTTGTCTGCCAGCAGCCTTCCTCAGGATTTCTGGACAGCATCGGCTGCAATCAGGCCTCACCACCCTGGGCTAGAGGCCAAGCACAGATTCCCCTGATTGCACCTACTGCTCTTTTTAATGCTTTCCTCTTAATTATCCAGATTTCCTACTAAAGTAAGTGGAAGGTGTGAAGGATCAAGCCATCTGTGCTTCAAGCCTTAGAGCAGGAGCCTATGTTAAGAATCATGTGCTTGGCATTTGGGTTCCACTCCAAACAAATAAAAACTGCAGCTAAAATGATGCTGATAAGGTCATCACTGTTCCAGAAGGATTCCTGCAGAGATGGTTCCATTTAGGTGGGTTTCTCACCCGTGGAGACTTAGTATGACTATACTGTAATTAAGAGGACACCTGCCGATCCAATATGTATGAAATATAAAAACCTTTATGAAAAAAATCAACATTCAGGCCGGTGATTTTCCCACTCACTGCATGACTGGCAATAGGTATGTTGTTGCCAAGTGTTGCACTGCAGAGTAGTTCTGGGCCAAGATTGCTTTTTCTACAGATAACTGGAAATGAATAGAAGTTACATTCATAGGACTGAAGATAAAATTAGAGCTTGAAAATATTTCATTTGAATAGATCCAGATCAAGGGCCAAATTCTCAGCTAATTTATATAAGGTTAATTTTGAGATTAGTCCTGTCAATGACTGTTCATCTCTATTATCACTTAAACCAAAGTATATTAAGTTATCCTGGTATTAAAAATTGGATCTATGTATCATTGCTCGTCTTTGAGCAGCATCACCTCAGACAGGCTTGTCTCACACGCAGACTCATGTCATATCCACTTGATCCCACCTTCAGCTTTATTCCATCCTCTCTGATGGTTCTGCTGTGTTTAACAAAATCTTTCTTTCCATTTATTTTTTGTTTGGTTTTGGAATTGAAAAGCTAACTCCCAACAGAAAAACAAAAACACAAAACCCATCATCTGGGTTTAAGTAATATCTTGCGTGTTTAAAAAACAGGTATAAAGGAAATCTCAGCATTTGATAATGAAGAGTGTTCCTGTGGTTATTTCAGTCTCATTCAATTATGTGTTCCTATAACTGCCATAATATGGATATGACATATGCATAAATGGAAATAATTAGGTAGAGCTGTCAGGGCATCCATTTCATCTATAAATTTCTAATCTATTCAAAGACTTTTTCCCATTGGGTTCTTGTCTTTCCAAGCTTTAACTGCTGCCAAAGAGATGGTGCAGTTTAACTGTCACAGGTGAATAGAGGAAGTTTTATAGCAAATACCTTGTTGGTATTTACATTTCCGTGGGTAGGATTCAGTTCTCTAGACTTAGATTCCTAATGCCATTTTACATTTCCTAGGACATGCTGCCTGGCCTCCATTTGGCACTGCAGACATGGTGCATGTTTCCGAGGGGCTGTAGTTCAGTTTAGGCAACTGAATCCATTGCTTCAGACACAGTACATGGTGAAGTGCTATTCATGCTAGAAACCATGAGGGATGGGCTTTGATAAGGATATAGTAAAAAAAAAAAAAAAAAAAAGAAGCTTTGTAGGGGCATCTTATGAAATTATTCTGAAATATCAAGGACAAGGAAAGCAGTCCTACTGGAACCACACCTGAAACTGTAGGGGTGAGTCAAATTAAGAAATTAGGAGGGGTACAGGTCAGGTAACCATGTATGAAGCTTTCCAGCTAGCAAAATCATCCTGTGTGCTGTTCCCACCCCTGATTCTGAAGGACTTACTTTCCTGCCATGTGATTGTCCAGCGACAGCAAGAGTGTTGACCTCTCAGTCAAACAGGTCTGATAGTTTTTCCCTTTTTTCCTACAGGGAGCAGCTTTTTCTAAGGTACCAGGGAGGAGAAAGCAAATTTGATATCACCCTATATAATTTTCATTCTTTGAAATTATAGGCAGTAAAAAAATTCTGAATTGATTTAATCCCTGCTCTGGATGTAGCTGTTATTTAATTTAGGAGAAATAAAAACTCTGATTGTAACAGACCAGCTGGGAAACCCAAACTGTTTCATGAACAGCTACGTGCTCTCTGGTGTCTGGACCAAAGCTTTGTCTCTCAGAAAGTGCCTTTTCAGTACTTGTCATCACAACCAGAACTGCATACCTTCAAAATCACATTCCCTGATGTTTGTCATGCTGAGGTGTCATGGAAGGGAACTATGGAATCATGAACAGTTACTGAATGACAGGTCAGGAAATGAATAATAGACAAACATATAAAATATTCTTTTTTTTTTTCTTAAACATGGGACATACTGAGACTGTCATTCAGGTCCTTGTAAGTGAGGGACACTCAGACATACTATTTACTGCTTGTCATTTCTGGCTTTTCCCCATACCCATATGATCCTGCTTAAGCATTATGGTTCATATGCCAGTTAGTTCTTATACCTTACTTACCTGTCTTGAAGCAGTGTCAAGTGACGTTACGGATGAATAATGCAACAAACTTAAAACCATGGCCACTGGCAAAAAAAATAACTTTCCAAGGCAAGTAGGATGAATCATAGATAAAAATGTTTAAAATACTTAAAAGTATGCCTGAAACCACCACCCCAGCATAAGCTTCCTTTAGCAAATCAGCACCTATGGTAGCATTATGAAAGCTAGGCCATGTGTCTAGGTTCTTCAAAGTCAGTTATTACTGCTATTTGAGTAGATGACATCAAAATGACTTGTCAAAAAGGTAGGGAAGGAAACCAGGGAAAAACTGGCATTAACTTAGGTCTTCATGACTACACCCTTGTTCTAGGATAGAGAGCTAAACAGCATGGAAACTTGGTGTCTAGTGCTCTTTGGCAGTATTTTGATGGCCATGGGCATTGCCTCAGAATCTTAATGCCCCAATAAGCCTCTATTTCATACGCACATTTCTAAATGGGAGTCCTGGTGGCAAGGGATGAATTCTGACAGCTATCAGACTTCACCCTGAAAACTGCAAGTGATGAATTAATTTCTTTGATCTTGCCTTTGCCATCCTTGCAACACTGAATAAGCTGGTATGTTGTGATTATCTGTAGGAGGAGAAAAGACTACGTGAGCAGGTAGGTCTTTTTGAGCACTATATTTCTGAAGACCAAATACCTTCTTCCCTCTGTACCATACACACTCCTGCCTTTGGGGGAATGAGGAAAGAAGAGTCAATACAGCATCCACTTTAACAGCTAAGCTTAATTCACTGTCAAAAATATTAAAGTCATGGCAATGTTATACAATCACATCAAGAAAAAAATTATTCCTATTTCAAAGACTGTCTCATGAGAATGATCAATTGTAGAATCCTGCCTGGGCTGTTTTAAGGGAAACTATCCCTGAAAGAAGGAAGAAGCAAGAAGTTAGCTGCAGTAGTAGCTGGCTGCATCCATCTTTCAGCCCTGTTGCTCTCTAGGGGATGGAGCAATTGGCAGTGGGGACTGTGGCTTTCCTCTGCTCTGCAGGGACAGTGAGCATGATGTGCCTGGAGAAGCCGTATAAGCTTGTAGTGTACTTCAGAGAGGTCGTCTTTTTCACCAGAAAATTTTGCCCATGTTACCTGATGTCTAGAAGTCATGGAGAAAATATCTTGCTCATCCTGAATATATGAAACATGCACAGTAACGTGCATATGTTGGGCAGTTCTATGGGTGCTACACAAAAGCTTCCTCTTCCCTTTGCAACCCACATGAAGTATGATGCTATTTAGCAAGGGTAAAGGAATCAGAAAATGTTCATCTGAAAATTATTTGTCTCCTCCCTGCAGGTCAATGCTTAACATGGCTGTACCTACTTCCACCAGCACATAAGCTGTCTACAAAAGTTGATACCAAAAATACACTGAGTAATTGCATTTGTCTTTCTGTTGTGTACTACAGGCAACTGATACTGAAAACAGATGTAGTTTGGATGTGCTTCTGGTAAGTATGATCTTGGATGTGTGCCAGGCAGTAGTTGTATTATTGGAATTTTTTTAGACATGATATGATTTTTGAGAGTCTCAATTTTAAGTCAGTGACTGAAGCTACTGAAGTTGTTGTCAGGTTCCTTAGTGTGTCTCTGGCATAGTGAAAGGAAGTAACAGCATTTATTATTGACTCTGAAATATCACCTGGAAGATCAAGGCTTTCCACATGTTTTGACAGCCTCTTTGTATCTCTTTGGTGATGGCAGAAAAAAAGCACTGATGTAGATGGAAGTTCCAGCAATAAATATTGAATGTGCTTTATACCTTGCCCAGAAGAGAAGGTGAGTTTTAATGTATTTCTTGAAGCATGCAGAAAGCACTTGTACATCACCAGTACCCATCACCATAAAGCTGCAGCTTTAGGCAGTACTTTATTCCTGATGATAATAATTCAAAGCTACAAAGAGGTTTTTTTAGACTCTCTGAGAACAGTAGCTAAAGCTCAGCAGGAGCAGGAGCTCTAGATGCCCTAGAGCTTTCTTTTGAGCAGGAAATCAAGAAAGGTGTCATATCCTGAGCTCTTGGCATTTGGTGATTTCTATGACCTTGTGACACAGTCCAAGGGAAGAAATATCCACAGTGTCCATCTTCAAGACAGCATTTAAGGAAATACCAGGGATAATTTTTTTACCAGTGACATATCTGGGATGCAAATTCTTCTGATACTTATCAGTGGTAATGCTATATCCTGGTGATTCCACAATCATTATTCTCCCTAAGTAAATAGGCATAATTTCTGGAAGTATCTGCAGACAGTAACTGGTCTTCCGAATGTGGGGCAGACCTTGTACCTTCTCTGAAAAGATATACGTTTTGATTTGATGGGATTTGCATCAGGGTGAAGTACAATGCTTGTGCTGTTGGGTCAGTACTGAAGCAGCACTGTCCACTTTGATGCCCTCCCACTCTGGCTTCTAGGGTTTCAGAACAAATTAATGCATCTAGTCAGCTAGGAGAGATGTTGGTCCAGAGTATTCTGGGAGGATTTCCTCCCAGCTGCTCTGCAGCTGATTTCTTGTGAAATTTGCTGAGTCTCTGAACTGTTTAAAGTGCTTAGAAGCCTTAGCAGTTGCGGGACCCCCTACCCCTGGAGTTACTGTGTTGGAAGCAATGAATCCATCACTTCAATGGACTTCATCTAAGCAGAAGTTGTTCTTTTTCTTGTGTGTGTTTGGGGACAGCAGCTGCTCAGTTTTTTTCTATCTGTGTTAAAAGTGGGTCAGAGCTAAAAGACTGGAACTGCACTGCATGTTGAGCATGTCAGGGTGCATATGGTTGCATTTGGAATGTGCCCTCATTGCATTCACACTCTGAATACTTCCCAGTGTGGTCCTCCTTCTGCCTAGAACCAGCTAGAAGGAAATTTTTTCCTCAGGTATTGGTTTTGTTTATGATACTGAAGTTATGTGGAAGGTTACTGAAAATGATTTATTAAATCTCATTGAAGTGGGGCAATTAAGTTGTTCCATGTCAGTGAGATAATGTGTATACAGTGCAGCCGTGGTTCAGCAGTGGAACATCCCCAAATCTGGAAGCCCAGTTATTCTGTGCTCTCCAGAATTTAACTGTACTCCAGATTACTATACTGAAGAAAGTGTCATCATACAAGTAGGATGTAATTCCACACTTTCATAATTTCCCTTTTCAAGGATATTACAGGTGCCTGTTCTGCAGTCCTAGTTCAAAACCAATGTATGTGCATGGGACACCCAGACAGTGAGAGCTTCCATCTCCTGGCTGTGCTGTAGCAGATGGTTCCTTTGGGATTTTCAACTACAAAATGCAATTGAACACACTGGGATTGCTATCTCATGTTCCCAGCTGATCCACAGGCTAGGGATGAGGAAAGAAGAGATTATTATATGACTGTCTTGCCCTTCACTTGTGGTGATTCATGAGGTGTCTCCTGGTGGCACAGTTCTAATCTAGGGGTTCCAGACAAAACTATACTGGCCTTTGAACAACAGACCCTATGAATGCACGTGATTGATAATCTCCAGTGCAATGGCAGTAACTGCCAGCTGCTTCTCTGTTTTGGAAACAGCACACATATAGACAAGGCATGAATGCTTTATTTGGCCACAAAAGCATTCAGAAACATGCCCAACATGACAGCAGTATTCAATGTGTTAAAATAGTCTACATGATAAAAACCACTGTCCTTCTATTCAGTAACTTGGCACAGATCCTAGTACCTACTGCATTAGGTCACATCAGTGTGTGCTGCATGACATGATGTGACGTAGCTTGAGAGCAACTGACACAGCATTGCTTCTCTCCACCACAGAGGTGCATTGGATGCTTGGGCAGCAACTACTGCAGTTATTAAATCCTCTCTGTTATCTGCAGTTAGGCAGGTGACTCATGCTCTGAAGCATTTGCATTTAATAGCAAACTGTTCTCTTTGTATCAGCTTGAGCAAGGGGTTTTCTTACAGCGCACTTCCACTGCATTGCATTAGAAACTCACATTGTGCTGTGTGTTGCTAGCTGATGCTCAGTGAAGTGCTTTGGAGGCAAAGCGGCAGTGAGAAGCCTGAGCATACTACAGCATGTGCCAGGCCCTTCCCACTGAATTACACAGTTATATTCTTCCACAGCAATATTCAAATGGCAAATACAAAACCAGAAGCTTCATGGCTATCTACAGGTATTGAAAGTTTGCACTAACTTCTAAAACCATAGTGTTAAACCATTGCAGGAAACAAATTCTGTGAAAAACCGTGCTAAGAGGGCATCTTTCAAAAAATAAAAAGTTTGGAAAACTCTTTGAGATGATGAACTCTACATGATTAACCCAATCACCTTCAAGGTCACCAGCAGTATTATAGCCATACTCCCATTGATTTATATTATTGTGTAGTTTTGTAGTTCAGTAACTTCTAGGTTGTATGTTTTTTGTTAGGTCTTATTCTTGTTTGATGGTGTGTAAGACCTTGCCAGAAATCAAGGGTAAATGTTATTCAAATAGGTAGCAGAGAAGATTGTACCTGCCCTGATCATTATGAAGTTATTTCCAGACTCTATAAAATTTATTATTCTCTAATGATAATATGAATGTTGTGGAAAAAATATCCAAATCCTTTTTCACTTAATTGATGTTAGTGGACTTCAAGTGAAGCTACTAGATTGCAAATGCTGCCAAAGTATTATTTTATTTAAGAACAAAAGTGTGCTTTACTTTAGTTATTTTATGAATATCTGTTTTAGGTACAGATGAAGAAAGTATGTGAGGAGTAACAAATGTCAAGTCTGTGGTCTGTCTGTCTTCTGTGGTCAAGCTAGTGGCCTCCCCAAACCTGTCTGCTGAATTAAAATCCCTAGTTACTTGGTTCAGACATTTTTATTCCTTTATTTTTTTCAAAAACCTTGATGTTGTCATCTCAACTCAAACAGTGTCTGCTCAGTGTAATTGCCTGACAGCTTCAATTGCAAGTCTTGCTTTATATGCTTTGAACTGTTTGGAAGTATATTGGGGGGGGGAGATGGTATGGCTGCTGCCCACTGTGACCAGCATTGATAACAGGACAGATATTTTATGAGGTCACTTTATGAATAACTGCCTCAATAATATTCTGCTATAATGAAGGCTCAGGCAATAAAAGAACAAGAGGAAGCACACTGCACATCATTACAGGAGTCAAATTCAAGGTGGAAAGCACAAACACATCTTATACTGGGCCATAGGATTGCCTATTTCCTCATCGTATTTGACCCTTTGTCAGAAAGACTCCATTTCTGTGTCTTAACTCCATCACATCTCCTGAGAAAGACCAATTATATTGCCAGGTGGGTGCAGGCTAGGAGACACAGTTGTGGCTTTGGTAAAAATGGGCTAGATTGGAAAATATGAAAAAAAATTGCTCCTGCTGTTCTCAGACCCCTTGCATGTGCCTCTCTAGGCAGTGTGCATGACTTATGGTGCAGGTCCCTGCTGCCAGTCCTGGTTTTGTGCTCTGGGGGTCATCAGAAGATGTCGGTATTTTCCTAATCATGAGCACCAGGTCTGGAGCAGAGTGAGGACCAAGCCAGGAAGCCATTGGAGAGCTAGCGTTAGGCTACTGTAATGGCTATGGCAACTGTTTTGCGCTGAAGAGTGAATTGGACCATCATAGTTGGAAGTTGGAAGGGGATCGTGACCAGAGAGAGACAGAAGTGAGCTGAGATGCCTGGCCTGAAGGTTACGGGCTGACAGCTGGGTATGCACATCCTTCTGTGGGTCACTGATAGCCAAGTCAGAGATTTTAAAAGGAAAATTGCTGTGAAGCCTCAGGTGCAATATTTCCTCTATTAAATTTGTAAACTGGCTCCTCTTATCTGTGTTGTTTAAGTAACTGGGTACCCATGATCTGTACTGGAGTCAGAGGGGATGTGTGAGTCCAGACCCCTTTCTTTCTTGTCATGTTTAGAAGCAGTTACAATAGGAGCACTTGGGATCAAACTGGTAGTGGCATGGCTAAGTATCTAGCTCTCTGCTCCCCTGACAGGGACTTGCAAATATTTGAGCCATCAGGCAGACAAGTTGCAACAAGAAGAAAAAAGACCCCAGGATACTGAATTGCTCTGAAAGCCTGGGGAGACCTAGTGACTGAATGTGCATGTAAAGCAGGGTAATGCTGCAGTCACCATGGCAGCATCTCAAAATTGTACAGTAATATTTTGAAATGTAATATAAATTTTAATTTTTCAGTCTTAACCCATCAAATCATTTTTACTATAAATATCCACACTATCCAGTCTCTGAAAGAACTAAGGCTGACAGTTATTTTAAGACTGTCCAACCAAAGACCTAAAAATGCAATTTATATTCCCTGTCAAAACACATTCCTTCAATTGGGAGACAGAAGGATTTTGATTTTAGGCAGGCAAACCCAAGGAAATATAGAGATTATGGGAAGAATGTGATCTGTATTTCCTCATATGTCTGGATTATGACAGCTTTCATTTGCCCAGCATCTGAAAACACTAGGGTTTTGTAGGCATGTAAACAGGCATGGTTCTTACAATGACTAGCTACACTACAGATCAACTACAACTGTGAAGGAAAGGAAAGAATGCATACAATAGCCTGGGTTAGAGTGAAGCATTAAGTTCCTTTAATAAACTTTCACTCAGAGGCTCTGAGCACTGCCCTTTACAGCCACTGACAAATTTAAATTAGCTGATTTGTCAAAACCAGACACCATATAAACATTTTGTGAGATAACTTGCACATGAACTGTAATGAGCTTGCATACCCTCCAAGAATTTCACTCAGTCCTGCTGTCTCCATTTTGCTGTCTGATAGAGGGAGGTGTGCAGATGGACCCCACCTAGCCTCCGAGGTGGTGGACTCCAGCCCAAAGCTTTGTAACTGCAGTAACTTAACTTTCTGCCTGAGTTAGGTACCCACCCGGGATTTGGATTAAGCTAAAAATGGATTAAGCTAATTTCCACCTCCAGCTAAGGATGTCTGGCACTAGACTTCAGTGTATATACAAGAGGGAGGAATTAGCATTTTCTGGTCCTTGCTTTCCTTACCATGTTCTAGAAGCCATTTCTGCATGAGTTTGTGGGAATGGTCTCTGTGGATGCCTATGCATATGGATGGAGAAGTAGTTACCAGAAAACAGGAGGCTGAAAAGAGGCAAATGCTCACAGAGACATAACGCATGAAAGCCTCCCAAGAGCTAATATGCATTATGACTGTTAAATCCACAAGAACTGTTAAATCCACAAGAACTGATCAACTTGGTGCACAAAAAGCCTGCTTAATCTGTCTGAAGACACCAGCACACACCAGTGTCCACCACAGTGTATAACTCAGACCACATCCAAGAAGGCAATGGCTGCTATATGCAGACAAAAACTACAGGCTTAAATACACACCTATATAAACAAGGGACCCCAAGGGCTCTGCTGAACCCACTAGTGTGTCAGTACAAGCCTCCATGTCTGAGGAACGGCTGAGGTTGGCCCCCCAGGTGTTGCTCCAGGCAGGTAACTGGGAGCATGTGTGCACACTCAAGGGAGTAATTGAATGAACTCTGTGATGGTTGTCTGGTCTACATAATAACAGCTGTATTCCATTCAGAGTAACAGCTTAATTGAGACAAGGTGTTCAGTTGTGATCTGTGTTTCCACCTGACTTTATCCTCTGTCGGAGAAATTCACAATAATCTTATGGGAGCTACTGAAAAGTTATCGGTGGAAAACATGCCCTTATTCCTCAATGTGCAAATGTAATTATTATGCAAAGAGCTGTAACTCATTTTGCATTTGTGGTGTAACTCTATATATGGTTGCTATTAGATCTTTAATATTTGCTTAATCATTGTAGACCAGATTTTCTAACCCCACTCCCATTTTTGCCCCTGCATGCAGGCCACTTGGATATCTGAGCCCCAGACTGCTCATAGACTGGATGTTTTGAAGCCCAGATGAGAAAAGTTTTAGACAGATATAAAGTGATGTTCCCTATAAACACTAGAAGCCCAGTCTTATCCTCTGATGGAAAGCAATGGGCTACAATCTGTCAGTCAGGCATGACAGCTCTGACCTATGCTAGAATTACTAACTAAAAAAAAATAAGTTACTCGTGCTCTTGGCATGTTATATATTGCCATCTGTAGTAGCAGATACATCACAGCCAGCATTTCTTTAGAAAATGAAAGCATTTTATTCTTTTCAATATCCACAGAAACATTCAGGTGTTGCTAGCAGCTTTGCGGCTAATTACACTTACAACCAAAGCAAAATGAAATAAATAAATAGAGCATGAGATAATTACAAGGTGCTGAGAATGTCAGATAAATAAGAGACTAATCAATAAACAAATACTTCAAACAACTGTTTCCGTGGAAACTGGAGATTCTGATTATCAAATGGAGATACCAACCTGGTGACTCAAGTTCTGGGCCTGAGACGAAGATCTGCTGAGTACTCACCACTCCAGTGCACTCATCTTCCCAGTGCAGTTGCTTATAGGATTAAGCCCATTTGTGGTGTGATGCGTTTTAATGCTTGCAATTAAATCAGAAATAAGGGTTTGGCAAATGTTTGTCTATATGAGATGTTGGGATTCAGTCCATCCAGTATAAGGCTGCAGCTATCTGGATAAAACATGACATCTGAATAAGAGAGAGCAGGAAATTACACAACAGTTTGAGGACAGTGTGGGGCTCATTGCCCAAAGTCAGGAACGCAGTGCCAGCTGTGATGCTTGAGATGATCCCCCTTGGTCTCCCAGAGGTCCCATGTTATATCTGCTGGCCCTGTGCAGATGCCCTGAATGTGTATGCATAATCAGCATACACTAAGCAAAGCTAAATGCCAGTGGTCATTTTTCGATCAAGTATCTTTGCATTGCACCTACAGTCCTGCTGGTTTGCATGCGGTCACTCCTTTGGCCTTGCGTGTCAGTCTCCTTCAGCTCCCAGGTGCTCACTGAAGGTCTGAACAGTGGCTGACATTGCTCCATCATCATCACTCTGGTAGCTCGGAGAGCCCCGGGTGAAACCTGTGTGCTCAAGCTTGGTACAAGAGTAAGAGACTGCTTCGCCAGCAGTGCAGATGGCGGGAACATCTCAGCACTCAGAGCTGCCTTTGCCTGCCTTTCATCTATAGCCACATCACACACCCTTTGCAGCTGCCACCATCACCCATGTGTCTGTTGCTGCTTTGTAAACACAAGGGTTCCTTTTCCTTCGAGGCGGGGTTTGTCTTGGGGAGGTCTCCCCGAGGTTGGGGGTTTCTGTGGTTTTGTCCCTCTCCTTCAGCTGGAGTGAGTGGGCTGCAACGGGAAGAGCCCTCCCTCCTTCACCCAGTGCCAGTCCCCACCTTGACGCAGAGCCCTGGGTCTGCCCGTCTCCAGCCCACCAGCACCACCTCCCCAGGCCCCAGGCAAGGAGGCAGGAGGGCTGAAACACTAGCCCATGATGAAAAGTGAAGGACAGCCTGACAACGTGGAGGTCACCGACTGAAACATGTGGGCAGCACGAATGATAACTGGCAGCACTGGCTGACAGCTTCTACCTGAGGAGGAGGAAGAAGAAAGCTCATGTTATTGCATTTAAACACGAGCCAAATGCTCGCCCACGGTCATTTTCAGGCAGAAAATTTAGATGTGATCTTCAGTCTTTTCTATTTGTGCCACAGTTGGTGAATACATTATCCAGCTTGTCCCATTTTTCAGCTGTGTCTGGGGATGTTTTCTACACATATTCCCCCTTTGCAGAGGCTCCCAGTGCAGGTGTTTTTCTCCCCAAAACCTGAGCTATCAGGAGTTACAATCACACACTTAGTGATGGAAGAGGTGAGGCATGTTAGAAAGTGGGAAGGTCACAGTTTCAAAAACAATTTCCTGGCCTCCTGCTTCTTATAAGCCCTCTATTTCAAATCTTCTTTCTCTTCAGGGGCCGATTCTACCTTGTTATTTGTAGAGCATCTGGTATCATCAAATACAAGTGTGGAACCCTTGGCATTACCATTGCATAAATGCTTTAAAATACATTCTTGATTTAGGAGAAATGAGATTATTTCTCTTTGTTTATATTCTATCCCTGACATTTTGGATAATTAAAAAATATATATAGTAGAAACAACGATTAATTAGAAATTTTTTTAATGCATTTCTGTATAAAAACGTGAAAAAATATGCAAAGAGCAAAGATGTTTCACAGTTCGAGAAATACTTACTATTACATATTCCTTCTTAATCTTCAGGTCAGTCTGGAGCACTAATATGCTCAGCCAGAAAATTCAGTTGATCAAAGCAAACCTTAGCTCCCAGCTTAACATTAAAACCTAAAAAACAGTATGTTGATTTAAAATAAGCAGGCACACCCTAGAGGTAAATATGAAATGTCACAGTTTCATACAGGACTGAATTTAGTATGATAATAACATGAAATACAATGCAGAAAAACATAAATATTAAAAAAATCAAACCCCTTTTTAGAAAAGTGCTGCCTGTTCCATGTTTATACATATTTTAGGGAGGGATTTATTGTTCACAAAAGAAAAGCTGTGAAAATATATTCAGGCTTTTAGCTGTTAAAAGCACTGTGGAGAATTCAAGGGAGACAAATACATGCTTTTTTTGTCAGTGGGGGGTGGGTGGCTTTTCTAATGTATGATTTGGGAGCCTCAGAGAACTGTTTATTTTAGGACAAGTCAAGGACTGAATCAGGGAGAGTCACTTTTTATTTTATTTTACTTCACTTCTCTCTGGACAGATGCCAGGACTCCCATTTTCTGGCTGGTGCTGCTCACTGCTTGCTGCCCCTTGTTGTGTAACGTGGTCTCAGCCCCACAGTATAAGGTATCACCCACCACAGCAGTCAGTGGAGGGCAACCTGTTTCACTGGACCTCCTAAATAATTCATGGTGCTTAAATGCCGAGTCCTTGTTGTTTCCAGACACCAGCCATTTCAAGTGTCTTCTCTGGGTGTCAATGTGGGCTGTGGCCCTGAGCGCATCCCTCTGCCCTGCCTGCAGAGTGAGGAGGCGAGGAGCCAGTGCTCGCTGCAGCACTCTCCATCTCTCCTCATCCCTCCCTCTCACAACCACCCTTCTGCCCCTTGCAAAACCTCTGACACCCCATGTGCGTCCATCTCTGCTGTCTTGCAGGTACTGCCAAGCACCTGTGCTGGTCTGGGGAAGGGTAGCATCTTCTCACTTGCAGTGCTGTGGGCAGCACAAGCAATGCCTCTTGCTTCCAGATCCATATGGGCTTTCCTGGTGCAATCAATCAATGCCCATTGACCTCAAGTTTCCCACCAAGGGAAGCCCTGACCAAGGGCTCAGGTGGGCTTTGCATTTTCAGTGTGCATGGTCCCAGACTGGGCTTTGGTCTCTGGAAAGAGCTCGGAGAGAATTGGCTGTCTTTGGATTTCCATGTCTCTGGTGGAGATGCAGCATTTAAGCATTAATTTGTTCTGCATGAATTTGCACAGGAGGCAAACACAGAGGTCAGACTCTGCCACGTTGAATCATGAGGGCCTCTTAGTTCTGCCTGCCTGCCTGCCTGCTGATCAAGGTTAATAAGAGCTGGCAAGCTCCAGAGGCCCAGTTACACTGATGGCTTTAAAATCTTTCAAAGGCCACATTGACTGTCATGAGTAGAATCAACTGTACTGATCTCACTGGAGTTATGTTTGCTTGCCCCAATTGTCAGTTTATCTATTAAATAGATGAACCTGCTGCTGCAATAAATAATCTTTCTTAGGTCAATATTGATTTAAGCTGAAACTGCATTGAAACGGGGATTGAAAGCATTTGAATAAATGGACCAATAGAATGTCTACTTGCATTGCAATTTCTATATTGCACCTTCAACATCTGCAGTGCAAAGAAAGTTTTAGAATTGAATGAAATATCATTCTGCTGTGTCTGACACCAAATACCCCCGTGACTCGAGGACTGAAGAGATTAGTTTTCCTCTAACATGAGAGATGTTGCAAAAAAATCTATCATTGAGCGGAATTCTTGCTACAGAACACCTTCAGTTGGGTTCAGAGAGGCAACCCCCTGTTTCACACCCGAGCTGAACTTCTCAAGTCTGCATTACTGAGCTACAGCCCAAGGCCCATATTCTCACAAGAATGAAGGCAGCATTCAGCTTCAAGAGCACAGCCCCACAATCATTGCCTATGCCCCACACACTCAAAAGTCACAAGCCCCTAAGCTCTTGCTACTAAAGTTCTTGGTGTTCTGCTACTTCCCATGCCTGAAATAGCTTCCTTTTGCATGGCTGGATGTCTCCACACTTATCTCGCATCTGCACTTTGATTAGAAAATGGAATCTCTTCAGCATAGTCCTCCATACAGCCTGCAAGCATAGTCTGGCATAGCTAGCACAGATAACTGCTGTCTAGAGTTCTGGATAAAATTTAAATGTGATTTGATTTCAAACCAGTAACAGTGTTGCTGAAGGAAGAATGGGGAGAGCTCATCCACTTTGTCTAGAGACTGGAAAGATGAATGCGGTATTGACTGCACTTTAAAAGAGCAAGTCCACTGCCTGTTCTGAAGCAAGTGCAAAGCGGGTACTGAGCTTTGAATACTGGGCTTACATAGGCACCAATCTGACGTTACAGAGAAATGCCTGCATTCAGGAGTGAAAACAGGATTTCTGACACTTCTCAACATTTCTGCCTTAGAGGACTCCCTCCCCAGCCTGCTGTTTGGCAGAAATCCTGTTTGGAGGTGGTTCACAGCCCCAGCACACCTCAGCAGAGCCCATCTATGCAATGCCAGTCAGGTCCTGCACCCAGAGGATGGGGAAGATGGCAGCAAAAGTACCATGTGGGAATTCCCAACAGAGTGCCTAGGGGCCAGCTGCCCTCATCCTGACACCAAGGCACGGCAGGAGGATAATCCTATGGGCTGCATGAGGCTACAGGGTGTATTTTCACGTGCTGGGCAGAAGTAGCAGCACTGTGATGGCAGCGTGGCAATGCTCCTGGGAGGGGGTTCATGCCTCTGGGTTAGCTACTCAGCATGAACCTGTCCTCTCAGCTTGGACACTGGGCTGTCTTTTGGCTATCAAATGCTGACCTAAAAGAAGGCATATGTAACCCAAACTATTTCATGGCCAAGCATTCACTGACACTACCATCACAGCAAAGGCTCTGTGGTGATGTTACGTTAACGAGCGTCCATGTGGAAGGGAGCAGAGTACCTCTCTGCACTCAGTGCTAATGCTTTTGGTTAAGCATAATCCATCTGAAGGTCTTTTCAGTACAGCAGACTTCAGTGGAGGACTAGCTGAGTGTGCTGGTTCAGAGGGCACTAATGCAATTGTGCGATTAATTTTCGTCTGTGCTTTTGTTTGCTTTGAAGGCTGCGTTTGGTGGAGACGGGCAGTGTGATACGGTCAGTCACTCCTACAGTGCTTGCTGTCCTCTGACAAAGATGACTGCTGGCCTCTGAGATCTGACTCCTTCCGAGCAAGGATGAGTCACTGCCCCTGGGTAAATAATGAATACTATGATGACACTCACGACTGAAAGACAGTGAGTTGGAACAAACAAGGTAATTTCTTAATAAATATTTATTTCAAGGAAACATTGGGCTTAATCCTTCTTCCACTGATGTTAATGAAAGTTATGCATTGACAAAAGGTACTACAGCATTTGTAATGTGTTTTGACATCTGTGGATGAAAGGTTCTAAATAATAGCTAAGGATTATGTATTCCTCAATGGGAACATGAGCTAGCCCGCTGGATAAATTAATAAATACATTGTTATGTAAGTATGGTAAAATGCTTCTGATGCTTCATGCTTAAACCTGACATGTTGACAAAAGGAAGCTGAGGATTTGGTTTATTTTATTTTATTTTATTTTATTTTATTTTATTTTATTTATTTTTTTTATTTTATTAAAATTTCATTCTTGTAAGGCTTGCTTGAAAAGTCTCCAGGTGCTTTCAGTTTTAGATGTTAAATCTCCAAACAGAGATAAATATTTCAGTTCTGTTTCACAGGTAGAGAAACTGAGGTATGAAAAAGATCACTGAGACTTTAATGTCATGGGATCTGTAGGCTGCACCCCTGGTCATTGCAAAGATACAGGAAGAGATATTTAATCATTTTCATCATGCAAAAACATCAAAATGGTCTCGCAAAAAGAAAGGCACCTTCCTGGTGTAAAAATGTCAGAAAGCAGATGTTCTTTGGGTTTAGACATTTAATAACGTCCAAGAAAATTCACCATGTACTCATTGTGGTATATCTTATATTCTACCCTAAGTCTCACCATGAACGCTACAAGCACGGAAGACCCCAGGAGGCTTTCTCTGCTGTTGGGATACACATTCCCATCTCTAGGAGTTTCACCATTACTTTCTCAAAGCTTCTTAAAAAGTTTTTCTCATTTCTCCACCCAGCTGAATTTGCCATTGGTGACACTGCACAGCATTGTTGGCGGGTGCTAAAGCCTGTCCTTGCACTCCAGCCCCGATGCTACAGGTCTGCTAAGTGCCACTGTAATTAAGCCAAAGACCTTCCTTTCTATCTTCTTTCATCTAGATCCCTGAACTTATTTTAGGCATTTGTACAGTGGTCCTCACTGTGGTACTGAAGAATCATTTAAATACCAAACCTGATCTCAAAACTGAAATGTCTAGCACCTAAAAGTGATATCTAGTGATAACACGAAATTGAAATCTGCTTTCAAGCATTAGACTTATGTGGTACATAAGTGATTGGTGTTTGCTACTAAATGCTAGACAGCTTAGTATGGAGTATTTATAAAAAATTACAAAATATATCATGGAAGTGGTTCTGTTTTCTAGGTGCAGCCTATATCCTTCCTGCAAAGGAAGCCCATAGGAATGACCAAGAGTGAAATTAGTTATCACCAACCAACGTCCAGTGCTTCTGGCTTAGTCTGGTACTTTTTCTGCACCTCCAGCAACTCTACATTATTCTTCTGGATTTGGACAAACTAAAGATTAAAATATCACTTTCCAGTGGATGATAATTTCCTTCAGATCTGAAGAGGATTTTGGTGGGTTTTTTTAATTTTTCCTTCATATTTAGTGATTTATACCTGAAAGAATTTAGTACCTTGCCTTCTGTTTCTGGAGCCCTGATCTGCAAAGACTACTTTGATATCTATGCAGTAAGATGACAGACATTTTAAAGGCTTTTTTTGTAATGACATTATACAGATTGGATGTCTTGCCTTCCAGATGTTTGACTGGCAGCTTCTACAAAGAGAAAAACAAGCGATGCAACATCAAGTCACAGAATAATGTAAATAAGAATGCAAACAGGCAAGAAAAAAAAAAAATCAAGGAAAACTTGTGATATTTCCTGCCATCCTGTTTTCTGTTCTACCTGAAAATTGTTATTGTTTTCCTGTGGGAATGAGGTTTGGTATGATTGTGCTCTCTATCTATATGTCTCTTGGTATGCTTTCCAATTTCAGTGACATCTGGCAGAGGGGTAATGGTCTGAAGGAGATGATGTTTTCACAGTTCTCATAAACACAGGTAGTTCTGTGCAGGAGGCTGACTCTTAAGTGCATTGACTGGGAAGGAGCTGGGGCGGAAATCTCATGCACTATTAGACAGCAGAGGATTCAAGTAATAAAGTATTTTTATATATGCCAATCATAGATAAAACTCAAGAATTTATACCTTCTTCTATAAAAAATGGTAACCTCAGAAAAAATATCCTTGGGAAATCAGGTCTGCCTAGTCCTGGTTCTCAGGGATCTCCTTGTTCCCTGCCTTTTTGAAATATTTTATCCACTTAGATGACTCATGGGGACAAGGACTGTCTCTTAATAGACTGTACCTAGCACAGCAAGTACCAGTCTCAGCTGAGTCAAGGGCTCTTCGATGGCAAAAGCGAATTATGCACTGATGGAGCCTGCTTGCTATGAAACAATAATACTCAGATCAATCAGGTTGATCACTAATCTTCTTTTTCTTCTCTTAGATACAGATAATGAAGATTCTGCCTTACATTACTTGTCTGGTATTATTAAGAAGAATTATTTATTACCACAGGAAATGAAAAAGCCAAAGATGAGGCTGAAACTCATTCCAACAGAGTGGAGACTTTGATTCTTCTTTAAGTCTTTCGTACCAGAGACTTACTGCACAAAGAAAGGGTGAAGTCAGTGTCATGGGCTGGCAGTTCTAGCTTGCACCGCATTCCTTTGGAGGTAAGGGAGTATAAAAAACAAGGGTGGACGAAAACCAGGCATTTCTCTGTTCTCTCTTTACAGGAGAGGGGCATGCATTCCCAAATACATCTTGTCTTCATCCCACCATTGAGGTCATTGGTGTCAAAAGCTCTTGTTAAGTTTTTATGTGCAAGGAGAGTGTCTGGCTGCTCGAGCAGCATCAGCAGCCACCATCACAGGCAGCACAGCTGGGGATGCCTCCTGGAGGTCACAGCCTGCGGGTTGCTGCAGACAGCGCAGGCCCAGCTGCTGGATTTTTTCTTAGCTTTTAAACAGATATTCTGGTGTGGGGTGTTTCTGGACACAAATACAGTACAGCAGAGAGCAATGCTTCCCTCCTTATCGCACAGCAGCTAGTGTGCAGCTTGCTTCCCTGCATCACAATCTCTTTCTTCCTTTCCAAAATAATTGCAGACAGACAGAAATTATTTAAGCAATATTGTTGGTAGTGCTACTGACATTTTCCCAGTCCTGGGAGACTAAACAGGCCTTTTGTCTCCTGCTTAGCCCTGCCAAATGCAACATCTGCCTGTGCAAGACCAGTCTCTTGTCACCCCAGCCCATGATGCTCTTCTGCCAGTATTACCTCCCTTTCTCTCCATTATTTCCTTCCTCTGCATCTGCCCCTCTCTCACCAGCTCCTTTCCCCACACAAGCTCTGGCCAGTCTCTCCACACACCACACTCCAGATCTCCCCTTCCCACACAGCTCCCACTCAGTCCCTTTTCCACCCGCGCCGGCACTCAGCCTGCCACTGCAGTGACCTTTCAAGCGCGTGTAGTGCTGTGTGTGCTGCAGAAACATCCTCCCCTCCACGTGTCAGCACAGCCACAGCCTCTCATAAACTTTTGACCCTTGCTTAGCCCTCTGCCATCCCCTGGCAGAAACAATGGCGGGGTTATATGTGTGGGTTTAGTTACCAGGGGCTAAAGACTGCCAGGGAACACAGTGTTGCAGCTCTGATTACACTTACATGGGAGAAAAATACTCTTAAGGCAGCAGCTGACATTATCTTCTTGTTTGCATTTGGTATTTGGTTTTTAGGCTGTTTTGCCTCTTCATTGATGTGTGTTTTCTTTTTTTTTTTTTTTTTTTCCCTCTTATTTGTCTTTAGGTTGCTGCTCAGGAGCCAGCTGTGAAAGGCTACATCCCTTGTAGTAATACAGCTGCATAAGAAGTTCCTGTTATAGGTGAAGGCAAGGAAGAGCATAGAAACAGAGAGGGGTGGCTGCAGTCCTTTTGGGAGGGTGGGGAAGAAGCAGAAGCGGCAAGTCCATGTGTCTAAACTGGAGACTTAATGAAAGAAATAACACCTTCCCTGATTCTAGGCAGCAGAAGAAAAATCCCTTCCCAGTTGAAACCTGCACAGGATACTGTCCATTGCTTTTTTCCTACTAGTAAATAAATAAAAGTAACTTTCCGATGAGCTCTAGTGCAACCTTCAGTGCTCTAATCAGTGCTTTGCTTTTCCTATTTTCAGCACATCATTCTCCCACTGCAGTTGCGCTCCAAACAGTTTATAAACTTCAAATCCTTGCTTAGAAAACATTTTCAAAAGCATTACGCTTTCACATAATTTATTTGTAATACAATAGTTTTCTTTTCAGCTCCTGCCACTTTATTATATCAGCCTCAACTTTACTTCTCAATTCCAGCTCTTAACTATGTTCCACCATTTCACAAGATCCATGTTATTTAAGTGAAAAATTGTTAAGGAATGGATGGTGTGCTCTAAAAGATGTTGCACTGGGCGTAGTCAAACTGCAGAAGGGTTGGTTAATTGGCAAAAAGGAAACAACATCCTTCTTGCAAAGGAAAATAGCTAGTGAAGATATGTTTAGATGCATAAGATAATTGTTAATCTGCAGGACTTTGCTGAGAGCATTCAGAAACTGGGTTTCACTGTATGGTTCTTTAGAAGGAAATAAATCCCTCAGTCTGAGATGTTCCTTCTGTGTAGAAATGTCATATCTCACATCTTTGGCATGAGCTTTGCTCCTTTGGCCCCAGTCTCTGCTGTCCGTGCTGCCGGCCTCACGCATGCTGCAGTAAGGTCTCCATCACTCTGTGAGCTCATGTGCCTGATTTGCCTCCTCCCCAGTCGGATCAGCTGTGCTGGTAGGCAACATCTTGGAGTGGAAGAGAAGCTGCAGCATTGCCTGGCAGGCAGCCTGGCTTGGAGGGCCCTGGTCTCAGTATGAGCTAATGTTAGGATCTGGAAAAGATGGAAGATCTCTCTCTGTCACTAATGTTGTCCAAGTGATTAGTGTGAGCAGATGATAAATGAGGATTCAACAAATAAGGGGGCAGTCTGCTCTCTAACAGAAGGTATTTTGCTGGTTACTTACACCACAGTGCTCAATTACATGGTCTCTGTTAACAAGAGTTCACTAATACACTGGCCACATGTCCTAGGGGTCGTGGGAACCTGGGAAGGGTGTATGGTTCATGTGGCATATGTATGCATATATGCACATTATATATGTATGTATAGTATGTGTGTGTATGTGTGTACTGTAGATATTATAATCATCTATGATAATTTTTTTCAGTTCTTTGAGACTGGCAGCCTGTGCATACTCAGGTGGCTTCTTTACCACCCCTCAACCATTACTTTCCTTATCTACACCTGTCTCATTTAGGAAATAAAACTTGGACAGCTGTTTTTCTAGTTGGTTTGGTTTGGTTTGGTTTTAATCATAAGTGATTTGTTTGAACTGCTCCTCACATCTTGACCAAACTCCTGAAGTTTTGATGTGCCCCTTTATCCTCCTATCCTTGTTCCTTCCCCCTGTTTAACCAGTGCATTCATGGGCAGGCTGAAGCCCAGATAAGGTTCCTCTCTGCATCAAAGTCCTTGATGTAGGCCAAACTGATAGTGAGATGGAGGTTGTGGCTTCTTCCTCTCCAACATATATCCTTCCTGCAAGGATCAGTTTGAATACATGTCATCCAACAACAGAAACCTTTTTTAGTTGCTTCTTTCTTGGACTCTGGCACTGCTTCCCTTAAACCCCATTGCTTCTTAGCTGTTGTAGACGCTGCCAGGCAAAATTCACAGAGAGACAAACAGGCCCCTTGCACATTGCTCCCCCCCCCATTACCTTTGCAGTCACCCAGCACCCCTGGGGCTGCACCAGGCTGCAGAGCCAGGGTGAGTTTGCCACCCACTTCAGAGGGTGCCAAGGGTTGATACCTTGATACCCCTTTTTTGTGTCTGTACGTACAGCATTGGTGAGGAAGAAGAGCTCACCTCATTGATCCATAGAAATAGAAATGAAAAGATGCAGTCAGTGACTCCTGAGGTTGTCTAAGTCAACTTTCTCTGAGTGGCCTGGATGGAGAAAGGGTAATAGCGACAAGCATGATGCAACATTTGTTCCAGGAATGCCTTGGTGAGTGCACCTTTGTGAGGAAGGCTAAACCAAAGGAAGGACACACTTCTCCTTACCTGGGTTTAAAGCCTGGGTGGCCATCAGCCTCTTCTGCTCTTGTGCCAGCACAGCAAGCCAGAGTGCTCACAAGCTCAATGGTATCTTGGTTTTCCCCTGAGGCTGCCATTTGCCCTCAATGAGAGAACAAGATCAGACTTCATTTGAAACCAAATCCACAGGTGGTTTCTTGGTGTTACAGAAAGTTCAAAAATATCTAGAACAACATAGACCCAAACTGCTTTATATTTAAAGTTGCTTGATTTTGGAGGTGAGACTGACTCAGGACTTTCTGTCCTCGATTTTGCAAAGTCCAACAGCTTCTACCAGCTGGGCTGTGCCTCACGCCTCAGCTTCTGAATATTTGCTTCACTCCAGACATGTATCCCTGCAATGCAGATTCTAGGTAGGACACATTGTTATTTGCTTCTTTTCTACCTGGAAAAAAATTTTCCTTTTGTATAGTTCAATGTCATCTAAATAAACAGTTACTGTCTTTTTGTGTCATTTTGAAACACAAGTTGATTCTGCAGTCAGCGCAGCACACAGCATTCAATGTTTAAACTGTCTAGTTAGCTCCGTCCAGACATCATCATGGCCTGGAAACGAATGGGTTACACCACAGCATAAACTCACTGGGATGAAATAAAACTAAGTCTAGTTACTGGATTTAACAGATTATGTTTACAAAGTATCTGTTTGATTCTTTTCATTTCTTGTCATATCCTGTTCCATTTAAACTTGATATCCTATTTTTTGATCAGAACGGGTACCACAACTTTAATGACTGAGACACAGTATCTCATTGTCCTAAAAAAAACCTGAAACAACTAGTTTGCAGCTTATTGTCAACTTTCATGAGAGAACCTGCAGACAGAGCAGGAAAGTGCAGTCAGGTTCAGGAACCTGATGAGGAATACAGAGAAATGTTAAATAAATTATTACTTATGCATTATTAAAAATAACAGTCACGCTTCTATAGCTCCTCTCAGATAATGAACTCAAAGCCATTTATAATTAATTTCACAATTCCATGTAGGTGAAGGAACTATGCCACGTTGTTTTTATGAGCAAAGAGCTGAGACATCGAGAAGTGTAGTGTTTAAAGTCATGTAGACCCCCTGTGAATAGCACCAGGGAGTTTTTCCCAAAGGGCATTCCACCAGGTAAGTAAGGTGGGCAGGCATCCTGGTTGGTTTTCCAGGTTTTAAGGTCCTGGAGGTGGAACCGTTTGTCTGTTCTGGATTTGGCTGGAGTCTGGCCCAATGGGGTCTTCAGATTTGCCCACAGAGGCACTGACCCAACATCCCTAACTCCATGGGATACAGGCTGTTCAACTCATCATCCCGAAACCCGGAGTTGCCAAAAAGATATCTCACAGTGCAATGCTGTGACAGGGTTCTGAGGGCTCCTGACACTGTTGTTGAAGCCTGAAAATTTGTAATGCTGCACAGAAAAAAAGGCCACAACACACAAATGCTGATTGAAATCATGGATGTGAGAGTTGCAACTGCTGAGACTGGAAGATGTTGTGCCACGTGCTGATGGTAGGCAGCAGGGTAGCACTTGTCCGATCTGCTGACACGCAGTGAGGAAGGCATTCATCTGGTGCTGAACCTAATGAGAAAATAAAAATCCCACCCAAATTATTTTCTAACATGGTATATTCTAAAAAAAAAGCCATGACATTTAGTGGCATACTGACAATAACATGAATGTTACACATAACACATTTTATCAGAGCTGAAGTCAACTGTGCAGCCCAGATTACTTCCACTTTTGTAGACTGCATTGCAGAGTGCTGTGGGAAGCAGTATTTCAGGAAATGGCATGGTTAGAGAATCTGAGCCCCATCAACCCAAGAGAGCGTGACTTGCCCTCTTCTCCTCTGCACTGCTTGAGTTTGCAAATGGCAGATGTTTCTTTTTCCCAGCTTTCAGCCTTATTCTATTTCTCATTGGCCATTGAGTCAAATTGCATTGTACATGTGTACTATGATTGCGTTCCTTATCGGGCAATGGCAAGCTTTCTGTGAAACAACACATTTAAATATTTCCTTACATTATCATCCTTGCCCAGATAAAGGTATGCTGCGCTTGGTACCTTCTGCACCGGCCCACTGTGTCTTGCAGGGAGCAGCAGTGAGGTCCTGGAGGCAGAAAATGCTATTTTTGGTTCTGTACTTTACATGTGTATCTTTTTTCCCTCCTAAAATTATGTTTATTATCTAGTCATGTTTCAAAGAGGCAATTAGTTTCTGCATTTGAAACACTTCCCCAGAAAGTGGTGGGCTTTCTTGATAAAGAGACAGGTAGGAAGAACCTGATCCATTTCAAATCTCTGAAAATAAAGATCCTGGAGAATTATCATTGCTTCCTTCTTATTTTGCTTTTATTTAAGCTGTTTCAGAGGCTTGTTGTGCCTGTGACAGGCAAGAGATGCGTGGAAGTTGCCTCCAGCATTGGGCTGTGAAAGACCCAGTGAGTGTCAGGAAAGAGGATGATCATAATGAATGCCCCCCTTCTCCTGGGGCCGGTGGGCTTCCTCCAGCAGGTGAGATCCAGACAGTGAAAACAGGTGACTTGCTATTCAGATAGTGGTAGAAAGGCTGTCAGGACTCCAGCTGCTGATGGATGAACTCTGGTTCTCACGAGAGTTTGTGTATTTTGTGACCGTGAGTTTTAGCTGCACTAAATATACAGTTTCCTTCCTCAACACACCATCCTTTTCATAGGAAGTATTTTGTTAGCTCTTGTCCTGCAGACTTCTCCTGACTTAGGGGTTAAATATGCTACAAAAACTGCCCATAAAATGGACTATGTGAAGATTTAATGAATAATGTGATATTCTTAATAGTCCAGTGAATAGCTGACTCTTATCTCTGTGTGTATGGGGAAGAGCATGAAGACAGGAAATCTGTGACGAGTAATGGCCATATGAATAATTTATTTGACACAAAACTATTTTGTATCTTGATAAAAATCATGTATCCCTGTGAAAGCAGAAGTTCCTGAGGCAGCACAGTTTGCCTCTAGGGCAATATGCTTTTTTCTTATCTTCATTTTTCATTTTCTAGTAACAATCTTATTTACTCTGTCAGAATTCATTGTTGATAATCACTTGTCAGGAGTTTTCTGACTCTACCAGCAATTATTTTTCCAATCTGCATTACACATTTCCAGAGTGAACAATAGATTATACATTTCATATTTTCTAATAAAGATATGACAAGAAAACATTTATGATGACTGCACTCAAAAGAGTTGCGGTCGACAGCTTGATGTCCAAGTGGAGACCAGTGAGGAGTGGCATTCCTCAGGAGTCAGTATTGGGACTGGAGCTCTTTAACATCTTTGTCAGCAACATGGACAGTGGGATTGAGTGCACCCTCAGCAAGATTGATGACAACACCCAGCTGTGTGGTGCAGTTGACACGCTGGAGGGAAGGGATGTGCCATCCAGAGGGTCCTGGACAGGCTGGAGAGGTGGGCCTGTGTAAACCTCATGAAGTTCAACAAGGCCAAGTGCAAGGTCCTGCACATGGATCGAGGCAATCCCAAGCACAAATATAGGCTGGGTAATGAGTGGATTGAGAGCAGCCCTGTGGAGAAGGATTCTCACCCTCTACTCCACTCTCGTGAGACCCCACCTGGAGTACTGCATCCAGTTCTGGGGCCCGCAGCATAAGGACATAGTGGGAAGGACTCAAGTGGGTCCAGATGAGGCCATGAAGATGATCAGAGGGCTGGAGCACCTCTCCTATGAGGACAGACTGAGAGAGTTGGGGTTGTTCAGCCTGGAGAAGAGAAGGCTCCAGGCAGACTTTATAGCAGCCTGCCAGTACTCAAAGGGGACTACAGGAAAGATGGGGAGGGACTCTTTATCAGGGAGTGTAGTGATAGGACAAGGAGTAACAGTTTTAAACCAAAAGAGGTAGGTTTAGATTAGATATAAAGAAGAAATTCTTTCCTGTGAGGATGGTGAGGCACTGGAACAGATTGTCCAGAGAAGTTGTGGCTGCCCCCTGCCTGGAAGTGTTCCAGGCCAGGTTGGATGGGCTTTGAGCAACCTGATCTAGTAGAAGGTGTCTCTGCCCATGGAACTAGGTGATTTTGAACGTGCCCTCCAGCCCAAACCATTCTATGATTCCATGATTCTATGCTTTTGTGAATAAACAGAATGGATGTGAGATCTGAACAGCAGAATGATGTGCAGGTTTGGGGTTTGATTGCATTTTTACCAGGAGAAAAATTACATTAGGACTAGAAGGGAAATATTTGTTGAAAATAAGAAAAGGTTACCTCAATTTTTTTGTAGTTACAAGATGGTATTCAAAAGAGGTATTCTTATACCCATCAGGGAGCCATCCAAGGTTTATGCAGATTTGACATTTTCTTCTTTCTTCTCTATTTGTATCCGGAGCCCAGGGTGAACAGCCTCCTTTTTGTTTGCTCTCTCTAAATATCTTTGTCTGGGCAGCTGTTGATTCAGGCCCTGTGAATAAATAAAAGGAAGAGGACCTCCTGCATGATTTAAAAAGAAATGTTATTTTCTGAATCCTGACTTGCCATTTGTGGTGTTAGCATTATCTTACTTAGACAAACAAATGGCCTTTTCTCCCTCCTCACAAACATATTAGCTTTTCACTTGCAAAAGCTGCAGAAAGTGAACTTTCCTGACATTAATGGGAGATGATGGCAGGTGATGGAAGGTGCTGTCTTTGTCCGAGAGGAGGAGAAGCACTATGAGCCCCATGCACCCGCAGTGCTCAGACTTCCTGCACAGCTTTTATTCTCCCAGTGCTTGTGAGTGTTACTGAGGGAAATCAAAGACAAAATCCTTTAAGAGTTCAGTTCTGTCATCCCCCCGCACACTGCCTCTCATCATTGCTTAAGGAGGAATATTCATGCAAAAACCCCAGTGCAACCAAGTGCAAGCATTGAAAAAGAGGGTCAACTGACAGAAAATGCATTAATTTATAATAATAATAGCAGCAACAATCCTGTTAACCTTATTTTACACATATGGAAATGGAGGGATGTAAAAGCACAGTGTGCTGAAGCTGGGAGCACCAGCTTAAGCTGGGACGTGGGTTGTCCCCTTTCTAGGTCTCTCTTCTAATGGTTAGACCAAATTGTGTGGTCCCAACATGTGATTGCTACCCGATATTGTTTATTAAGTATGACTATAACTTGTCAGGAGAGCCTCACACAGATCTTTGAGGTTCAGGTATCCTCAGACCCTCAGTCATATTTGCGCTGCCTCTTGAGGAGCACCAGGCAGTTTGGATGAACCTTCCTCAACTGGCAGCTCAGCAGCTGTGTTTGCATGATCTAGCTCACCTAAGCCCTTTTTTATATCCCATTAACATGTTTGAAGGCTACCACGCTAGCTGCACCCTGTTACCAATGTTTTAGCTCCCATTCCTTTTAGACAGTCCAAACCTAGGGAGGAAGGAGGGGGAAAGGACAAAATTATAGAGACAATATACCACGCTGCTGTGCAATGATAGGAAATGTTGGATACTGAAAGATGCTAGTTATGTTAAAGTTGAAGGTGCTGACAGTATCAGAAAAACATGCTGAGCATCTTCAGTATCTGTTGCCCTCAGCGGGAGCAGAGACACTCAGCTTCTCTCAGCTGACACTAAGCATTCACCAGTATCACCCTGATAATGAGCTCAGATGAATCCATGCTCCTTGGTTGGCACAACATAAGAGAGCTGTTGAACAGAAAGTGGAATGGACACTGTAGCTTCACCAACCAAAGAAGAAGCCTAGGAAACCCTATGTTTTTATTTAAATCATAAATACAAATACGCTCTGTGAAAAACACTGCCCCATGACCGTAAAAGCTGAACGACACATTGAAGCTCCAGTCTCCAGGGATCGTGTGGGGGTTCCTTGGCCAGGTGGCTGCTCCATCAGTCCTCCCTCTCTGCTCCATGCTGGGGGGTGGCCAGTACAGAAGCTGCTGCTGATGGGGAAAGGGCTAACTGCAGCAGACAGACGAAGTGTGTGTGTGGCAGGAGAGCAAATGTCTAAATCAGGAATCTTCACCATGATAATTTGCTTTCAATAATCTCTTCAGGACTTCCTATTCCCCTTCGTTTTTTGCCAGCTAAGAGGGATGTGCAGGTGATGGGGAGCTGAGAGTGCTGATTTTTAGGTAGATCTGGAAGGACTATTGTGTTTACTGTGTCCTCATTAATGCTCTTGAGGGGCACACTTCTGACAGATCAAAGTGATACTTATTTAAGTACCACTTCAGTGCTGTTTAGCACATATTCTTAAATATTTGAAATCAGAAAGAAACTTTCAGGTCCTGTCTTTGATCCAGGAGATACTTGGTGGAATAATGTTATCAGTTGACTTCTGTTCAGGTCTGCCTGCTATTTTACTTTCCTCCAACATTATTGAGAAGTTTAGTCACCACAGTTTCTTCTCCCCTTCCCTGTGTTGACTCTATGCTGAGAACATGGCCCATGTGTAACTGCTTAAAGCATGCTCCATCCCTTTCACGCTCCATCCCTTTCATGGTCCATCCCATTCCCTCCTGTCAGAGGGAACTCAATGCCACATGGCCTCCAGCAAGTCTCACTGCTCTAGCAGGAACCCACAGCACCTGTCTGTGTGTCTGCAACTTCTCTTATTCAAATGAGTATTTGATAGAATATGGAAATTACTCATGGGGATGACACCTAACATGGTTATCAAGACACTATCTGTGACCTTGGCAGTCCTATGTCCTATTTTCAGTACAATCCTTTCCTTCCTTTATTCTCTCAGTCATTTCTGATACTGTTCATGACCTTTGTCCACCAGCACCTTTGCAGTATGGTGCCATGTTAAGGTCCTTTCTCCCCAACATTGCTTCCTCCATGGTTCTTAGCTGCTTTTTGGTGTGACGCGCTCCCTGGCTGCCAGCTGGCTTGTGTTCAACTGACTGCTGCCATGCAGCGCTATAGAAGCAAAGTTCCTGCTACTGGTGCAGACTGGGTCCAGCATGGCCAGGCCCACGACGGTGGCATGAGTTCATGCAACAGGAGCATAGGGTACCCTTGGGCAACATAAGCTCCCCTGTAGGGTACAGATACTCAACCCTGTGCTTGTCCAGGAACCTCTTGTGCCATCCAAAGCTGGTGGGCTGGCCACCAACAGGTCCAAATTTCTGTTTGTGACGTGTAGGGTCATTGTTCCATGGAATATGGTTTCCAATCCAAATAACACTTTGCAGATTTTATCTTGCTCTTCCTTGCTCAAGAGATTTGTGTCTGAATTACCTTTTTGCTCAGAAATGACAGGTATTTAGCCAGAAAGGAATTTGCTTACAATGTATGCTACTTTACATTACGTCATTGGTTTATGTTGCAGCACAGTAGGGTCCACCAAGATAACATGATAAGAAGTTACAGGTGCTCATATGACATGAGTCATAGACTACTCAAGACACAACTCTCCCTCCCCTTCAAAATCAAATATCTGTCATTACTCAGGCTTTGTTTCAAGTTTATTAAAGTTTTGATCTAACAGGAAAGGCATCTGTTCTGGTGCTGGTGGTTTTATGTTTTTAAAGGCATTGGAGAATCTGAAGCTTCAGTTGAATTAAAACCACTTTCTGAGATTGCTGAGTATGGCTAACTTTTTCTTGAAAGATGATGTATTCAGGTAGACAGCATGAGAGTTGTCACATAATGCCAGGGATTTGAAAGTTTCTGCACTTTGTAATTGCTTAAAAATGAATCTTTGATAAATATATACATAACTGCTAATAAAGATGGTAAAGATGATCATAGGTGTGGCTGCAAAGTATAAATGACCTCAGCAATTTATAAGCAGCCACATTATGTTTATTTACCATTAATTTTCTATATTTTGCAAATATACATATAGCCCTGCAAAATAGGATCTCCATTCCACCCACCTTTCCCAGTGTTCAGTTAGACTGGGGACTAAGGAACTCTTGGAGAGTTATTTCCTTCACTGTCTACAGCTACTGCCTGATTTGAAGATACAAGCTATTTGTGGATGTCTTGCATATACGTAGATATGTAGTAATGATATCCCTGTATTATACTGCAGAGATTTTTGGTATAGGATCTTGGCATGGCTTGTGGTACTCTGCTTATTAGCCTGCCTTCCCAGGATTTATGTTGAATTTCAAATCTTACATTCATCCAAGTAGCTACCATTTAATATCGTAATAAATAAATGCTTGGTAATGACACAGCATTTTAAGCCTGTCCCTTAAACATTGCAGGATTGAAGGCAGAAGCCAGAAGCTTTTAAAGTTTTTCTACTGGGCCTCCCACATCAGTATCTCTGGAAGAACCAACAATTACATCATTAAAAGCTGGGACAGATACATGCATCTGGTTTTGTTCTACCAATTGAAAAAAAAAAAAATCAGTGACCATATATTTTAGAAGATTGTGGTTTTATCTGAATCTTGGACTGTTGGCTTATGGTAATTCACAGGAATAAAAATAGTCTAGGGTTATGTTCCTAAATTAGCTTTTGTGTGGTATCTCATATACAAATAGACAAAGTCTCCTGATTGAAGGTTTTATGACCCTTCGTTAGGGTGATCTACATATATTGTATGTAAGGATTAATTAACATGTGTAATAGCTTTAAAGGTTCTTGGCATTATTATAGGATATAGACTTGGCAAAATATGGAACTGATAGTAGTATAAAATAATACCAAAGCTAAAATGTAAAATCTTGGCAATTACTTTATGGCTATGTAAACAGAATAAGCTGAAAATGAAATGAAATTGCTGGTGTGGTCTACTTGCTAGAACCAAGTTTCCTGGCTCTTAATGAGTTCGCCCTTTCCAAAGTGCTGAGCAAGGTTTGCATCCTGCTGTTTCTTCTTGCATCTCATTTCTAATGGCTTTTTCAGCTAAACCTTTATAACCCTTTTGTAAACTAAGCATAAGAAGAGAGAAGAAGGCTGTGCACTAAGCAATTGCTGTAACTAACCAACAGAAAGGAGATTAACAAACCAACAGAAAGGAGAAGGTAAATATAGTACTTGTACAGAACATTCAGTTATTCAGCGTAATTCAGGGTATGTTTACTTGATAGTTTCGCAATAAAAACTGCTTTCTATGGTGACATATCTCCCAGATTTAACCTGCTTACAGATGCTTCTGAGCATTTGCAGCTCCTGAGCACTCCTAAACTCTGAAAATGTGATGAGGGAAATTAGTAACACGACTATCTTACCAGCACAGAAATTCAAATGCTATTGGAGAGTGACTGGAGATAACGTCTGTCTATGACTTGAATATCAGAGGTTCTTGGCTTTTGCTTCATTTGTCTTCTAAGGCACAAAGAGAAACTTAGTTTTGTTTTTATTTATAGAGAAAGGGGCACTTTGCACTCCACATCCACCATCTGCTCATTTGTTCCCAGTGATGGCTGGGATATCCAAAAAATACTACTCTGTGGCCCGCAGAGCTTGGCAGTGCAAAATTACAATGTGTGTACACATACAGGCATCTGCTGGGAACAGCAGTTTGGAGCAGCCCTAGACCCTAAGTAAATTCCAACAAGCAGAAAAAAACTGTGCAAGCTGCCTCTTGTCCTGGCACTGTGATGAAAACTCACCCTTTCTTTTGAGTCTGATTCCACAGTGGCTTCATGCCCTATGCTTCGCATTGTTGTGTGCAATATAAAATGTTTCTCGTCTGGAAACATGCTAAAATGGCAATTCTGAGGATTCCGCTGGAGTAGGTGAGGAACAGGGTGGGATCTCACAAAGCCTTTTACTCAGCTTATTTAGTTTCCTGGTAGGCAGCTGCTTTCCCCCTGCACTTATCTTGAACAGATTTTTGACCTGCATTTCAGACTGCCCAGTTCTGTCCTTGCAGAAGGGGCACAGCTGATACTTGCCAGTAAATTTTCACAACAACTTCTTCTTGCTGTTTGGAGCAAAACGTCATGTCCTAGTTTAGACAAGTGGGTTGGCACAAAGGATTCTTCAAAGCTCTCTATTTCATGTTCTCTGTGATAGGGTGTGGTGGTTTGACCTTGGCTAAATGCCAGGTACCCACCAAGTCGCTCTATCACTTCCCCCCCCTTCCCCTTTTTTTCTCAACAGGTCAAAGAGGGGAAAGAAAATAAGATAGGGAAAAAAAAGAAACAACCCTTGTGGGTAAAACAACAGCAGTTTTAATATAAGCAAAGCGAAGCAAAGGTGCGTGCGCGGAAGCAAAAAAAAGAAAGCAGATTTATTCTCTACTTCCCATGAACAGGCGATGTCGGGCCTTCTCAGGAAGCAGGGCTCCAATACGCGTAGTGGTTGCCTCGGAGGACCAAGGGTGACCCCACCCCCTTCCTCCTTTCTCCCAGCTTTATACTGAGCAGACGTCATATGGTCTGGAATATCCCTTTGGTCAGTTCGGGTCAGCTGTCCTGGTTGTGTCCCCTCCCAAGATCTTGCCCACCCCGTCCCACTGTGGGGGGGAAATGTCAGAAAGAGCCTTGGTGCTGTGTAAGCACTACTCAGCAGTAGCCACAACACCAGTGTGCTATCAACACCCTGCCAGCTCCCAGCATAAAACACAGCACCATGAGGGCTGCTACAGGGGAAAACCAATTCTGGCTCAGCCAGACCCGGTACATAGGGAAATGGTGTATTTTGTCAAAAATAACCATCACACGTGCCAGTGACAGCTCTGGTGACAGAGGCAAAGTAGGTATTGCCTGAAGGAGGCAAAATGGCCACGGTTCCACTCAGCTGTGCCAGATTCTAATGACAGTTCAGCTGCTGGTGCTGGGGTATAATGAGTACCCACAGGTTGGGGGATGGTTGAAGGGGGGACATGAATGAACTTGAAATCATCCATCAGGAAGCAGACAAATATATGGTAGTGAGTGTCTAAATACAAAATCTTTCACAGAAGATGCTGTAGCTTTTTTTGTACCAAAACTTGCTGCTGCTCTGGCAGGTAACCACTAGTCAAGCACAAACTGGGTTCATTAAAAAGAGCTCCTGGCCTAAAATGTTTGGTGTATGTCCTATCAGAGATCAGACCGAATGACCCAAAATTCTCTCCCTCTAGCCTACAAAGATAGGAAGCAATCAAAGAGAAAAACCACCACCACCAGCAGCAACAACAACAAAATGGAATCATTATCCAAAGTCATACAGTGACCAAACTGGCATCTTACGGCAAACTGCTCCTGTCCTGCTCAACGATGTCTGAGGATGCTTTTTGCAGTCAAAAGGACACACAACCCTTAACTGTGAATCTGATTAATTTCAGCCAGTTTTGTGGCTGGTGCTGTGGCTATAACATCTTGTAAAACAATCAAAATCTGTTAATAACCTAACCCTTCATTAACAACTTTTAAATTATTTCATGCATCAGAAAGACCCCAGCAAGAGGGCTGGTGAAAAGACTGGCTGGAATTGGTGGTAACAGCCATAAACTGTACAGACCTTTCCTCCAGGACTATAGAAACTTCAAGACCTCCCAGAAATCTGCTTTGAGCTTCCTTCCAGGCAGCATTGTTGTGGATACCATCTACCCTAGAGATTTAAAAAATTGTTTGTGTCATTTTTTCATTGTATTTTATTTTCTGCTCCCAAGGGACTTTGTAAGTGCTGGCTGGGCATAGCTGGAGCTGTGCTACAGGTTAGAGGAAAAATGATTTCTATGGTACAGAAATGCTGCTTGCAATATTAAGGTCACACCGTCCTAACATGATCCTACTGCAGAGATGAATACACATTCTGATGCACTGTGTTGTGCTGTGTCGTCCTCAATCAACTGAAGGCAGTTTGCCCCAGGGCCTGCCGATTCATCTGTTTGTTGGAGCTCACACCAAATTAACATACAACAAAACCAAAAGATTCTTCCACGACAAACAGCCTGCTTATTCATCTGTTTTTTGTATTGTGGTGTTGTTCTCATTACCACATTTGATTTAATTTGTACGTGTGCTAGTTGTGAAAAAAATAACTGTCCTACCCTTGCTTTGAGGCATGAAAGGTCAACGAAGCAAATAGCTTGCTGTCTTTTGGGGCAGTCAAAATACACCATATAAGATAAATTTGGAATGGCTTGCAGATGCACACTGGGGAGCTAAAAAGGTTTTAATCCTTATTTAGAACTTCATGTGTTTGTGTGTGAGGTGGGGTTTTTTTTATATAATTAATTTACACAAGCATCTTGTGTAAAGGAGTCTTTACAATACATGAACATTTTCCGTTTCAATCTCCACGCATCCCCCAATATTAAAAGAATAATCATGTCAGGTCTAGGTTCTAAGGAGTACTGTTGCTAAAAAGAAGAGTTATTCAGATCATAAACTTGAGCTGTGATCACAGTAAGTGGGATAAGCACCTCTAAGGAACTACTGAGATGCCACACTGGATTAAAAATTGAAGTTGTATTACTAGTTTCTGTTCCAGTTATTGTAGAAATAATCTTATTTACCATGCAATTTTAAAAATACTTTGAGTTAATAATATGACATTCAAAAATTCTCAACAGTTGTGTTTAAACTGCTAAAAGACAAACGTTTTCTTTTCTGGTAGCTTCCTAAGTTTAGCACTGTCAACTGGAAAGATATAAGTACAGTAGATCAAAGGATGGAACTTCCCTCTAAATTATTCCTTTTTACCAGAAAGTAAAATCTTATTTAGGTAATGAAAATTACCAATAACTAAGGATCTCTCTTAATTAGCTTGTGACAAATTCCAACAATATTAAATCAATGTGGAAAAAATAAAATTTCCATTAAAGATGCTGCATCTATTCAGCCAATAATGCATTTGCATTTTACAAAATGATTGACACCAGTTAATGATAGTGTTTCTGACTGTCACCTACAGACTGCTTATGGGAGGAACCTGTAGGTCCACTTCTCTAAGCTCCCCAGCATCTGCCTTCACCAGCTACAACAGTCATACAAAGATGAGGGTGGGGAAGTAACGAATAGTAAAAAGGAAGACATCATATTCATAAACATGTTTAGGGTTGCTCCCTAAACCAAGATAATCCCTTAATATATCAGAGAAATATGACAAGATTTTAAAGACCTGTTTCAGGATGTGCCACTTCTGAATGCCTTAACATCCCACATTTCTTAAAGGTCTTTTAAAAAGGTCAAGTTGGAAAATCATGCAAATTTATCCCTTTTAGTTAGAACACAAAGATATATGACAGACAGAACATCTTTATTTATTGCTATTAGTAGTATTCTTGTAGTTAGGATGATCCAAATATTTAGTTAGCAACAGTGCTTATGTGGTAGCACAGGTAACCACCCGATCAATGCCTTGTTCTCAATTATTAGTACCTAACTCTGCAAGCTTCTAAATATCCTTCTCCCTCACTGAGATCAAGAATAAACTCTCTCTTGGGGAGAGAGGAACACACATATTTATGCTATTTTGTACCATTTCTGTGGAGTCTTTCAAAATATGTTATGATTGCTGACTCTAATTTTCATGGCAATAGGGATGTAATTTTAACTTACATAAATGAAAGAAACCATACAAACTGGAATTTATTTAATTCATACAGTACAACAAAGAATGTAAGAACTTCTGCTTTACATATGTACTTTAGATTTTTTTAAAGGTATTTTAGTTTTAAAACTTAACATTCAGTAAGAAAGTATACTATGAAAAGCCAAGTTTGAATACCAGTTAGGAAGTACTTTTACTCCGTGTTACTTGACAGATTGTCACACAGGAATATTTAAAAACATTTTTTCTGCAGAAAAGTCAGAAAAAATTCTTTAAAATGTTCATCACTATTAAATGGAAACTTACTTGCTCATACACCAGACAACTATTTCAAAGCTGTCATACTGGCAGTATCCTGCCATTCCTGCAATCTCTCGTGTATGTAGTTGCAACGTGTTCTAGCAGCATTTTAGTAAGAGATATGTTTTAAGATAACAGAAACTAATTAGGACTCTTAAACCTTTCCTACTACTCAAAGTAACACAGGCTCTGCCACAGGAATGCATTAAGTATACTTTATCTACTTTGAGCCAGTATTTTCGAAAAGATGCATGGGAAGTTCAGTCTGGTTGTTTTCACATAATAAAAAATATGCTCATCAGAGCATAGCAAAGTGCTGTTTTAACTGTTTGAGGAGCTGTTGTGTATCAACGTGGCCTGGAAATGCTTCTTCTGACTTCTGAGCAGCTGTGTAACTCCTCTGAAGATCTCCAACCTATAAGAAACACACAAACTAATTTTGTAAATCCAAACACTGCAGTATTTGCATCATGTATTCTGTGCAGTACATTTCTGATCTCACAAATATTTAAACATAGCTGGTCCTGAAGGTGAACAAATAAACCAGTCAGTATAGAGGCTTTTGAATTCAGGGTTATGTCCCCCTTACATCAAGGGATGAGAAGAAAAAGACAGAAATGTGATTTTGATGGGAGGGATGCTTCAAGACAGTAACTTTATGTCCCATTCCACCTGACTTCTTGGAGAATGGACAAGGTACACCATGCCCAGTGCTTAAAGTGAGAAGGAATAAAAATATGGAAGATTTGTTTTTAAATTCCATAGAAGTAGTGTTGTATATACAGGTAAAACACAACCAATCAGGCCTCTGTAAAAGCCACAACTCCATGTGATTTCCTGCTTCCTCACAGCAAGGCAGAACAGTGTTGGGGAGCTAATGGTGCTCCTCTGCTTTTAGAAGTATGTTTCCACATTGTTCCCTACTTTGGGAACTTTATTTTTTCCTAAATAGCCATCATTTTTGGAAGGAGAAAGTGTACGTAAGGACAGCATCTCAGAAAGTGGGTTCAGCAAAAAAGAACCCAACTGGGTACACATCTAGTAAAAGTGATAGCTGCTGGGTGGAAAGGAAGAAGCTATGGAAAGTGTCAGTAGGAGGCCTCTGTTGCCTGTGCATCAGTCAACACAGACCTTCAGTGCAGCAGGAATTCTCTGAAGGGGAAAAAAACAGGGTCCTGGCCAGAGGAGTTATGTTTTGTAAACCATGGCCTTACACTGAATCTGAGGATTGCATTACCACGCTGCACCAACAGCTAGCTGATCTAGCCATCTGTCTTCTCCCACAACCTATGCAGGTTCTTTGTGCAAAAGCTATGTAACAAGACATTTGCAGACTAGGATTTACTCCTTAATCAGTAAGTACAGAATGCAATTATTCAAAACCATCTTATGTTTCACAATGGAGAGGACATGCTTACAAATTAATGGGTTGTTCTCTCCTTGACGCATGTACTTTAGTATCTGTAGGAGTTGGGCTGCCCACACAACACAGACTCATAACAGAATCTTGAAGGTGTAGGCACAAGCAAAGAAGCATTTTTTTCTTATGAAAAATGTAAGGACTTGTACAAGTTTCTCCTTATTAACAGGAATGTTGGCCACAATGTTAATTCAGTGTCGGAGTGTGAAAGAAATTATTAACACACAAAATTCAAAGGTTGTAAAGCTGAAGAACAGACTTTCCTTTTGAGACCAGTAAGATCATGGGATGAATAAATGATATTTTGTCTATAATTACTGATAAATTATATGATACTATTTCACTTCACATTCTGAAAAAGCCAACAACTGTAAAGACTGTAGATGGAATGGTTAATGGATTGTTCATCTTCTGGGCATTTGGAAAATTACAGTTACTTTATAGCTAGTTGGCCTCACTCATTCTCAAAAGCAAACATTTGAATGACTACTTTTACACACAAAGCTTCTGGATATTAAAATGAAAATGTAACTTTAGTTTTCCTTGAGTTTATGCACTCTGTATTCTTCTGTCTTACCTATTACTTCTCAGTAATAGCAATAAAAACCCAACCGCCCAATTTTTTGACTACAAGAATAGGATAATGCATTACCTTCTCTGAGAGTACTGCAAAATTGAAATGGGGCTCATACATATGAGGTGCTAAAGATGAAGCAGTCAGCAGCAAAGCTCTTGCCTATATAGACAAAGAAAAAAAACCACAATGAAATCTGTGAGAGAGGGAGGGTAACAAGAATCTAATGCAATTTTCATCATTCTTAAGAGAAATCATCCTGTGTTTTCTTTACTAGGCCTTTACTAAGAAAGCTATCTTCAACAATGATGAAGTTACACCAATAGTACATTTAGGCACAAAACGGTTTAATAGCATTGAAATTAATAAGACTCGTGGTTGAGTCAGAAAAAACATGTTGGTACTTATTTGATTAAGCAATTCAGTTCTAAACACTGAAGAGAATTTATTAATTTTAAAAAAAGTATTTAAAGTCCTACCCCACTGTATTTATCTGTTGTCTCTGACAGCACTGTCTTAAGCATCCCTGAAAACCTAAATTTTATCATAAAAATGAAACTTTTCTCACTCAAAAATTTTAATAAAATTAACTCTTTTTTTTTCTGACTAGCAAGATAGTATCATTAAAAACTAATGAAAAATTAAGTATCAGAGTGTGCATTTTCATGCTGTAAATCCAATACAAAATTAAGGTCAACTTAAGCTTTTACTAAAAAATGGAGACCTTCGGGGAAAAAAACCTGATCTTTTAAAAACAAAAGTATCTCTAAACTATTTGGGAAGGCAGAGTTAAGAACTTACTAAACTACCTAAATCTGACAATTCTGAGTACATGCAACAGTACTTCTGAAAGAAAATTGTGAAGTGAAATAAAATAAAATCCAAGATAAACAAAACATCTTCACTTTATTCTTCTGTGCATAATTTTATTGCCCTGATGATCTTGATTTTTAATTATACATGTGATACAAGATGAAAATAGAAAATTTTAAGCTAAAAACTAAATAGACAGGAAACAACTGATTATAATGGAAAGGCTCTGCAGCGCTAATTAGCAGCAATCACAACCTCCCCAACTGGACGTAATTTCCACCTGGGAGTTAAATGTCTGCAAATTTACTGATTATGAAACTGAAACTAAATCCAAAGTTTGTCACTGAAACCATCCAGTGCTGGGTTCATGTCACTGTTTCCATGGTAATTGCTAGGTTATCTGAATAAAGTTCACTTTGAGAATCTGCTCTTAAAAAAGGTATTTACAAGTCTTTAAATCATATTGTAGCTCTCTGATGTATATATGAATCCATCAAAATCGGCTTGCTCCTATAAGGATTAAAACAAGCTCACAGTACTTCAAACTGTCCAACAAATGCAATTTAATTTTCCCTGCATGCGTGTAAAAAATGAATGCATTTAATCTACTGTGCATGTCAATTATACATCTAACTGCAATTCAACTTAGTATACTCACATTAAGTAAGACAAACCACCAAGCTTACTGACGCAAAAGTATTTATCAAGAACCTGCTACTTTGGGACAAAACTCCAAAGCAGTATCTTTGTTGAAAAAAATCTTTTAAGAGCTGATCTGATTGCTGCTTTCTGCCACCCAACAAAAGTATATTATCTACATTTATAAACTGAATATATAGTCAAAGTTGTAATTTAAGTGATGATTACAGAGTGATGGGTTTTGTTTTGGGTATCAATTTAGACAAAAGATCTCCACAACTGCAAAGCCACTGTAAACCTCGTCTGTCTTGGATGGACCATTTGGATATACCTAAGAATGGGCAGTTTAATGGGAGATGGCATAACAACGTGGAGGTTACACGAAAACATGCATGAAAGTTATCCATGTTTTCTGCCTGCAATAGTAAGCTAAACGTTCCTATGATGCCTCCACCTCAGAGAAAGGACATGTTTCTTAAGTACAAAAGGGTCAAAGGAAGCATTCTGCTTAGGCTGAGATGCAACACCAACCTGTTCAATGTGACCTTTACGCATTTCCAGTACAGCCAAGTTGTTGTAGGCTTCCGCATAGTCATTATTGTTGACTAACGTTAGCTTGAAACACTGGTAAGCGAGATTCACGTCTCCTATCCCCTAAAAGTAAGATTGTATTTTAATTTGTGAAAAGATTGGAAACAACATACATCTGTTTTGTTGTCTAGAGTATCTTTTCACCCATATGTACTACCATGGAATACAAAGCACAATAAAAACATGCTTATCACAACCATATGTGCTTTCTTCCCAGACCCTCTCATTTGCTTCTTATCCTTCCTCCAGACAGATTCGTTTCTCTCCAGCACAAACTTGCATGCTCCAAGTGATAATCACTTCATCTAATTTAACTTTTAGATGACTAAAGTGTCATCTAAAGACTACACTATCTGCTACCGTCCATAGTAGGATAAGAAAAACAGAGATGTCTCCAGAGGGGAAGTCATCTTGCCTCTCTGTCTCTATACAGTTTAAAAAAAAAAAATCACATATAAACCTAGGTTTTAGAAGATAAAAAATTAAGAGAGATTAATTTCTTTGTATGGAGCAGCTGATTGCTCTTTAATGCTCTAGTGTTATGATCAACACTGATGTAGCATCAGGTTAAACATTAGAAGAGATGAATGCAGAAAAATATAGGCACATCAGTTCAAATTTCAGTGTTTTAGGCAGTATAAATTAATGTGTTTATCCTAGTTGCAATACAATCAAGATGATCAACTGAGTTTCTCTCTGATTTAAGTTAAATCATAATCAGCATTTGAAGACAACTCATATTAGAAAGTTGCCAAAAACTTTATTCAGTAACCTTACTCTGGCAGGCAGCTAAACAGAAATCTCACACAACTTTTGGAAGAACATCTGCAAAAATGGGGAATGAATGCAAATTAGTTTAGAAATTTAACAAATTATCACACAGTTACACAATATTTCTATAGCAGCCTGTAAGACAGAGGAACATGTCTTCTCAACTATGACATACATAGTGCTTTAGTGTCTGCTACATGCTGCTGAATACATATTTTTATGGCAACAGAATCGGCCTATAACAGCTCAGAGAAAAATATTTTGAATTCAATTCTTTTTTTTCAGATTAGCTTGTTATTGTAGCAAAGTCCTTCAAGGGCTGGTATGTGTTGCAATTTTTTTAGAAAGAAGGGAAGGTTAAAGATGGTGGGGAGGGAGGATCTTTTAGCATGAGTAAGCCACATTCCGTGAAGATGTACAGAACTTTTTTCTTTTGCATCTTCCTCTCTACTGAAGTGCAAATAAACCTTTAATCTGTACTGCACTTTATCCTGTGTGCTATCAGGTTTCATATTTCAAAATAGGGCAATGACTCCTTCCTAGTTATTCTTTTTTCCAGTTGTTGTAAAATTATATTTATTCAGAAAGGTTGTTAATATTTTTCATACCACAGCCACGTGTCCCAAGTTGTACCACACATCTGCTGTCTCCTCCTCATTTTCAGCCAAAAACAGTGCACGTTCAAATGAAGATAGTGTCATATCATATTGCTGGGCATAGAAGCAACAGAGGCCCAGATTGTTAAAAAGTTGGCAGTTATAAACACCCATCTGCAGGAGCCGTCTAGATTGAAAGAAAAATTTTTTTATTAATTTCAAATAGGAGTTCTATTCTAAATGACAAAGTTTGCTCCTCCTTTCTCCATGTTCTCAGAGGGTATAATAACCAAGTGTTAGTCTTACACTTGGTAAAAGTTTCATGAAGGGCACTGCAAAGCATTTTTGATTAGTAGAATCAAAGCTGTGCAAAACAGTCTTCATGTAAATTATGTAACTTCTGACTGTGCCACATGATCTGACTTTACTGTAAGACAGAGCTGTATGCAGACTTTCTCCATTTCCTCTTTTCAATTCCTCAACCTCAATCAAACTGTTAATTTGTTGCAGCTACTTTTCATAACTCTTCAGACTTCAATTTTTTGCTTGATTCCTGTCCTTCAGCACTGCTCTAATCAGTAATAGTACATCTAGTATGTGAATCTACATTAATTTTACAATTGAAGCACAACTCAGATTTTTATTCAAATTGATGTTAATGCATCTTTTAGAATGGAGATGTTTTATAAAAAATCCCTTTATTAATATTTATAGGAAAAACAGATATGCTAAGAAGGCCAGGGAAAAAGAGGGCTGCTGTCTGCAGCATGACTGTGAGTTTCTGAATCTAAAGCATGAAAGAGGTCAGGTCCAACCAAATGAGATGGTAGTGCTTACAGTGACTTACTCTGCTCTTAGACTTAAGAACCTGAGTCAGGCTCCTTTGCACTCTCACTGTAGTGAAATAAAAAGCAAGCAGCACCATTTAACACTATCTTTTTATTGCTTTCAGTATGAGGGAATCCCAGCCTGTATTCAAGTAAGGGATTTTGTGGTAACAACTGCTCATGATTTCAGGTGGAATTTTTCAAAGACTATTCATTTTCAAAGGGGTAAATAGAAAGTCCATGTGCCTTCCAAATGCAACTGAAGTTGAGAGTAAGGTCCAGTGTTCTCAAACTGCCTCATGCTGTGAAAGATCACTTCTTGGTTATTAATCAAATACTAACTGTTTTGATAATCTTTGTTGATACTTCTACATATTCCACATGTAATAATGACAAGTTTTTAAGAGAGAGATGTAACTGTCACTGGCCGAGAAGATACATAAGTTGGCATACTCATTTTATGGTGATATTTGTCCAAATGCTCAGCCATCCTCCCATGTCAATCTCCTAATGTTCTTTCTGCTATCAGCATTACAAAAAATCAACCCTTTATATTAGCCTCCCGCATGTTCAGTTCCCCCTTCCTCCCCACAAGTGTAGATACCTATAAAACCGCAGAGCTATCTCGGGCTGGTCCGAATAAAAATGGTTACTGCCAATGCATGCGATGGCTTCCACATGAGTATTGTCTTGTTTTAAGACATCTTTATAGTACTCTGCAGCTGAGGAGATATTGTTCATTTCCTGTACAAGTGGAAAAAATTGAGATTAATTCTACATTTATCAGCAATTTTTATCGTAAAACTTATTAAAATGTCAATCTACTGAGTGCTTTAACTATGCCCTTTACAGCACTTAACTGAGATTAATTATGTATGCTCTTACAGTTCTCTGATCGTACAATGCAACATCACCAATTGGCATCTTCACAAGCAACACACACATCCACGTAAAGACTGCATATTAATTTATCAGTGCTAGCTGTACCTGTCATTAACTCTATGCCATAGCTACAAAAAGAGATTTATTTGTTTTTTATTTATTAGAAAAAGAGATTGGTCAGAAGCTTAGCGTATGCAATAGGCACTTGCTACTTTTTGCACAATGCCTTGTGATACACAGTGCTGTGCAGTTGGTTTCCCAGTATGGTAACATACAGTAGACTTATTTCCCCAGTCAATGTCTCAATTATTTTCAGTGCTTTGTAAGTCAACGCATTAATTACTCTGAACACAAATGAGAATATAATTGCATATGAAGAATTATTATGTGCCTTCAAAAACAGGAATCAGGGATTTATTACCAAAACCTGCACTAGCTAGGATATGCCAGTTAAGAGAACTATGTTGTATAAAAATATATGCTTGGATGTATGCTACTTGGAAGATGAATTAGCGTGAACTCATTGCTGTAAACAACATCACACTGTTTCTGAGGAGTGCAAATCACCAGAGGATGCTACCCCACATCTGAAGAAAGTAAATTAAAAGACCAAAACACACTTCTGTGTTTAGAGAGGAATAATTTCTGCCTGTGTGCTGGACATACACTGTACTCTCAACATGACCACATAAGCTTTTATTGAACCTCAGGAGCATATTTAGCTATGAAAAACTGTATTCCCTGTGATTAAAGGAAACAGTACTATAGCAGTCTTTGTAAAATAATGGGTTTTCTAAAACCAAAAAAGGTCTACAACTCTTCCTATTGTCAAAAGGTAGTGACAGAGAAGAAAAGTTCTGATTAAGATGCCTGATGCATACATTCCACTTGTGAGTCTGTGTAATGAGAACAGCCCTGTGCTGCAGTACAAATCTTTGCTAATGAAGCTATAATCCTGCACTCAGGTGTCAGTGCAAAACTGGATCCTGTCAACTATATGATGCTCTTTAATAATTCCTTAAAGGGTTATGCAATGTTATGTATGGTTCTGAAAAAGAATACTCATATTAAAAACTGTTTAATAATTCAGAAAGAAAAGCCTCCAAAAATTATGCAGCTGTTTTCTTCCCTGCTGAAGGACAAAAAGGATTTAATATGAAAATGGATTAATGCTTAGGGGTTAGATGAGAATGATGAGAACAGGAAAGAATGCCAAGTATAAATGTAGACCAAAAAAAAAAAATTCATGACTCTGTTTAAAACATTTGTTCTGGAACAGCATCATTACAACTTTCAGTGAAAAACAGTATTAAGTCCACTGTTTGACATGAACATACACACCTTTAAAATACAAGATACATGGTTACCAAGCTAAAACAAAACTACTTTACAACTAATCCTACTTAAAATAACATCTACTTCCTAAACTAAGAAACACACTTCAACTGTTCTCATTGGCTTAAGAAACTAACAGTAACACGTAGTGCTAATAAAGACAACACAGCTGAGCAGACTATTCTGCCATTTAATCCTGCTAGCAGGCTGTTGGTGACGAGCAGTTTTAGTATGATGAAACACATATAAACTAGACCTAGGTAGATGGACAACATCTGGACCACTTGACTTAACACGGACTTGTTTCTGTGTGTCAAGGGTAAACAGGATGTCACTAGTGTGATTAACCATTTAAACAAATAAGCCTGCAAGTCTTCCCCTGACATTACTTTGGTATCTTTGTGTAATGTTACCTGTTTTGCATTAGTGATACTGAAAATCAGCATAATTAATTTTTTATGACCTTATAGTTCTATTCAACTATTGGCTCTTTTTTCTTGCCCAGGCAGCTAACCTTGGCCACAATAAGGATTGCATAGTGGGTGCATACCTCGTAGATTCTGGCAATTCCACAAATAAGAGTCACTTCTCCAGGAAATTGATCTAACCCTTGCTTGAAAAGGTTCAAAGCTGTTACAGGCTGATCCAAACGCAAATACACCTAAGGAAATAAAAAATGTATATAAATGTCAAATGTCTGACTTCTATACTTGTACTGCTGTTTAACAAGGGAGAAAAATAAAAGGGATGACACTTCCCTTTATGCAGTAAACCATTAAGTGAGATGGTGAATAACACTGGGAAAATAATGGAGGGAATACTGAATAAATAGCTAATAAAATAGGCTAATTAAGATAATTAAATTTGCATGCATATCATCTTGACATTATTAATTTATCTGGACATTACTAATAAACCAAAGAAGTATCTTGTTACGTATTAGCATATCAAAATAATATACTTTGACACTGAGGTGAAGGTATCACCTTGAATATTTTCCTGTTTAATGTATTTTAAAAAACTTATGTTTAGGCTTGAAAAACTGGATCTTCAGGTTGATAGTGCTGGAATACCAAAATATTTTACTTAATTAAATAAGACTGCAATGCACAGAGCAGTGACACTTTCAAATTTCCTTACTGCTCTGCCAACCTCCCCTGTTACAAACAATAAAATCCCCCAGCAGAAAGGAGGCAGTTTGGTCTCCGTGATTTTGGCTTCTGTGTTGATTACAATGTGGATTGTGATGTGGATAACATTGTGTGAGAACTGGATAGGGGACATCAACATAGACTGATAGACACCACCTCTGCAGCTGTCTAACTGTAAAGCCCTCCTGTTGTGGGGTATGGTAAATACAGCTACAGTAAAGGAACAAACCCTGCACACCTACTGTGGGAAACTAGACGGCTAGAGTGATTAATCTGTCTCCCACCGAGTGGAAAAGTGCTTTAAGTGCTCCTGAAGGAGAAACATTACATTAAATAGTACTAATACTTGATATGACTTAAAAAGGGAAAGAATGTGTGACTGCTATCCTGACACAAATATTTTGTGATGCAATGTAAGAAAAATATCAATGTTAACTGAACACCCGAGAAACCTCCAAACACATTTTCTGCTTCTGCCCCTGAGCTTCATGGACTTTTGAGTGCCAACAATCAAAATACTAATTAAAGTCATAAGTTCTTTGTTTGCATCCATATAGATATATACTGCTGTAGACATCTGCAAAGAGTTCTTTCCTATGACCATTCAAGTGACATTCTTAATTGTCAAAGAGCTGTCGACTATGAGTGTCTTCCTAGTGCAGGGACTACCATTTCAAGTTGATCACTGGCAAAAAGAAAAAAAATACAGACTTTTTTTTTTCCCAGTCCTTTTGCTAATGTCACTTATTTCCTGTATTAATCTAGAAAGCTAACTCCTCTTTGTGAAAAGCAATAAAAGAGCAAGGGGTTTGGGTTTTTGGGGAGCGTGGTACTTGGTAGACTAAGACTGCACTGATGACACCACCAATGAATATGCTTTAAATCAACAATTTATTCCTAAAGCACTCTATCTGGAAATGTTCCTGTATCTAAAACAGACTTCAAGTCATTTGCTATAGTTTTTAATTTGTAAATCATGCAGCAGTTTCTGATCATTTTTATGTCTGCATTAAATTTTAAACTTTAAATAATTGTCTCTGTTGTGACTTTCATGCTCCTTGTTTTCTTCTAGCAACAGTTTTCTACAAGTAAACCACTCTGTAACGAGTTTCAGTGGAAAGTACACAGATGAAAGAGAATACACGACAGTTGGGTATAACTCCTCAATTAAGAAGAACCTTGGCTGGTTGTTTTACTCCTAAGTATCACCTATGTGAGTGACTTGTACAATTTATCCTAAGTATGTGTAGTAAGCCAGTGTACACTGCCATGCCTACAAATAATTTCATATTTTCTTTGTTTGAACAGAGAGAAAATTTTAATTAGCTGGTTTTTTGCTTTGCTTGCTTGCTTGTTTTTTGACCTGATCTAGCTATGAAGCACAGCTATCTTCATATTCTTAGGGCCAAAAGTGTAAAAAATGGAGGACAGGAAACTCCACTAGATCTGCTCCTTTTTTATATTTTTGTTTATGAAGTATGTTTTCTGAGCATTATGACTCAAGTCTGCTCTATTGCTTCACCTGGAGGTTCACTCCAAAGATGCACTTGCTACAGATCCTCTGTGCAACTATTACACTAAGGCAACACAGCCACAGTAGTCTACTACGTAATTCCCATATCCAGTGGCATATCACACCGACAAACATCTCTGCAGACTGTAAAGCTGCTGTCAAGATGAGTGGCAAAAGAAATTAAAAGACAGGTGGGACAACTTCCACCTACTCACAGCTGCTTTGGGGAGACCCGCTCTTTAAGAGTACTACAGCTGTAATCATTAAGTTTTAGATGCTAAATGAAGAACGGTTCCATTTTCTTTTTGGAATCTCTCTTATCTCTGGTAAAAATACCCCATTTCCAGCTCTTCTGGGTCATGAAATACTTTGTAACTTCTCAGCCTTGACTTCTTTAAAGACTCTTTAGTTTTTTAGTTTTGTTTTGGTCTTTTATCTTTTCATAAATTACATTTCAAGGGAGAATCAGCTTTCTGGAAAATATTTTTAAAAACCCAGATAGCTGTTGTAGTAATAAATATAAACAGAAAACTAATTGGTACTGTAGTATTGGTCTATTTGCACAGAACTTGATGCAATCCTATTATTTTTTTAATGGCTGCTTAACTCAAGTCTTATCTTTTCAGTACTGTCAGACTGAGCCATATCTCAGTGCCCTACTCTACTGCCTGTCCACCCACAGTCACTAAATCATGTTGTGCGATGCCTTATACTTGAGCAAGCTGGTCTATGGAGTGGGAGGTGGAAGTTCAAATGCAGCTCCTACTTGAGCTAGTAATGATGTGGGGGGGATGCGTATCTCCCTAACAAATCACTGTTTGTTAATTCAATTACTCTGCCAATTTAATCACTCTGTAGCTCATGTGTTTTGCAGAATGACTCCTGCTGGTGACAGAAATCTAAAATTACAAAGTTCAATTGAGTAAACTAACTCCAACTGCTGTGTTGAAGACAAGTCTCCAGATAGCAATGATGATCACTTAAATACAAAACGTAAATTGATCAAGAAATGTAAAGATAAAGCAAGTATCATAATACGAATATCTGAATTATCCACTAGTAGTGATGATTTTTGGTCAGGCCCGTGACAGCTGGCTTAAAGGGAGCTGATAAAAAGCAACTGATTTAATCTCCTTCTAGGACAAGAGGAAGAAAAATGCAGTTCTAGTTTCTCGTTTCTCACAGGGCACCTTTTCTTGAATGTCTTGGAAAATGTTTAGAATCTGATGTGTACCCTGGTAAACAAGTAATTCTGAGGCTTAGCTGTGCCACTTGTTTTTTTAAAGCTTTTAATGCCTTTATTTTGATGGAACAGTCTCTGTTTCAAGGTCTCCGATTGCTTCCTTTAAGCTCACTTTGTTTTGATTTTGCTTGTGAAACTAGGATTTTGAGCTTCACTCTTCACTTACTGACTTACTGCATTAGTTTCCTAGGAGATAATATATAGCTACATTGTTCTTCATACTAAAACTCCAATAATTCTTTAGCTATATAATCCTCACTGGAGTTTAGAGCAAAGAATACAGTAACATAGGAATTTTAGGGTTTTTTTGTGTGTGTGAAATCTGGAAGCTCCAAAATCTTTTGTAAACTATAGACCTAAATTTCAACTGTTAGCACGTATTGCCTCAGGTCTATATGGAGATCACACACTATTAAAATTAATGGTGTATCAAATTCAATACTCAGTTATTCTGGTGTATGGACTTCTCAGGAATAGTCTGGAATTTCACTTCATTCTTAAACAAGCAAATCTATGACTTACTTTCGCCAAATACAAGACTGTATCAACCATGTCCTGTTGCTTGAGAGCTGACTTAAATTGTTTTTCGGCTTCACGGTATAATCCTAACCTAAAGAGACAATAGATAGATAAAGAAGGTATTTGTTTGTTGGTTTGTTGTTTTTTTAAAAAAAAAACATTAAAAAATGAAGCAGTGCACACTAAACCAAACATGAACAGCTAAAAAGCATACTTTAAGGTCATATATTTGTGTGTTAACAAAACCCATGATGTTAAATATACTAAGGTTACAAAGACAGCCATTCAAAACCAGGAAAAAGGCAAATTCATTAAATTTGGACCCCTTTTGTGCATGCAGCCTTCTGGTGCTAATTGAATAATGATGTACTCATTTTCATAGGACTCCTTCCTGCTCTTTGTACAGAATGGACAGTAGAAAATAAGCAATTAAAGTCATGCCTCAGCCTCTACCCATATGGTTTTGGAGCAGAATTTCCTCATTCATGGCAAAGTTTAGGGATCATCTTAGTCATCTATAAAACACTTTCTCCTGGCCTCATATGGGAAAGGGTGAAACTTCTGTTGCTGATATTAAAAGTCTTTCACTGTGTGTTGAAAACATGCTGTACTGTAAATGGCATCACAGCTTAAGACCATCCAAGCAGATCACTTGGGAGAGGGCAGTATATGGCACATGAACCTCACAGAAGTCTGTTTCATCTCAAAAGCATTTGTTTTGCAGTATTTTGCAGTAATCTATAAATGCTATATAGACTACAAAATTAAGAGGATTGTATCATTTTAACAACAGCAAAAAGGTACACTTTCTCATATGCAAATCGCCTTTTCTTTCCTTCAGCCAAAGAGCACATATACTTGGTGAAGAAACACAAAACACAGCCAGAACAAGCCCAGCAAAACAACAAAACACAGCCAATACAGACATAAGGTAATATTGGATCCTGGAAGTTCATGTGCCTGCTTGGATGCTTTAACCTCTGTAACACTGTTTATAAAAATCCTGAAAGAGATTAATTTACCTATAAGCTCATGTATTGGGTTTGCACAGTAAGGTTTTCGTAGCGGGGGGAGGCTACAGGGGTGGCTTCTGTGAAAAGCTGCTAGAAGCTTCCCCTGTGTCTGATAGAGCTGACCCCAGCCAGCTCCAAGATGGACCCACCGCTGGTCAAGGCCGAGACCATCAGCAACAGTGGTAGTGCCTCTGGGATAACATATCTAAGAAGGGGGAAAAAAAAAAAAAGCCACACTTGTACAACTGCAGTCAAAGAGAAGAGTGAGAATATGGGAGAGAAACAACTGCAGACACCGAGGTCAGTGAAGAAGGAGGGGGAGGAGGTGCTCCAGGTGACAGAGCAGGGATTCCCCTGCAGCCCATGGTGAAGCCCATGGTGAGGCAGGCTGTGCCCCCGCAGCCCATGGAGGTCCACGGTGGAGCAGATCTCCACCTGCAGCCCAGGGAGGACCCCACATTGGAGCAAGGGGATGCCCGAAGGAGGTTGTGACCCCGTGGGAAGCCCACGCTGGAGCAGGTTTTCTGGCAGGACTTGTGACCCCATGGGGGACCCACGTTGGAGTCGTCTGTTTCTGAAGGACTGCAGCCTGTGGAAGGACCCACACTGGAGCATTTCATGAAGAACTGCAGCCCGTGGAAGGACTCATGTTGAAGAAGTTCATGGAGGACTGTCTCTTGTGGTAGGGACCCCACGCTGGAGCAGGGCAAGAGTGTGAGGAGTCCTCCCTCTGAGGAGGAAGGAGCAGCAAAAACAATGGGTGACAAACTGACTGTAAACACCACTCCCCATCCCCCTGCGCTGCTGGGGGGAAGGAGATAGAGAAATCAGGAGCACAGGAAGAAGGGAGAAGTGGGGGGAAGATGTTTTAAGAATTGGTTTTATTTCTCATTATCTTACTTTGGTTTGATTGGTCATAAATTAAACTAATTTTTCCACGTCAAGTCTGTTTTGCCCATGACAGTAACTGCTGAGTGATCTCCCTGTCCTTATCTCGACTCATGAGCCTTTTGTTCTGTCTTCTCTTCCCTGTCCCGCTGAGGAAGGGAGTGATAGAGCAGCTTTGGTGGGCATTTGGCATCCAGCCAGGGGATGCCAGGGTCAACCCACCACAGATCAAAATAAAATAATCCGTCTACTCTTCTAAAGAATATCAAATAAAGCTTAAGGGTAGTGAAGAATTTCATTAGTTTGAGCATCTAAAAAGAAGAAATAGTTTCAAGTCAAGATACAACATGGCATTTTAAAGGGCTAACTGCTTCATACTACCAACATGGCATTTTAAAGGGCTAACTGCTTCATACTACCAGCCTGTTCATACAAGAATTGCTTATAGAATTGTGAAGACTACAGATGAGGCTTCAGTTTTTTAACAACCAGTACAGTATTCATATGTTTTACATTCATGGGACAAACACATTGTAAAGAATGAAAGGGGGAGCTGCCTCAGTACTTGTTTGATTACGGGAAGCAGGGTTGTATCAGGAGGAGTTTTACCTGATTCGATAGAACTAGTTGTTACAATCATAGCTAGATCCTCAGCAACCACTCTAAACTGCCTGCAAGAAGCTCTCCTCCCCACTACTGCCACGAGAGGCATATCGCCGCACAGTGTCGGGGTACCCCTAAGTTATTTGTATGAGATGCTCAGGTACAGAGTGCCAGGCCTCAGGCCTTGGCATCTTTGGAACTGACACTTCTTGGGCAATGTACCTCTGGCAGAAACTGTCTAACATGAATATTTCATTTTTTATTATTTCATCAATCTGAAGCCCTCACTGACAGTTAAATTTCTCAAGCTAATATTGTAATATTGATTTTGTGTGGTCTGTTTTAACAATGGTTCTTTGCATTTATTTACTGACTTTTCAATGACTTTGAAACATTACAAAGGTGAAGATGCAATAATTCAGTCACTTAAAGGTACTCAATGTTGATGTCTTTACCTCAAGCACTTGAATCTCCTTGTATATTAAAGGAGTTTTAACTCTCCAACTAAATACTTACTGAACTATTTCTCAGTGTTCAGCATTGTGCAATACACCCAGCAGTTCAGGTCCTGCACTCATACTCACTGATCACAGAAGAAATGAACAATGGCTTACCTATAGTAGCACTTCCCAATTTGGACTTTCCACCACCAGTCCTTGAATTGTGCATGCTCAGTGGCAAGGGCTGCCAAATCTAGAGCCTTTGAAAACAAATCCATCATCTTAACATTAATGCCTTCAATGTTTACACAAAGAAAAAGAACACAAAGTGAACAGTGTAAAGATTTTTGTAAAGAGAAAATTTTGAACCTGGTCCTGGTAAACTTCAGGTGGGGGCACTGCTTTATGTTTACTATTTTTATAGCTTAGTGCATAAAGTAGCTGAAAGGATAATTTGTCCCTATAACAACAAGTAATCCAAATAACTTCTAGTAATTCAAAGAGAAAATATAAAATAATTTGATCAGACTCCTGAAGTGCTGCTTCAAAATATTTAGAATACTTGTGTAAGCTGACACACTTTTTTCAAGCTTCCCATCCTTGTTCACTAAAAGTTTTTAAAAACAAGTAAAAAGATACTAAAATAAAGAAATCAGTTCAGTCAGTTTGAAATACTGCAGAAATTGTAATCTCATTGCTAATAACAGGCTGCCTCCACTTCTGCGAACTCTCAGATGTATACAGTAAGAAATACTTCTTTCTTTAAAAAGTCTATGATGTAAATAATTATTTTACTACAGATAGGAAAAATAGATAAATATTCTAAGAAATAGCTATTGAACAGGGTGGAAGTCTAAATCTTTTATCTGGTATATTGGAAAAGTGGTATGCTAATCAATGTGCTACCATCAGCCACCACAGACAGAATGTATGGCTTTTCATGTTTTAGCTATTATTTCATCATTTCTGTTAAAACAAATGGATATGTGTTCTGCACCAAAACCTACCAAAGAAGCAATTGTTAGGGCTCCTTTTTTTTCAAATTCCACTTTGTCCCAGAACATATCAAAGACATGATATGTTTGTTACTTATATTTCAGGGATATCATCAGAAATAGTCTAGAAAGCTTTAACACAGTATTTTTATAACAAAGAACTGACCCTTTGGGGTTTTTTTGCAAACCACAGAAATCAGAAAGTAGCTATTAAGAACATATGGAAAAGTTCTGTGCACCAGACACTCAGTAGCAGAGGAACCAATAATCTGCAGGAAAAAAATAAATCTGAATACTTGAAATACTAGAATGAGCCTAATTTAGTGACATCTACCTCTGGGTTTGATTCCTGTTCTTCCTGCTAGCAAAATGAGGCTGCAAGTAATCAACAGGTGTAGATTTGACATAGCACAGCAAAGTCAGTGGACCTAATGAGAACTTGTCAAAGTTGCTCTCTTTTGGCTGTGTGAGAAAGAGTAATTTGTTTTCTGTAGCAATTCAGGCTAAGGAGTTGGTTGCATTGATGCTGACCTCAAAGAGAAAGGGACAGTTGTCATTCCCCGCCTCTGTGACAGGAGAGGGAAAATTGAGGAAAGCTTACAACTCTGAAGTCACTATTTCTTCCAGTTACATGGAATCCTTGAAGACCTCGGATGGCAGCTCTTATCTTGGTTGATAATCTTAATGGCTTTGCAAATTGCACAACAGGGCCTCTGGACCTACAGCTATAATGGGGAAGATGCTTGCTTCAAGACAGAAATTACCAGTTTCCCTTCCAGACAAATACTTTCTTTCGTCTAAAGGTATATAAGCAATTTTGTCCCAGTACTGGGAAAATCTGGGAAAGTAGTTGATGTTAAAACATCAGTTACTTTTGCTGCATTTACAAATGTATAAACAAATGTGTCAAATACCACACCTGCTTCTAATGCAGTGTGAGGGGCCACTTAAAATGAGTAAGGAGCATACTGCAAATAACGTGCTTTGAAAAGCTTTCCTTAGAGTGCTCTGATGACAAATATTCAAGGAGAAGGACTGAATTTCAAAAAACAATCCCTTCTGTAGCTACACATTCAGCTTTCTTTCTGGCACCCTAATTATTTCTGATAACTATTTTATGCAAGGCTAACAATTCTAGCTGCTATTGGAAAGTGGGAACTAAGACTGCTTCAGGCTTAGTAGAACTAACATCAGCAGTTTATCTGTTGGTGCAGATCCTGAACTCTTACTGGGATCTTATTACTAACATCAAGAAACAAAGCATGACTTCATTTTGAAGTTAGTTTCTGAAATTAAGTCCTGTTTTTATACCTTCCTATCAAGGAAGTAGGAAAGGAATAGGAAAATCCTGTTTCTCATACTTCACAAGCAATTACAAAAACTTTAATCTAAAAATGCTACAAATGTTACCAATATTTCTAAACAGTGTTTGCCTGAAAAGGCTTTGTGCATATCAATGTCAGCTTTTTGTATGTTAGTAGTCAGACTTTCTACTGGTATTACAAAATCTGTTGACAATGCGGCCTTTGAAATGTTAGTAAATGGGTTAAAATAAACTTTTAAAAGTCAAAGCCTGCACCTTGCCATATCAATACCACCTGCTAGCATATTTCAATTTCAGTTTGCTGCAAACTTTTTTTTTTAATTGCACAGTTTAGTACAAATCAATGTTCAATCTGCACAGCATGTTAATTTAAAACCAATCTATAATAGCCTGTGTTATGCCTGTCCTGCACTCCTGTGCATTGCTGAATGTTGGTGCTGTTGTATTAATAGCTAGAAAGGAAAAATAGCATGGATTGTGGATTGGCAGATCCTGGTATGTCCTTTTAAGGATTTTTGCTTCTAATGTACATATTAGAAAAAAACCCACACTGATTGTCCCAAAAGTTTTAATAAACTTTAAGGTATAAGTCATCATCTGGAAATGCTGGTTAGCTGAAATTTTGCTCTATAGAGCACTTAGCATAGTTACCCATGTATGTAGGAGTTCATTTCAGTAACAGTCTCAGCCCTGGGAAGCCTTCCAGAACAAATTTATTTTACTCTCAGTTCTTATATTTGTGCAAATAAAAATAATAAAACCCCCTAACACTTAGTGGGTTTTCTGGTTAAAAAAAAAAAGAAAAAAAGTTTTTCTTAAAGAATGAATCAGAGCTGGTTCTAAATGAAGAATGTAGATTCTTTAATTGTAACTGTATTTACCATGATTCTGAGATTCATTTTTTTAGCATTACTTTCTGTAGCTAAACTGTATTATAACTAAGACTTCCAAATTGTCTACCAGTTGTAACACAGTATAAAACAGTTTGTAGGGTTCTGCTAATTTACTATTGTATTACAAAATTAAGTTGGTAAATGTACATTTGTTTGAAACTTAGTAATTTCATACATAGTATTGTATGCACCAAGAAATTGGATAGAGGAAACGATAGCAAGTGTCTGCTGCTTCCTTCACGTGCTGTTGAATGGCAGTAATTCTTCAAGTAGCAATTATTGATTAAAGTCTTATTTATAGACAGATCAACACAGAATAGCCTATAAGATAGCTGAGTAAATGACATTAGCCATAGTCAATTTAACATAATTTCATTTGGTGAATGTCTTTGGATTTCTACAGTTTGTAAATCTAACATAATTCCATTATAAATAGATTTCTATCAGAGAGTATAACTTCAGAGTATTAGGAAGAACTAAGTATCAGAAGTCATGATTTCTGGCCCCAAGTATATATTGTGCACTCATTTTTTTTTTTTCCTCAGGACAAAGTGTCTTGTCATCATTATCCACCTGTGAATAATGGCAGAGTAGGATGTCATCGTCTACTGATGAAAAAACTATTTCTGGACAAGTCTTTTAAACTGCCCTGCTCTTACAGCATTTAGCTCATAAAATGGCTTTTAGAAATAGCTCAAGGGGTACAGAGTCAGTTATTAAGTATATGTGTTCAAAAGAAAACAAATCAAGAACAATAATGGATAGGGTAATAGTAAGTGTTTAATTTTTTGTCAATAAGATTAAAGACTTTTGAATACATTTTCAAGTGCTGAAAAAGCTCAGTGCTTCCCTCTTCTTCTTGCATCCCCATGTTTCTGATAACTGATAGATTACAGATATATTTACTTTTAATTTGAACCCAGTTCCTAGCATTATTTGTCCAGTCAAATGCACACTGATTAATGGTATTTCTCAACTGAAATTACTGAAGCTTTTTTTTTCTTTCTATATACTGGCTGAATACTAAACAGAAGATAAATAATAAAACTGCCTTTGCTTCTTAAATAATAATGCAGCTGAGAACAGTACAGACTGTTCTAGATCACAGTGACAAAGGAAGGACATTGTCACTGCTACTTTTGTGTTTTATTTGCAAAACTGCAGGAACTGGTCTTCCAACTCTACCCATGCAGAAAGTCCACAAATAGAGGCTTTTCAGCCTATACAGTCACAAACTTAAGCCAATTTCCCAGGCTTCCAAGCCTTTCATGCTCTTTCATCTCATCTCATGCAGAAAAGTGTTTTGTTTTGTTTTTTATTTTAAGAATGTGCAACATCACACAGTAGCAGGTAATACAAAGATGCAAGAGATGTCAGTGAATGTTCTAACGGATGATCAAGCAAGATGCAGATCAATTTTTAAATAGTTAACATATGTGCTGTTTCTCTGCTGAATCCTAAGTGACCAAATTCTTGTCAGGAAGAATCAAGACAATGAATCAGTGAAATGCCATTGGTAGAACAGGTGAATAAACAGTGATGCAGCAGAAGTTAAAGTATTTCTTTTTTTTGTTCAAGAAAAATTAATGCAGATGAGGTTCAAAAGGAAGGGAGGATGGTTTGAAGAACAGGATTATATTGAAAATGGTGTAGAAAGTGCAGAAGAAAAGAGGAATGAAAGCAAATGACAGAAAGCAGACTGAACAGTTAAATAAACCTCTCTTCAGATATACACATTACATTATAAAGGCACCTTGTATTGTGAAGTGTGACACAATTTTTCTTCCTGTAAGATGCTATCATTAACCAAATATGTTGATCTCCCTCTCATTACACAATAAACAGTGGTGACTAAGCTGACACTTCTTTGCTTATGGATATTTATTCAAATGTCTAGAGTGCCTAAAAAAACATAGGCAAAACTTTTCCTGCAAGACAGTGATTTTGGATGCTCAGCAAGGATTTCAAAATACATGCAGTACAGTGTAAAACATCTTACAATTTTTTTTCTGAAGAGCCTGGAAAATTCCTTGCATTATATGAAATTATCTGTTTAGCCTAGAGATCCTACATGTCCTTAAAGTGTAGGTCACAGGCACATGTGGCATCTTATCAAGTGACTTTCATTCTTAGTGAACCCAGTTCTCAGGAACAAGCAATATAAATTTTAATTATTAGTAGCATAAAGCCCAGGCACTTTCTTCATATTCGGTATCAGAACATGTAAATGTTAATTGCTACTTCTCTCTGACATTTCTGACACTTGCACTACTGTTTCAACCATATTTTGGATTAACAGTGCCTTGCAATTCAATCCTCTTAAAAGAATGCTATGCAATAAATTCACAGTGTACAACTATAATCATCTGATACTAGATTAAAAAGCTTCACATAGCAGTAAATTTGGAAATGGTTCTGATCTATGTCAACAGCAACAAAATTTTTTTTTTGTGTTATTGATTAACTGGAGAGTTTAACTTCAGATCTAATCACACAGCAGTCATCAGTATTGCAGAAAATTCAGTAACTGTTTAGTCAGCTACGCGTTATTTACGAAAACAGTTCTTTCAAAGAAACTTCAAGCAGAAATTTTGATTCTGTTTCAACTGAGTACATATATCTAACATAGTAATGAAATATTTTGACACTTTATTCATTGAAAAAATTAATTATTTCCCTGGGTGAACTGCCAAAAAAGTTCTGCAACCTTTATCTATTTCTGCATGTTTAAACAATATGTACCCAAAGCTGATCTTAGCCATTCAGTGCAGTAACATATGAAGAATCACAGAAGAAAAACTTTGGATAGGGTAAGGGGGAACTGTATAATTAAGAAAACTTTTGGAGAATAAAAGTTATAGACAGTGATATCAACAATATAATCTTTCTCTTGAGGCCACAAAACACCTCAGCACTATGGAATCAGATTTCCAGAAAAAGTGACCAAAGTCCTATTGATATTTTATTTTTCTGCAGTTTCACCAAATACCCTTCCTTTCTATTAACCCAAATGCATAAACAATCATCTCAGTAATTTAAAATGTCAAATGATGTTCAATTCAATCAATAACTATTTTGTCAGATATTTTCACCTTTTTCTGTTAACGGACAGTCTTCTGTAACTCATTGCTTACTCTCATTACGAAATCATTAAATACAGGGATCTTATCATGTTGATAGATGAGGGAACTAGTTTTAAGTGTTAGAATGTTTTGCTTCTCCAAAAAGAGAGCAATCTGTACGTTGGTATTTGCAAGTTATCATCCCTGATTATCAGCCCTGTAAGAAAGGATTTCTCTCTCTTAAACAACTTCTAATGCTTCACTTCTGTACTCAGATGTGATGTACTACTTGGATCCTTAGTTTAGCAGAATACCAACAGAAATAACTGAATGATACTTCATAAAAACTGAAAATGAAACATATTACTCACATTTTTAACGTCATTTTCGTGGTGAAAAATATACTCAAACAATGCCTGTCAGAGGAATATTTAAAACATTGTCATATTAGAAGATAAAAATTGATAATATTATTTTAGAGGAATACAGAATCTTGATTATGTTAGGCAGAAATTAATTATTTGTGAAAGCAATCATATTCACACATCACAGTTGCTGACATTTACATTTAATTAAAGACTTGAATAGACAAAAACTATAGGTGTGCTACACTGCCATTACAGGAAAGCATTTTAATTTTCAATTTGTTGCAAGAGATTAGTGGAATTGTCTCTTATCTTTGATCCTTAAATCACTTTGATAAAAAAAAAGGCAGCTATAATTTGAAAGCGAATATAGATTTATTTGAAAACCTGGTACCATTTTCATGTCTTTTTACCTGTAAAATCAATGAGTGATCTAACAAAGACTTTTTGCAATGTATAGTTATGTGCTTATGTAGTGCAAAATCTACTTAAATCAAGCATAGGTTATTAAGAATGTAAACTGAGTAAATTTTGCCTTAGGGAAAAATAAATTCTAAACCCTACAGAATTTTGGGATCTGTAAAGGAAAAACTTTTTTATTTGTAAATGATAAATGCTAACAATACTGAGTTTCTGAAACTCAAACACACCATCATAATATCAAAGCTTAAAGAAGTTGCATGCATCAGCTGTGCTGTGGTAACTGCTCATAAGCCCCCAACAATTGCACCGCAATGTAACTGCCTCTTTGTTTACTCTTGTATAAAGCTATGCAAGTCATACTACCTTGTAGCTGTTCTGCACTAGAATACAGAAGAGTATATAACAGGTAACGGGGGTGACATTTTAAGTGAATAAAATGATATTGAAAGAGACTAGGTAATTAAATGGAGACTTGTAGCCTCTACTCCCAGACATGTAGTATGGGTGCTAGTAACACCCAGGTTCAGCTGAGTTGAACCTTGATCTTTTTCTGCACCCAAATCCCAGGTCTTAATTGCATTGAAAGAACAGAACGTTTTTCTAAAATCTAATTATTTGTTAAAAAAAATTAAAAGAAAATATTGTCCCATGAGGAAAGATATAAAAGAACAAGACAGCAGTCTTCTAAGGGCTTCCATGACTCTTCTGCCAGCTTTTCTTAGATAAAATTCTTAAAATATTTACCTTAAGGAAACTACAGAATTACTAATGAATTGTCATGTCTGGTGAGGAAAGTAAACAACAACCTACTTGTCTTCTACTTTTGCTCAGAAAAGACTCTGAACAGATGATTAAAAGACATTAAAGAAGTATAAATAAAACCACATTTATAGGGAGATTAGAATAGGTGGATAACAAAACAATAGAAAATAAAGTAGTGGAACATTTCATCCTCTAGTTCAATAACAGGGAAGCATTCAGTAAAAGTGAGTAAATATAAAGTGATAAAAAAAAAATGTTCTCTTGCATGGCTGGCACAAGGAATTTACTGCTGTTATCTACAGGTTCTGACCTTCATAAGGATTTAAATAACTGAACATTCCCTTGGATAAAAAATATCTAGAGTTATCTTAAGAATTCTATTAAAAATCCACAAGATAAGAGAGATAAAACTTCCTGTTTCATACCATAAACCGGTTGCTCACTGAGATTTACCAGAGGCTCTCTCTGGCGACAGGTGGTACCTCACATGTCTACTGTGGGGTTTCCTGCAATAGTCCTTAACATGGCTGATGCTAGTCAGAGGTAAGCCACATTCCTGTAGTCATGCAATGAAAAGATAATCTAACTTAAAAAAAGATGTGATGACTATACTTTGCAAACACATAGGGAAGAAGTACATAGGAGGAGTATGTACCAATATGAGTATACAGGCTAATCATGTGAATTTAATAGTTGCAAGATTTATCATCTTTTTGCACCTGGGAGAGGTAACAGCTCAGAGTTTCAATGATTCTTAACACAGAGTGCAGTCTGAAATCTCACCTCCTGCTTTGGCTTCAGCCTTAATGCTGTCTTGTTTTAAAAAAGTTATAAATCCATGTAGCTCCAAATTTAAACTTAGATCTTACATTCTGTGTGAAATGTTAATGTCAGAATGTATTAGCTTCATAATACTGACAAGTACACTTGTTGCCTATGTATGTTTCTATGACTGTTGCTTTACATTTTTTGGCTTAAGCCTCTTCTTATATGAAAGTGAAGGAAGACAGAGCTATCCCATTGTCCCAAACAATGCTAATTAGAAACCAGAATTGCTAAAGAAACATTTCTCATTCCTGAGAGCTACTGTTGAGAATAAATATTTCATCTAAAGCTAACCTAACTACTTAAATAGTATATAGAGTTACCAAACACAACTAAAAGCTAGCTGTCTTCAAGCAGAAGAACTAAGCCTAGTTTCTTATGGATGCATCCTGTGTTTCTTAATCCTTCCCAGGTTTCTTACATTCTCCCTGTTGTACAGACTTTGATGGATTTAGAACAATATGTGTGCTGGCTGATTGCCGGCAAGGACATAATTGGACAAAAGGCCTGCAGTTTTTTTCAGAACTGATAAAGAACTGACTCATAACTGCCCTCAGATGATAGTTTGGAAGTCTTTCATTATCTCTCCAGACTAGAACTTACTATACTTGGTATTTATTCTTCTGCCTAGCTTGGTTAAGAGGCCAAGGGACAGAGATGTAAGGAGAGGGTGAAGAACACAGCGCAATCACACAAAATTTATTTCCTTTGAAAACCACATTGAAAAGCAATGCTCTACATCAGTCTAGATCAGGTTTTGAAAAGCAAAGGAATTTTCTAATTGTTTATGAAAAATTATTAAGTGCACTTTCGGACTGGAGGAGCTAATTTCCACCAGCAGATTATTAGGTACTGCTAGTCTTCTAAAAGGGTTCACCACTATGTTTCTCAAAGTAGACTGAATACATACAGGTTCTTGCAACTCTAGGCTGCTAGCCAAATATAGCTCCTGAGTGTCTGATAGTCATTTGATACCTTGTGCAAAATGAGCTGTTGGTCTCAGCCCAACAGTTGTTTTTTGTGAACAAAGTATGCACAGAAAACATCTTCATCTATACAACTAACTGGTTGTTAGAAAGCAGAAAGATTCAACTGGAAGGCCACAGAGTGATAAATCATTACACAATTTTTAGGTCCGTTCCACTCACAGCTGAAACCTGTAAATTGGGCAGATAAGCTGGATAAACCTGTTCTATTGGCAGATAGTCTGTTTCAGTGGTTGTCAATCATAAGATCTTAACAGAATATGAAGAAGAATTCTGAAGAAAAAGATTAAATCTTTTTATATAAAAAGTGTGAACTCATGCCATAAAATCTACGGGAAAAATACAAACCATTTGAACATTTTTTAGGACAGGATTGCCATCTATTCACACACAGAACCGCATTTCCAGACACTAAGAAGTATGTTGCTGGGTTTTGCCTCCTGGCTTTTTTTTTTTTAGTTGCCCTTCACCACTCCTATATGCACAGTTCAAAGTTATTTACCAATGGAATATTTTATTCTATACAAACATTTTTCCTAGGTTATACTTTCAACACAGTCTCTTCAGAAATATTTTCAATTTCAAGTCTAGTAACCAACCACTGTCAAAAGTTAAGTAACACACTTTGTTTCTGAACTTTACAACACAGTTCATCATTGTTTGTATCCCCAATCCCATGTACAGTTACATTAGAATGATCCCAGAAAGCAAGAAAAAGATATCATAACATTAACCAAAATAGTTACATACCTTTGCCAGTTTGGGTTTTTGAGCATATTTTGCTAAATTCAGTCGAGACAGATTTATGAAAGGGCCATCTGGATTTGTTAGCATTGAAGCCTGAAGGGGAAAAAGAAGGTTTTAAGTGGGAAGATCCCCTACACTTTCCCTGAAAATTTTCAAAATATTAGTAGTATACAAAAAACCCAAACCCAAACCAAACAAAGCATTTGTAGATGTATTGCTCTACTGTGCAGTACAGACTCCTCTTACTGAATTGAATCTTTTCTGAAAGCCAGGAATTTGTCCTACTCCCATACAGTTCCTGAAAGAGATGGTATGAATTACCTTCTGGAACTACCTTTTTCTTCCCTCTCTCCACTATTTCCATAATGTGCCTAAGCATGTATCTTGGACTAACTGTCAGATGGACTGAAGATAGTTGGGATACATAACCGAAAAGTCTTCAAGAAAGATTTAGGAAGATCAGTTCATACCTGCGATAGTGAGAAGATACCACATTTTGCCATTAATGTGATATTAATCTGTATTACATATTCGTGCCAGTTGCAGTTTATTAATTTTGGCAATAGGACAGGATAAAACTAGTATAGTTTATTTTCACATTGAGATTAGTAATTGTTTTGTCATAAACTGAAAAACTTGGAGAAGGTTTTAACATACTTATGGTGAATTTATATCATAGTCTTTTCATGGCCTCAGTGAATGAGTCTCACAGAACTTGTGAATTTGGAATTTATGTGAATTTTTGTGAACTTGTGAATTTATGTATATTTTTTAAATAAACAGATTAGCAAACTAACAAAAAGTAACATTTTCAAACTCTACTTTGAAAACAGTTTAAACAAAAAATTAAAAATGCTCACCTCCTTCAAACTTGAGTTTAGATGCAGCTTTTAAGTCAACTACAATGTCACTGTACCAGACACTATGACCAAGAAAGCCATCATTCTGAGAACAGAGTCAAACAACTTACCGTTCCTAGCCTGACGTATCTCCCAGAAGCACTAGTAATTGGACGAGCTGTGAGAGCTGTTCGAGGTGTTTTTATAGCCTGTTCCACAGTACTTGGCCGTCCACTTTGTGTGCTGGGTCTCACAAATCCTGTAATAGGCCTTCCTGATTGAGTTACTGGCCTGAGGATGTTAAGCACATTATCCTTATGTTGAGTGGTATTTATCGATAGAGAATTTAAACACTTATATCTACAACATTTCATTTTCAGAAGTTAAATTTAGGATTTACTCATTTGTAACTAGTCACATTTTAAAAAAAATAAACAATCACATACCTAACAGCTGGGCTGGGACCTCCACCTTGGCTAGTTCCAGGGAGTTTCAAAGATGTTCCTGGTCCTATAAAATAAGAGTATTTCTCCCTTCACATCGTGATACTATACTCTTGTCCAGAGGACTTCAAAAAATGATTGTGTCTTACAATAAACTGTAAATTTCTTTGTTCAAACTGAGAGGACATAGCACTAGGCAAAGACGACAAAAACAAATATTGCACTGTACTACTGATAAACTGTCAGACTGTTGCAAGAAACCTGCCACAATGAACACGGTTTTCTCACTTTTACCCTTCCCATTTGCTCCCCCATCACACCTGGAGGGAGTGAGCGAGCAGCTGTGTGGGGTTTAGCTGCCTATCGGGGTTAACCCACAACAATTCTCAAGAACATCTTAGGAGCAATAGATAGAATTGAAGTAAGAAAGGTTACTGGAACAATGAGATCATGCTAATTTGAAATGGTATATTTTCTATCTGGGACTAAAATAGGACCGAGGCTACAGGTCAGATGGAGAATGGTATCTCATGTCATTGGACCCACAGTGGACCCCCACCCACAATTTAGGGCACATTAAAGTTCTAGCTCACCCATATCCAAAGGTCATCAATGAAAATACTAAATTGACTTGAGCCCAGGTGAACAGATGACAGGTCACCCTTTTCACATATTTCTGTTTTGACAGTGGATCATTAACAATTACGAGTTCCTGCATGTAGATTTTCCATCACCTTCACCGACACTTGATTATAGTCAGTTCTTCTAACCTCCTAAGTGAATGTCTAAGAGATAGTTTTAAAAACTTAGTTAAAAGCAAGATATGACATCTATACCTTCTGGTCTGTTCACTGCTTGTTACCACGTACAGAAAGAAATGAGATTTAAGTTGACACAGCCAGTTCTTGACAAATTACTGTTACTCATCTACTTACTTTCTAGATACTTATGAACTGCTTTTATTTCAAAAGTTTCCAAGAACTGAAGTTAAACTGATAGGTAGCTAGTTTCCTTCCCTCTTTTTTCCCTGCAAGATAAACCCCAATTTTTCCCTTTTTCAGTCTTCTCTCCCACCCTCAAGCTGTAATCACCTCTGACATACTACCAGTCCATTGTTTAAGCAAGTTTAGAAGACTTGTTCAAATCAGTAACTTCTAACTCAATCTAAATACCTTCTAGCCTTTTTAATCCATGCTGATACCAAGCACCTCTGACTTCAATACTGTAGTAGCCACCTGTCTACAGCTGTATTTAAAGTTAAAGAATATAAAAAAGGTATTAACCACTATCACCTTGGTAAAACCAAATAAATAGGTAATGTTAGAATAAGGACCAAAACTCGGATTTCTTTCTCTTCTGGCTGGCTGCATTTAAGATCTCTGTTGCTTACTTGCTCTTTATAGTCCTGTGAATCTTGATTTTTTTACTCCACAACAGAGTGTTCAGTCTACCCAGCAGAGTTTCTAACACGGTGTGGTGGTTTAGCCCCTGCCGGGGTCTGAGACCACGCGGCCGCTGCCCCTCCCCCACAAAGGGAGTGAAATACAAAGCCCCAAGACTGAAATAAGGGAAGGTTTAATACAACAGTGCAATAGCAACACAACCAACAACAACAATAACAATAACAGTAATAGTGATAGCAGTGAACAGAGCAAAATAGCTACCAAATACAGCAGTTTGAAGCACGATGTACAAAACCACGAGTGCACCGCGCTCCGCGCCAGGAAAATGTGACCTGCCAGGATGTGACGTCCGCATGGTATCTGAATAACCCGGCTAGAGCTCCCCCCCACTGCTGGGGAAACTTAACCCTATCCTGGTCAAACCAGGACACACGGTAACTAGGGCACTCTTCTGAGAAATGGAGAAACTTGCTTTCAACTTTTCAGGCTAGCAGACAATGAACTAGTCTTCTACTTTCTGAGCCTGTTTTTTAACTATTGCAATAATATAAAAAAGGTAGGAGCATTAAAATCCCTTTTCCAGTTATGTTTTTTAATAACTATGATTTTTTTTGTGCTTTTGGTGTACTGGGAGGATGCTTAGAGGATTTAGTTCCCTTGATCTCACCCCAGGCAACTCAGTCCTTACACTGAGAATCCCAACTGAACTAGCTATGAATAGGCATCAAGAGGCCACAGCAGTGCATATGGTCACTAACAGCAACAAAATTTAAAAGCGTAATTTCAACACTTAGTGATGACTGCAGTTGACTCCTTTAACTCCCTAGTTAATGAAATAGCTGTGATTACCCATAATGCCAATTAGTATGAGCTTCTGAAAAATATGTTGTCAAGGTAGCACTTTTAAACAAGATTACAACCTTAGCTGATAAAATGAATAGTGTTAAGAATCCAAAGGTAACATACTGGGAATTTTCTGTAAAATGATGCTATAGAAAATTTTTGTTAATAAACAAGACTGATGGAAAATTAACAGCAAAATTATAAAAATCTAAAAAGTGGTGGAAGACAGATTTCATTATATATGTGTGAAGAGAAACCACAGAAAAGTAGTTGTTTCCAGTGGTCCCTATACAATTTAGTAATTAATTAATAATGCAAGACACAGAGCAAAATCATTATTAAGATAGTTTAATCTGGAAACTAAGATAAGGACAGATGCAAAATTGAAATGGACATGTAACTGATGAAAAAGGATTTGAACTGCTGAGTAAGCAAAGTACAAACAATACCAGTCATAATAAGGAAAGTATGACTACACATTTTTAAGTTTGTAAGCTATAATTATAGTGGGGGAGGATATCCTGAAAGATTTGCCACAGTAAAAGACCCTTAGTCAAGACCATGTATGGTTAACACATTTTAACAGCAAAGGAAAAAGCCCACAGTCAACAAGCACCCATATTCATTAAATTGTGTAAAATTGGAAGTGATCACAGAATCACAGAATGGTTGAGGTTAGAAGGGATCTCTGGAGATCATCTGGTCCAACCAGGCTCAAGTAGAGCCAGTTGCCCAGGGTGCTGTCTAGACAGTTTCTGAGTATCTCCAAGGAAGGAAACTCCACACCCTACCTGGGCAACCTGTATCAGTGCTCAGTCACCCTCACAGTAAAAAAGTGTTTCTTGATGTTCATACATCATGTTTCTTGATGCCTCCTGTGTTTCAGCTTGTGCCCATTGCCTCTGGTCCTGTCACTGGGCACCACTGCAAAGCCTGTCTCCATCCTCTTTGTACTTTCCCTAGTGATACCTGTGCTTACTTTTTAGATAAAAGTGTAACAGAAAAAAACTTCAGATGTATAAAGAAAGTAAAATCAAGCTGTAAAGAAAAATGTATTTTCAATGTGTCAGTGGACTTGTCTGGTTTGGTGACTACAACTGAAAAAGCACGCAGATTAATTGGAAAGGATTAAGAGTTTCAAGACTCAACTCAAAAATTAAAAGATATACCTCAAGAAGAAGACTGTTTAGCTGATCAAAGGTCACTGGATAATTTAATGACAGTTTTAACTATTTACTCTGGAAATATACCTTTGAAAATAAAGTCTTCATATCGGGCAACAATGTACACAAAGTAGCAACAGCTGGATCTACAGTTGATAATTCACACTAAAGATATGGCACATGCTGATAAAAGCTAGCAAATTTAATAATTTACTAAAGACTGCAGGGGGGTCTTTCTCTCTGGAAAGTTTTTATACTTTCTGAAAAACTATATACTAGCTCAGGCACATCTAGTAGATTTGAAGCACAAATAACAAAGTCTTATCTCAGTGACTCAGGAGTGCAGGCTACACTATCATAATGATTTTCTTTGGCTTTGAAATCTGTGACGCACTATCCAGAAAGTCACCATTTTTCAGTTTAAATATAGTAAGAATGTATTTTTCCAGAATACCTTATTTCTCAATAATATTCATCAAATTATTTTTCTTGGCAGATGGTCTCTACCACAGGGGGCATAAAATCAAATAAAAGTCTAAATTATATTAGTATGCTGTTTTAACACAGATACATGTAATTAGATTATCATAATGCATAACCACAACTTGAGTACTGCTTGGCTGTTTATATGTGATCAAGCATGTAATGACCATTTTAAAAAATGTAATCAGATAGATATGCAATTGCCTACTCCTACCCAGATGAAAAAAAGCTTTTAATGCTTCAGATATTAGTTCTGGTCTATGTTCAGTTCTTCCCTTGAATTCCTTGACATAGTAGGTGGTTGAGAGCCACATCTAATAAGGTGCATAAAAATTCCCACGTGGACTGCACTAAAGAAACAGAGAAAAACAGAAATAATGCCAAAAGTAGTGGAAGACTACTAATTACTGCCCCCTTAGAAGGGAACTGAGGAAGCTGAAAAGAGCTGCATACAAGAAACAATGACAGGGCAGAAGAACTGTCCTGGGAAGGAAGAGAGGAAAAAGTAAAGAAAAGCAGAAGAGAGAAGATCAGTACAGAAAATGTTTGGGGAAATGATACAAAAAGGTGATGTCAGATTTGGCCAGACTGTTGCTGACAGTACAGGCATATGGATGAGATTCACAGTACATCAAGGGGATATATTTTTTGCTAGTTTCCCACAGTGCCTAAAGAAGCCAGAAAGGAGTAAAAGAAATCAGTGCACTGATGGAAAAGAGCTAGTGAGTACAGAGATGTAGAGGAAAAGCTGACAAACCACTACTTGTCTGAAGCCCTATCTGACACGTCTAAGCTCTACATCAAGATCATGTGATGTAACTCAACATTGCCATACAACCATAAAACAATCTAAAACTCTTCTTGTAGCAATAGCTAAAAGTCGTATCAGGTCACCTCAGTATGTACTATTTTATGCTAGATGACAATCCTGAACAAAAGAGCTCTTGTTGCTTCAATGTATTTAAGTGAAAGTCATTCTTACGTGCGACTTGAGCAATGGCATTTTCGTCTAGCATCATCTCTGCAATTCCCTCTTCATCCATATCGATTTCATCCACGTACACCATTTCTGTCAAAGCTCGTGTTTTCAGGCTCCAGGCAGCCTGAACAAGGATAAAGTAAAAAGTAAAATGTCTTAAAGACACCAAGTAAATAATCTAATCAACAAATTTGCCTTTTAAAAAATTATTATTCCCTTCACAGTTTTAATAGGCTTGAATAAGGTATTGACTTAAACAGCTGGGTATATCCATCAATTGCCTGATGGAGGTGGAAAGAGACCTGAGACTTTAGACAACCCATTTGGAGTGGAACAGCTATAGTCACTCAAATTGAAGGATGGAATTTCACACCTCATGAAAAGCTATGACTAATTTAGGTCACAGGCAACTCTCTGAGATGTTGTGCTTTTGAAGAAATCCCCAGCTACCAGTGCCATTCAAAACCCACTGCTGACAGACACCTTATTTAAACTGGGATGGGAGAGGAAGGTAAGTAAACCATTGTAATGCAAAGTAATGCCCTTCCCAGGCATCTGTAGAGAAAGAAGGGAAATCCTTTAACTGGCAGTTAAAGATACAGTATATTACTATCCACAAGCAACAGTCTTTAGAAAGATAATCTAAAACTCCTTTGTTCAAAGCATCAGCTGTAAAAAATGTGTAAATGTATAGATCAAGCATCGCAGATTGTGAGATTATTGGAGTACTTGTTACTGAACTGAACCGACAAATTACAACATCATATGTTTTAGAGGATTATATGAGCAGTGTGGAAAGGCAAGCATAATTCTAGTCGATGTGACAAACTTTGTGTAGACTACAGAGGGACCAAATCAATGGGGAAAAGAAAAAACGGTGGCAGCCATACAGAAGTACCGACGAAATAAGTGCAGATTCAACCACTCCTATAACTTAATATGCCTGTAATGTACTCATAGAGCTGGCATGATAAAGGAAGCCACAAGACCAATCCCTGATCTTCATTCAGATATTGAACAGATCATCATAAATTTTCCAGAGTAAAAATCACTGCCAAAACAATTAGATTTGTTTCTTTTCTGACAGGGGGTACAGCAGTCTGGTGGGAAAGCATGTTTAATATTTGCTAAGGAGACATTTCAAAACAGAAACAGACTGATGCTACCTTAATAGAATTAAAGGTCAAAGACATGGAAACATTTTCTTTAAATAAGAGGTAGGACAAGATCTGGACCTCAGGCTTATTTAATAATTTAAGTAATCACTTAATTGAACACTTCTCATCATTATGTCTCAGACCATCCCTTCCTCTACACTTCCTTCATATTTCTATGCAACATTACAACTATCATAAAGAAAGTATATCTAAAAATGTTGAAATATTTAACTCTCCTTTTTAAAAGTGCTTTCTTCCAAGCAAAAGCAAAGGAGGGATTTAGCCAGCCAGTTCAACCACAATTAGAAACCTTTGTTTAAGTATGAAGAGAGGAACAGGGCAGGATGATTTGAATCTAGGCCAGACAGACATAATCCAGATCTGCTTTATTATCTTTCAGTTTCTTCTTATGTAGTAGGGTGACAACCTTTAATTAGCATTGAGATTTGCAGTTAGATGTTCAACACCCTTAACTGTTTTTCATTATTCTATGGAAGTACTTAGTTTGTCAAATTTTTAACACCTTGACAGTACTCAGCTTTTTTCAAAGACGTATATGTCTGAAGTCAACATAACCATGTCTATATTGGGAATATGCTGAAATTAGAGCTCTCAGCATAGTCAAACACAGGCTGATTTCCTAGTAGAGATAAGAAAAACTGCCCATAGCCTTTCCCTGGGAATTTAAAGTAGCAACTTCTCTACACTAATTGCTAAAACTGGGGTCAGTTCTTAACACAGACATAAGTATATCATTGTGATCTTTCCAATAACAAACATAAGATAATGTGTTTTTAAAACTAACGTCTCTTTGTCATTACTGGACAAGTATCTGTCAAAAAAATAGATTCCACAGACTGCTCTTCCAGTCTTAAACTCCTAGTCTGAGGTTTCACAGCCAACAAAAAATTCAAATATTGCATATTATTCCTTAATTAAACATCAGTCTGTAGATTATTGTCTGCAGCAATGTTTGCTATAGGACTTCTGATCAAAACACCAAGAGAGAGAAAAATGTCAAATTTGTTACTTATACTATAGAAAGATGACCTTTACATTGGGAGACAAGAAAACAATTCAAAATTCCTAACTACTAATTACAAGGCCCATATGAAACAAAAGTATCATTTCACTGCATGCACACAGTTATGCTGAATATCTGAAAAATCAAGGCATGGGAAAAGAAATTAGAAATCTATACTGACACACAAATAGAGAGGGAGATGTAGGAAAATGATCTTTTTTTTCAAAAGAATTAAATGAAATTTCTGACACCCTTTTTATTTATAAAAAATTTGCTTCTTATTCATAAAAAGTCACATAGGACTTTATAAGAACTACGGCATATGGCTATTGTCTTACGTTTTAAAAGAAAACCTGAGATGTACATTTCTCTGTTAAAACATACCCTCCCCAACAAATTTTGATTTCTTTTTTTGTTCATAAAGTAAAGATGTCTTTTATCACGTGAGATGTACAACTCATGCGAGGTTCAAACATTTTCTTAACAGCTCAGTAATTTCAACTTTTGCTGACTTTCTGTAAAGAATTTGTACCAGTAGTCCTGGTATTTCCTATAGCTACTTTATCTTTGTACGAAGCCTACTTTCTGTGTTGCTATTTTTAGCTATCCAGAAAAATTTTAACAATTCTGTTCATAAGAAAGTACACAGTTTTAGTCATTTACTATAGCACAATGCACAGATTTTTTTGCTCATCGAAAATCTGTAAGGTTAATCTGAAACTAATGCAGAAAAACTTCAATTAAAATGAATAAAAGCATCACAAAACTGGAAGAACCACACTGCCAACAGTGAGAGGAAGGCTCACTTATAATCACAAAAAGCCATAAAAATAAATGCACACGTTTCTGAGTAACCACATAACAATATTATTTACACCTCAACTTAGCAAAAGTTTGTCCAAACTGTTGCCTCAGATTTCATTTATATTATCTGCTCTCTCTTTGTGGGATCGATAATTTTGTTTTGTGACAAGCAACATGTCTGGCATTTATGAAGACAACTTGCATTTTTATGAAATGGACACTTAAACAGTAGGAACAAGAATAGGACAGCTCACTTCAGACAACCCACATATTCACAACATAGTAACAGATTTAGCTTACTTAACTCATAATCAGAACAGAATTTCACAATAACTAATAGTAATCAAAGAGGGATGCAATAGCTTAAGTACCATAAATACAGAAATGTGATATAGTATTTCTTAAGAAGTCTAAACTCCAGAAAGAAAAGTGACAGTGTTTTTCACTTAGTTCCCAAGAACTGGTTTTTCACTGAATCACATATCTTCCTCTTGTTCCTGAAAAGTCCAAAAACCAAATTAAAAAAAGATAAAATCTAAATCTAAATGTTTTCTGAATCTGCTAATGCACATTTCTAAGAGATTTCATTCTCCAATAATCCTTTCCATTATCATAAATTTTATTCTGTACACAATGAAAACCCCAGAACGCAACAATTACCTTGTGAAGTGCAATCTTTAAAGTCAAGAAGATACCTGGCAGTATTTCACTGAAACCATTTTGTATGCAAACAACTTGCATGACTTCATCGGAATATAATTGGAGACTTGTAAAATATGTTATTGAGCTATATTTAAAGATGCAATTTCACATTGCATTTAATCTCTTCTGACTCTGGGCTGGAGCCAAAAGATGCCACCACCTGCACATTACTATTCTTCTCATTGCTGTAATCTAGTGCTAATGTGGACAGAGTGAAAACTAATCAATTACTCTCAGTCTTCCATCGCTTATGCAAAGCATCATCATGCAGCTTCAAGACTACCAGACTCTACACAAGGCAGGCAGTGAGACTGAGCTGTAGGAGCAGGAAGGGCATGCGTAACAGCCCACCATTACACTGCATTAAATGAAACATGAAAGTGAGCCCTAAGAGCATAAACATTGTTCTGTCTGTTCTGGCTTTTTCCTAATCTCATCAGCAGATGAAGGTCATTCAGTTCAAGATAGACTGAATTTAGCTTTTAGAAGGCACTAAGCTACTGAACTGCTGAATAAACCTATAGGATATATATGGGAGAAATAAACTTCTATCAAATATAAAAGCTGCCTATTTAAAATACCCCTTATCAAATGTACTGCCTTACCAATGATGAAAACTAAATTTATGCCATTAAGAATTTAACAACAAAATAAGTATTATTCAGTGTATCAAAATTCTTCCTAATGCTTATATCTAATAATTGTATTTATGAAAAGAATTTTACCTGAAATACAGTGTATTCAGAATCAGGCTCCTGAAAAGGGAAGAAACAGAAATTGAGGAATGGTAATGCCAAACAATAAAAAGAACAACAAAAATGGAATTATACTCTGTGACCAACTCATTTTATACAAACATCTTCTCTTTGACACATATACCCAAATTTCCATTTCATTACATTATCCCAACTTACACACACTATGGAGCTAATCAGTGTTTTTCACACTGAATGCAGATTTGCAATAAGTACAATTTTCAGATACCTTTTGCTTTCTTGCTTCTGCTGGATCATGTTGGCCAAATCTTAGAGTAACATTACAGAACTATTAAAGTGAAAAATGGTACATTTTAAAAAAACCAACCAACCAACCAAACTTGGAAGATGTAAGCAAATCTCTCGAAAATGAACCAGATTATCAGGCCATGGGCTTTAGAATGCCTACGTAATAAAATGTATCTTTGTGCATTTTTGTTAGCTGCTGATGGTGATCAAAATGATATCACTGAAGTACATAAAGGAAAATTTCTGCACATATTGGGTTTTTTTTTTTTGTACTTTTATGATGGAAGTGATGTATTTATTGTACTCTGGACAGTAATGCTGTAGGTAGAATAAATGTCAAACTAATGGCTTATTGCACCATCCAGTAAACAAAAGGAAAACTACCAGATGAAGTTTACTACAAGCCAAAAGGCAAGAACTTGTATCTGCTTGAAAACTTGAGGTAAAAGTGAGTAAATACTAACAGGAAATGCAGGTTTATCATCATGTATTGTGCAGTTATCATGTTTATATACTATTTAAACTATCCTTCATGGCTTATGGTGATCACTTCCAGGGACTGGGGATGAATTTTTCCTCTCTAATATATTACTTAGTTTTAGAAGGAAAGACAAGAAAGGTGGGAGATAGATTTTACTTTCTCTAAATCACTAGTAGTCTTTTGTAGCGTCAGATCATTTCTGCTCCTAGAGGCAGTGGAAAATTTCTTATGTATCTGGCCTTGTGTAAAACTATCACAGTTAAGGCAGCTATGTTAGATTGAATACAGAACTTCAGAGTAATTCAGACTAGAAAAAGGACTTCAGGTCTCTAGTCCAAAGCCCAGCTCAAAGCAAGGTCAGCTATGGGGTCAGCTGAGGTTTCTCAGAGCTTTGACCAGTTGTGTCTTGAAAAATTCCAAGGATGGAGACTGCACAATGCCCCTGTGCGACCTGTTCCACTGCCTGACTGCCCTTGCAGAGAAATGTTTTTCCTTATATCATGCCACAGCCTCCGTCATTTCAATTTATGTTTGCTGTCTCTCACTCCATGCACCACTGTGAGGGGACTAGTTCCACCTTCTTGATAACCCCTTCATATGTATTAGAAGGCTGCTATTAGATCACACCAATGTCTCCTCCAAGCTGAACCACTGCCCAGAGTGCTGTTAGCTTCCTTCGCAACCAGGGCACACTGCTGACTCATGTTTCACCAAGAGAATGGCAAGGTCAAGCTCGCTCTTTTTCTCTGTAGTATGAGATATGGTCTACTTCTTTCAATTTGAGCATTTTTACTCAGTAAATTCCATGATGGCAGGGATCTGGAAGACTGGTGATGATCTTCCTTCTGTAGTGTACTGGAATTTCTGTGGCCTTTTAAGGGTCATATTTGGAATCACAAACTTGTTCACTGGTGTCAGAATGCATAACAGTTTATAAATTGAGCATTCTATGTAACTAAATGTTAATTGAGGGATTAATCTCAGCTGTCTGTGATGCACCTGAGCTTGACTAAGGCACTAAAACTGCCTTTATACTTTAGATGTATGATTAAATGAACTCCAAGTTCTTTTATTATGTTGTTTTATTTATAGTATTCCTCTTCTAAAAAATAAACTGTTTCAACCTTCCAAGTAATAAAGAAAGGGACATTGAGATATTTCAGCTTGTATTTTATTCACTTCATTGTGTCCGAGTGTTATACATATGGTGTCGTAGAAAACAGTTTAACAGCAGTAGCTTATCTTCCATACCATATGCGCTACAGTAACTAATGAGGACAAGGTTACAAATATTACATCAACACTAACTCAAAAATGCCTTGATGTTACAGATGTGTAGCTTAGTTTAGGCACTGTTCATCAGTTTAAAAAATAATTTAAAAATAAAACAAATTTGCTTATGTGGAGACATTCATATTAGTAAAAAATGCAGAAATTACATCCCTCATCACTTCGGAGAAAAGTAGAGTTGACCAATAATACTTACTAAAACATTGCTCTGTCATAATAGTAGGTGATAGTACGCATTGTTGATACATCATAATATATTGTTCCAGTTTCTGACAATCAGTAACTTCAGATTTTAAATAACCCTCAAGCAGGTGATAGAACTTTCCTCCCATTAAACCCAAGTCTGGAACAACAAAAACTAACATTAAAATATAATGTATTTTAACATGGGTGGATCCAGCAGTTGCTACTCACACAAGTAAGCCACTGGAACTGGATTCCGAATAAAGATTTCTTTGAGAGGATTAAAAGTGTTGCCCTGTAAGCTCGTATCTCAAAACAAAAGGTCAAATTTATTCTTCATTTACACATATAAGGCTCCTTGAAATTAGTAAGATTGTAAAAACAATGAAGGAAGGATTTAAACCAGATCTCTAAATCCACTGAGGGCATTTTATAATTCAAGTTAATGTGTAAAAGTCAGCTCATTCGAAGACCAAAAATATTTAGAAAAATTAAGTCTTCTGATGTTTATAGACTAGAAGAGAGAATGAAACAAGGTTACATACCTTATATTCTAATAAAGCTTCATTCTACAACTAATTTCAGATAAGTATGATTTAATACATGCAGAATATTAAGATTAGTATATTCTGAAAATGCTCTTCAAAAGATTAAGAGCAGAAACACAGAAAAAACATTACCCAGGAACAATGACTTCACTGTATGTATAACTAATTTTTACATATAAACTTAACAATTACAGTCTCTTGAACCAGTAACTGATTTCAGTTGAAGATGCTTTCTCAAATCAAGTTCCATGTACATAAACATGTCTGTGATAACTTTATTATGACCTTACAAAAACCAGTAGCTGAAAGTTCACCATGGGAGAAGAAAGGACGAATGAACAAAAGCAAATCCTCATAGTCGACCATTAATCAAGTTAAAGGCAGGACATCCACTGTATGTCTATTAATTACATTAGGGAATTTTTTTTTTATTATTGTTAAACTACAGCAGGCCTCATACATCAGTGCTGGTTATTGCCTTGAATCTGACATATGGAAAACAAAGAAGAGTAATCAGATTAGGTAACTAATCAGGATGATCAGCACAAACAGCCTTGGATTGTATTTCCTCTAGGTCATGCTATTACTATAAACATAGAAGACAGTGCCTGTTTGCTTATGTCGTGGTTTAACCCCAGCCAGCAAATAAGCACCACACAGCCACTCACTCACCCTTCCCCCCTCCCAGTGGGATGGGGAGGAGAATCAAAAAAAAAAGTCGCCAGTTGAGATAAGAACAGTTTAATAACTAAAATAAAATAATAAAATTAAAATTATAATAATTGTATTGTAAAGGAATATAATGAAAACGAGAGAGAGAAATAAACCCCCAGAAAAGACAAGTGATGTGCAATGCAATTGCTCACCACCCGCTGACGCCTGAGCAGCGATCCACCCCCCAGCCAACTCCCGCCAGTTTATACACTGAGCATGACATCCTATGGTATGGAATATCCCTTTGGCTAGTTCAGGTCAGCTGTCCTGGCCATGCTCTCTCCCAGCTTCTTGTGCACCTCCTGGCTGGCAGAGCATAAGAAACTGAAAAATCCTTGATTTAGGATAAGATCTACTTAGCAACAACTAAAACATCAGTGTGTCATCAACATTATTCTCACACTAAATCCAAAACACAGCACTGTAACAGCTACTAGGAAGAAAATTAACTCTATCCCAGCTGAAACCAGGACAGCTTACAATAGGAAATAATTAAACTGAACATCAGTGCTCATGTGTTTGTAAGCCCAAATGCTAGTCATAGAAAATATAGATCTTATCTATCCTGAGATAAAATTTTCAGCATAGAAGTAAATTCCATCAATAAAATTTATATTCCTAATTCTTAAATGAAGAGATGGACAGGATATTTTATAGAAAAAATATTTCAGTCTTCCATAAAATCTAACTCAGTAACAGCTAATTATTCTTCTATCAAAATGTTCAGCATATTTTATTCATTAAGAACTCTTCAGGAAAACATAATTGATTTAAAAATGTTTTGATTTCACTGACACGTTCTTTAAGAATTCAAGCTTATAATGGCATAGCATTTAATACTGCTACATAAGAAAATTCCTGATTCATGCACAGCTGGCTAAAAGGTCAATGTGATACCTTAAAAACCTCCTAGGGCTTACCACATCTGGTGACAGAGTTCAAAGAGAGTTCTACACTAATTAAGATAGCTTCTAAGCATATGTACATGTAACTATTGGTTGGATCATCAGTAAACTTATTTTTGAGACCTTCAAATCACCTTTTACCATGTTCTTAAAGGAGAACTTCTTAAAAATCATTATACTTGTAATGAAAACATATTCTCAATACTAAGCTAGATGTACAGGGAGTGGTAAATTAAGAGAAATATCAAGATGTACTGGTCAAGAAAATTTCTAATTACATTTCTAAGTATGACTGGCAAAAACACCTACTTCTAAGGCTATTGTAGAAAGCTGATTTCAGCTGCCCATAGTTTTGTGACAGTGTTGCGGATGCAGTGGAGCAGGAGTGGTGCTATCAGTTAGCAGACCAGCTGACAGATGGGAAAAATGGACAGGCTTTCACACAGGCAAGGTCGTCTCTTTCAGGCATGAAAACGCTCTCAGATTATGCACTGTTAGTCTCTTCCTTTATTTACTTATTGTTACATTACATGTCTTAGAAATGAGAAGGCTAGTTGCCTGAGCATGAAAAAGTTCTGACCTGTAACAGTCACAGCTTAACTCAACCATTCCTGAGCACCTCTTTAAAGGATGCTGTCTCCTGTGGCTTGGTTTGTATCATATCCTAACGCCTGCTGTTCAAAGAACTGAATATCTGAACAGTGACGAAGGCTCCTGTTCTTGTGAGATCCTTCTTTCCCTGGTTGCAGAGGTTGGAAGGCACATGCTTCACAGAATATGGTACAAGAGGATGAGAACAGATGGCATGGTGATTACAGCAGTTGAGTATTCCCTTGTGCTGCACAGCAGCTCATTTAATCCTAACTTTCCATAAATTGTCATTTGTCTGTTTGCTTTCCTCGTGTCCAACATGACCTACCTTGGGCCTGATTTGCAGAAGTGCCCCCAGTTAGGGTTTGACCATTAACGGTTTTAGAATTGCTATGTGCTTTTTAAGCATAATAAGCCACACATATTGGGTCAGGTACCAAAAATGATACATACTTAATTTTAGATGTAGTTCACACAGATGGAAGACAGCACGATTTTCTGGTAGGTGGCTGAAGAAGACAGAATTAAAGTTCAATCAAAATAAAAATATTTAGGAACTACTGATTTTATTAACACACCACCTTCAAAACACAGACTTCAGAAATCAACAGCCAATCTACCTGAAAATGGTTGTGGGTTCTTAATTAACTCAAAAAAAAAAAAAGTAATCTTAGATCACTTTAGATCACTACAGCAATTTAACTGATATGCTACCATTAGAATAAGTACAGAATAATGTAAAATAGTATTAGACTAAGCAAGTCAGGATCATTAAGTAATGTATGTCACTTATTTGAGTTCTAACTACCTCAGTGTTCAGCCTTGGAGATTAGTATCGTTCAAAGGTTTTATAAAAATAACAGTTCTATTAAATGCAAAGTATACATGTTGCAACACATAAACATGATTTTTTCACTCTGTTGTATCAAGTAGGTTCAAAATAGTTTGTAAGGTTTCAACTACATGTAGGACACGTTCCTGAGGCATGTTACTATTTCCTTTACTCTATGCCTGAAGTCTAGCAGGGCAAACGTGACATATTGGTACCTGAAAACAAGCAAGTGTTAGAAAGTAATGAGCTGAAAGTGCAACAACACATCTATGGAAAAGACCTGCAAGGCTTTACAAATGAGAAGCAGAATAATAAAATACAGACTTACATGGACAGATAACCAGCAAAGATTTTGTGTTGATTACAATAAAAAATGTAAAATCTAAAACATCATGAGCACATTGACTGAAGAGAAATGCCATTTCATGATAAGTCTGCAATGAACGTTAAAGCTATATTCTAACTAGATAATTAGAAAATGTTTTACTCGAAGAGATTTCAGGTGTAAGATTTTGTATGTTGAGTTGGTTTGAGTTTGGTTCAAATTGTATTCTTGAAAGTTATTTAACCGATATTCTGGTTTCTCCAACCTGCTGTACCAAAATAAACAGGTGGTATAAATAACGCCAGATCTTTTGTCAGGAGCTGTCTGGACTAACAGAGTGGAATGATGGAAGAGCGAGCTGTGTAGCCGTTACATTACACCATGAAGTACAGTATACTTCATGATCCTTCTGAAGAAACATGCTGAATTGCCACTTAATAACTACCCCTCCATTTATTTATTTATTTTTAAAGTCTCTAAACTGTTACTCCGCTTACACAAAGTACTTATATAGAGTAAAATCCACTTGCTGGTGTCTGCAAACTTGTGATGTGCTTTACCTGAACACTGTTCTATGAAATCTCTTTTCAGAAAAAGACCGACACATAATTCCATGCACTTTTAAAATGTTAAAGATGACTAATTTTTTCCAAGCTAAAGTAGATATATTTTAAAATACTTTTAAAAGTTATTAATTCCTGTTTAAAAAAAGCTTTTAATGAAGGTTCCTCAAGAAGATGGGGCAAGAGCCAAACTAACCACATTTTAAGTTTGCCTCTACAGAAAGCAAAGACATTTCTCTTCCTTCTAAACTTTCAGGTAGCTTTGAAATATGCTGCTGCTGAAGAGTACTTTTTCACACAAAACCGTGAACAGGAATATAGTTCTGAAAGAAACAGACTGAAGTTACAAAGTCCAGTCCTTTGCAGGCAACCATGACCTGGAAGTCTTTTCAAAACACTAATGAAACTTGATCTTAAAATTCAGAGACTTCATATAGGACCTCCTCTAAGAGCTTGTGATTTGATGTGGTGTAGACATGACTTATATCCCCATCCTCCCACTGTTTCTCAAGCATAATTATCTTAAATGTTTTCACCCTTTCATTCTTATAGAAGTTGAAGCTTATAGGCTGGTGTGATCATTTCAAAGATTAAATTAAGTGATCGCTTGTCCCAGCTTTATATAGTATTTGAAAAAACTCTTACATTGCTGGTATGTAAGGTCCTGCTTCTCTAAGAAGAATGTGTAGCTTTATCCAAGACGACTAATTTATATACTTAAATGTTTGCAGCATGTGTGATCAATATTTGGAAGAAAAAAGGAAAACCACATGGGATCTACATCCTCACATTGTTGTTTTGTTATTTTCCTCCTAAACATTTTTCCCAGCCTTGTACACCTTCTATTCCTAACCCCACTTCTGTCTGTTGCAATGTCTTCAACAAGTTCCTCAGTGCTACCAGAAACAGCCCAGCAGAAGTTTGGAGTTGCCAGGTGTAACAAAACAATTTTATACTGGAGTTTCAACACACACTAGAAATGCAGTTGCCTTTTTATTTCCATGTTGAGATCACAGATTGGAAAACATTTTACTAATTAAAGAATTTATAAATGAATAGTAACAGAAGCACTATGATCTTTATGACTTTATTTACTGTTATCTGTACTGTCTCAAGAGTTTCTATCACAAATCAAGTGCTGTATGTCCATATGCAAAGACTGCATGTATTGACACCCAGTAATGTAAATACAGATAAATTATATTGTTCCCAAGACTAATTTTTGAAGGACTTGCACAGAACTAATGCTCAATCCCATTTAGTGTTCAGGATTAATTTTCCAGGAATGTCTTCTCTGCTAAAAAAATTTCTGCTCATGGCTTCTTGTTGGTGCCTTACAGTATATAATATAAACAAGAGCATCTTTTAAGTATCTATCCTAAACCAGTTTAAACAATTACTGTGCTTTACATTTACAGTCACGTGACTGTGCAGCTTTCTTTAAAGACTTTTCCTTCGCGATTAAAAGGGCTGCCTTCAAGATTCTTAAAATATGTGGCTATAGGATACTTTGAAAGACTAATTTACTGTAAAGTATTTATGATGAAGATAAAGCCCATTCAATGACTGTTTTCCAAATATGGCAGTAAAAACACTTACATGCATACAAATGTTAATCCAGAAACAACCCTCTCAAATCCTTCCTTCTTAAGAAGGGTGAGAAAATATGTAGATATTGAACAACACATGCCTAACACTTCCAGAGACTTTGCAGCTGGGAAAAAAAAAGCTAAAAGAGAGGAATGGGAAAGCCTTCTGTCCCGTGGTAATCCTCGTACGTAAGCTGAGCTAAAATAGGTGTCCCTTAACCTTATGAGGTTTAGCCATACAGCAACTGTGATATCTGAATCAATTGGTGTAAAATCAACAGTAACGTCCTTAAGCAGACCTGACTTTTAGTCTTGGCTTTTCCTTCTTTAACTCCGCAAAATCGCGGCTGAGTTACAACTCTTGTTGTGGGGAGTCCCAGCGCTCCGCTGCTGTCATCCCCCGCAGTACAACGCACCTGCGGCACCCCCCGCCGCCGCCCTCGGCTGGGGCTAGGGCTAGGGCGGGCGGGCACAGCCAGGGCATGTCTGCGGAGGAGCCGGCAGCCCCGCACTCACCGCCTCCACTCTCAAGAGAGATTTGGGGAGCTCGGCGAGCAGGCGCGGCCTGGCCCTCCGACCTCCCCCTCCTCCTCCTCCTGCTGGCGGAGCACGGCGCGGCCTTGCCCTCCCCGGCCCCTGCAGCAGGGCGAGCGGCGGTGCCGCGGTGCCAGCCCCGGCGAGCGGCCGGGCCGCTGGGGGAGCGGGGGCCCGGCCCGCTGCCGACCGACACCACTACCTCCCGCCCCGGCCCCCGCTACCTGCTCGCCGGGCGGCCCCTCCAGCAGCTGGGAGCAGAGCTCCGAGCACTGCCGGAACTTCCTCCGCCTGAAGCAGCTCCAGGCCTGGAACAGCGGCTCCAGCCCCATCCCGGCGGCAGGACCGCCGCGGCGGCTCCGGCCGGGCCGCCGGCGCCTCCCGGCCCGCTGCCTGCCGAGCGGGGCCCGGGGCGGAGCGCGGGCGGCCGAGCGGCTGCCACGGAGACGGCAGGCCCCGCCTCGGTCTGGCGGGCCTGCGCGTCGCGCCGGGAGGGCTCGGGGGAGGCGGGCGGCAGCTGGGGGCGGCCTCCGCGGGGTCCCGCGGCCGGTCCCAGCCGGCTCCGGGGCGCCTCGGGGCCCGGAGCTGCGGCCCCCGCTCTTGGGCCGGGCCCCTTCCTGCAAGAGCCTGTCGCAGGCTGATACACCCGTGGCTGAAAGCAGAGTTCGATCTGTAATATTGAGAACGGTAGATTTCAAATAACCCCACAGCTTTTAACTGTGTCCTATTACCGGCTGGCCTGTTATCAAGAGCCGTTTCGAATTGGGACATGTGCCTAAACAAGAAGGATACAGTCCTTTAATCCTTATTTGGGTAAAATGTCCTTTAGAGCCATGGGAGTCCTGGTTTAGAAAAGTACAGAGTGCAGTGAACAGCACTGGTCTCAGTCTCGCAGAATCTGCTAGTTCCTTTAGTTCATTAGTTCTTGCAGACAAATAATAAGACCAAGATATTTGGAGATGGGAGAAGCTGAAGTACAACAACTTTTACTTTGTATGTATTGTAAGATACTGATTGCAACCAGCAGCCCAAGTAAAAGGAAGAAAAAAAAGTCTCTAGGATTGCTTGGAGAAATAAGTGAGTTTGTGATGTGACAATCCCTGATGGATGAACACTAACATGATAGCTAAAATCGCGTCATGGGTATTTTAATGGATCAGTCTGGTTTTATTGCTTCTTTCTCACTGAAACAGTTTGTCCAAGATCCATGAAGTGGATATCCAGGCCAATAAGATCAATTTCAGGTGGAAGGATTCCAAAACAGAAATGGAAGTGCCAGTCCCGGGGCGATGGCTTATTCTAATACAAGAGTAGGTGGTTTGAACGGAAGTAGCAGCTATAGAGAGCTGGGTTTTGGCTGTTCCATGGAGCGTGCACAGGGAAACAGTGATCTGAGTGAAATCTCTTCTGGAGCCCATGCTATCCCCAGTTAAGAAGGGTGGAAAGGAAATAGTACAATAATTTCTGTCCCTTCTCTCTTTTAAGTCATCATGGGAATCGGTATGTGCTGCATTCCCCCAAAACGTGTAGGAGGCTTGCACAAGGAGACTCGCTGTATAGCTCAGGTTGGTCAGAAGAGTGAACAGTATTTCTTGTTGCTCTGTCAGACCAACTGCTGTGACACTGCTATTCAGTTGTAGTACTGTGTCTGAGTAACTACTGAGCTGTAAGATATCCCATTTTGTTTACAAATTCTTTTAAATGGCAAATCCTCCAGCGTGTGTTTTATGGTCAGGCTCAGCACAATAAGCAGGATGTGCTGTTCAGAGAGGTTGTGAACATTGGTCAAAACCTATAGATTTATTAAAAATACTAAGGAATTCCTCTACTTCTGTGTACATTTATGAGATGGGTTTTTAAATGCTTTAAATGCTTGCTGTGACCATGTTAGGTAATTCAGCATGTCTAGGCTGCTACTTTTTTATAGAACATAATGTCAATGGCACTTTCAGTTTGTAGAGATGCATTTTGAGGTCCGTACATTAGTTCTAAAGTTGTTAGATTAAAATGCCAAACTGCTGTTAGTTGGTTTACCGGAGACGATGCCAGAATGTTTTATACTTGCTGTTTTAAAAAGCAGTTTTCTTTTGTGTGTGAACAGCCCACCACATCAGTTAAACACAACATTTATCTGCACAGGAGAACAGAGGAGACCAATAGCTCAGAATTAAAGGGCTACATGTACTTTGTGAACACCTGTTTTAAGCCTTAATATCTTAATGGCTACTTCCAGACTACAAAATAAATTAAATGTCTAAAGATGCTGAGAATGTTTTATTATAACAGTCTTCTTAATGATTTCCATTTTGAGCTAGTGAATCAAGATGAAATATAATGAAGTGGTGATTGTGGGCAACACAACAGATTAAGGTTTCCAAGTACTCTGTCAACCTGGGAGCTGTGCGTTCAGGTGAGCAAATAGTGGATTGGTCATAGATATTATTGACTACTCTGTGCTCTAGCTCACCTGAGGGTCTTTGACTTGACAAGGAAACAGTGGGTTTTGTTTCCTAGAGAAAGGAATGGATCTTCAGGGTGACTTGCTCTCTAGCAGAAAGCAGTGGAGACCCAGAAAGAGGCATGAAGCCGTATGCTTTATATGGGGGATGAACTTTATGTTCCTGTGATGAAAGCTGATGACTTTTCAGAAGAAAAAAATGAGATGAGGCTGTGTGACTGGAAACTAATGGGAATAAATTGTGAGTCATGTGAGCTGCCAGTATTTGGTCCCTGGTCATGGGAGGATGCCCCTGAAAGCAAGAAAACCGGTAAGCATCTCAAGAAGCTCTCTTGGGAGGAGAGGTAGAAAATGAATGATTTTCAAGTAAAAGAATAACTGTATATTTAATCAGTAATACATATATTACTGGACTTCAGCTGTAGTTTTATAGCACCAAGATTCTATCTATAACAAGAAAGGTCACAGTCTTCCAAAGTTAGCTTGTCAGATGTAGCTATATGGCTTTTCAGCAAAAGAAAGGGGGAGATGGTCCCAGAGCAATTTTTATTTGTTACACTGTTGGGAAAGGTATTCATCGCACTTAGTGATCAAACTGAAGTAATGTCCTATGGTAGCAATTAGATCAAGATGGATCTTCTGCTTTTTTACAATTATAAGATTTTACAGTGTTGAAAATGACTGGAAAATTCTTTTTCTTTCTTTTCAAGCTGTAATTGCAAGGGGTTTTTGCTCTGTTTGGCTGCAGATATCAGAAGGAGTTTTTATCAGTTTCTGCATGATGGTAGGCATCTAATTCAAATGTATGAAGCCAGAAAGAGTTGTCCTGGCAAACCTAATTCATCCACCCATGGCAATGTGAACACTCAGACCTAAAATCATAAAGCATAAAACTGTACCTTAGATCAAAGTTCAAAGAAAGATTAAGCTATGTAATAATTTGTCAGCAATACTTATATGAGGAAGAGCCTTTGATTAGTTCCTTTATATAGCTCCAAATGTAAAGCAAATGTGATTCTGGAAATTTAGCTTTTATCAAACCATTTACTTTCATGGCCTACCTGCCAGCATGTAGAATAGAAAGACACTGTCGGTCTCCTCCTGCTTCCAGATCACATCATAGTTTTGTCAGTGTTCCAGAAGCTACACAAGGTGCATTGAACATTTCACTGATAAGTGCTCTAGATAAAGTTTGTAAAAGGGGAGGAAAAAGTGAAGATGGACAGAGAAAGGTGTGTCCACCCAAGTCGGCAGTTACAGTACATGTAAGTCCCTGCTCATGTGTTGCCTCTGTATGTGCACTATTCAGAGGATGAATATAGACCTGAGAATATGTATGTTAGTCCTCCATAAAGTCTTACAGAATGTCAGTTCTCTAAACTGGCACTGTCTTATTCTCAGAAATAGCTGTCTAAAAAGTATGTCCTGATCCTGGAGGAACATTGCAAAGAAGACTTAATCCAATATTGACAGATTTCTGTATGAGCAGAGCACTTCAACATAAAATTACACATGATTCAGCCTGTCCTACCTTTCACGTAAGGTCAATCCCCTGGTGCAGATGCTATTTGCATGTGTGGAGTCCACTCCTACCTCTGTAGCAGGCATAGAAATGCATTCTATCTGTCACAGCCTGCTGTTGCTACTAGGTGAGACCAAATCCCCAAGTGTGCTGCTGGTGTGCTTTCTTGGCACGCTTCTATCCCGGTCTGTCTCTGGTATTGGCACAGAGATCATCCTATACATATCATCTTGAAGTCTTTTACACTGATAATGCTGGCTTTCACTTCCTGCATAGAAGAGCGTTCTGAGCTTTTTAATATAGGGACTCTCATTTACCTTGGTTATCGAAATCCCCAAATTTGAACCTTTTAACCAGTCTAATACTTCCTCCAAATAATAATCTCTGGGGGTAGCCATATTTCACTTCTCTAACATATTAAAATCCTGTAATAAGACACAAAGTCACTGTGTCTTTGTGCGCTCTGTAGAGTCCTATATGATTGTCTCCCTCCAGTGTAACTGCATGAAAGCTAAACAGCCAGGAATTAGTTTCAGGGCCGATGACGAGACTACCTTCAGGGAAAGAAAAAGAAGTAATCCATTGCAGCTGAAGTTAGGTGACATATAAAACTGGAAGAAGTTTCATACCCGTTTAGCTGAGCAACTCATGCTATCCATCTGCCTATAGTATTTATTTGCCAAATAAATCTGTATCTGAATCCTTACTTCTGACATGTGTAGAGGCACTCTTGCACACTTGTGTGATTCTCAAACAGCATAGAAGCCAGATGGGTAGTCCAGCTGAGTATTTATAATGCTTGCTACCCACTTTCTGGAATGCTGATAACAGGATTTTGGAAGCCAGTACAGGGCAACTAATACATTAAGGAATATGTCAAATAAGACTACATAGGAAAACTTTACTTGCAGGAATACAAAAGTCCCTGAAGGTGTGTGTAAACTCCCCGGCTGACTTGGGTTATAAACAAATCCTAATCATGGGTTTAGGACTAACTGTAGGGCTGGTTGGTAGTGCTGATTAATTATCCTATGGCATATGAGAAAAAGAGAGGGAATTGGATTGACAGAGGAGGTAAAACAGGAGCTGATGAACAGAGACACTATAGCCCTGTCTGTCCTTTCCTGGACTCTGAGTTGCAGTCCTCTCAGACTAATACTGAGAGGAGTAACGGGAAGAGACTATAGAGGAATTTTCATATTGTTTTGCTGATCAAGGATGCCAATTAAACTCAGACACCAGAGTGAAAAGAGTAGGCTTATTTTACTGTTAATAATTAAAGGATATAACCAAATAATACAGAAAATAAGCAGTAAGAAAAATACAGAGTAGTACCCTTAACTATTACTGCATACAGTTAATTATAGAAAATAAGAATAAGCAAGGTAATTCACCTAATCATTGTTACACGATGGGGAGAATAGTGGTTAAGAAAGATACATCACCATGTGCATACGTTACCATCATCCACATCCACAGACACTGGGGAGCCCTGGTTACAGCGAGGATTTGGAGAGCCTTTCCCTGCAAGTGGGAAGTCCTACGTGATGTGTCCGTCCGTAGGTGAGGCATCCAGAGTCGCTGCAAGAGGGTCCAGCCTTATATACCAAAAACCAGCAAGCCAGAATGACTTGCACTTTTCTTTGAACAGAACCATCTGGTTTCATCCTCCTGTTGGATTCCACCCAAAGCCTGGCCAGGGCTTGGCAGGGAGAACCAAGAGAGTTTCTAACAAGGCTAAACACTTGGGTTCTCAGCCTCAAACACTGCTAAACAAGGAAAGTTGGATACACATTCTCACGACATTTCATCCTCGCTACTGCTTACATTTTGCCTAAGCTACATCTTTCACTAGTGAGCATACATATTTTGTTAATGATCAGATAGTAATAATAAACACTAATGGTAATACAGATTTTACTAATTAACAGATACTAATAATGGATAATGTTTGGTTGTGAGGTTCCTCTAGAGGTCAACTTTGTTTTGGGGCCTATTATTCAGGCCCTAGCACTACACATATCCTTTTTTCTATGTTCCTCCTAATTAACAGCAACATTAACTTTTACAATAGGCCATCCACATGGGCAGCAATGCACTTTAGTTAGCCTCATGTCATTTTGCACAGGTCAAGCACAGGCTTGTAAATAGTCTTTTCCATGCCACCTTCTGAGAAGCATAGATTAATTTAGAATATTTCATGTCCAGCTACATAATTAGGGTGTTTTAAAGTCCTGTTGTAAGTCCTCTACAGTAGAGGAAAACAATATGTAGGTTACTTTTTGCTCTATTTCCTTGAGGGTCTGCTGCTGGCTTCCTGGCCTTTAAAGACCCCTGCTCTTTTTAGTTTTTTGAAGTCAGGTGAGCAGTATTCCTTTTACACACGTATGCCTGGTTCAGAGCTGCTGTGTTTGCTCTGGTGATGTGGCCTTCCTGAATGCTAATGAGTACAACCTGTCTGCTGAGGTATCTAGTACCAGAGTCTATTGCAAATGCTGATGCTTATCCCAAAAAAGGGTACTGTATGCATTTGGCTGATGCCAACAGTAAAAGGAAAAAGCCCATCAACTGCCTTTCTGCAAAGCTGAGGTATATATAAAAGAGCAAGTACAGAAGGCCAGTAACAAAGCTGATCATATGCTGGCCTAGAATGCAATCTCCTGCTCCTGCCACCGCCTCTGGGCAGTGGCCACCTCTGATCTGTGTGAACATGAAAAAGGAGCTTGCTCCTCTAATTTTGCACAGACAAATTCCTGTCTAGTGCATAGTTGTGCAGTGTACCACATACCCCATTTTTCTAAAGCCATTCTCTATCTCGAAGTTGGACTGGGTGAGTCTGAGCCAAAGGTCAGTGGAAACTTAACTGCAAAAGTTTTCTACATCAAAGCTTTTTGCTCTCAGGGCTTCATGTGGTTGTGACTGTATACGCTGATCCTTTGTACATGCCTTTCTATGCATGAAGTGAGCCACTGGTGACTTGCAAGTTAATCACAGTCATTTAAGCTGTATATGCTAGATCTAAAAAGAATTCAGTCAACTGGGCAGCAAATAAGTGTCCTGTGTCCCCTGTACGTAGCCACACTACACAACTGGCCTGTAAATAAAATGACTCTGACATCAAATTGTCTTTGTCATTAAACTGAGAGAAGCCTGGAGAACCTGTTTGGCTTCTCAGGAGTTTTGTCACACGGGCTGCGGTGCATGAAATAACTCTCATTTGCACTCTAATGGATACCATTTGTTGTTGTTGGGGATGCACAGTCACAGATTGGGAGACTGAACATGCTGGCCCTCCTCCACAACAGTATCTTTCAGGCTCTGGCATTAATGTCTGCAAGGTATTAAGGAGTGATTTTCAGCTCTGGATTTCCTTTGTGATGTCACTTATTCAAATATATATCTGACATCCCATTTGAGAGCTGGAAGTTTTATCCATCACAAGATAGCTATTCAGTTGCTTATGGGAAATTAGTGGTTGGTTTCAGTGAAATTAGTAGTGCTTAGATCTTCATATTATACTTCAGGAACTATCGCTTCTGGCATACTTGTGTATAGTGTGTGGAAAAAGAATAATTTTGAATGTGTGTGGAAACTGCTTAGTTTCTTTCCCATAGCTCAGGGCTAAGACACTGAGTAGCTTGCTAGAGCTATGTGCTTCTTTCACCCACTATCCCCCAAAATGAGGAAAATTAATTCTATGGAAAGTTGGACAAAATAAATTTTGGGAATTATACCTCAGATGTACTTGATTTGTGGGAGAAGAACAAATTACATACTTCCTTTTTAACACTGATAGAAAAAAAAATTAGCAACAGTGACATTCTGGGAGAGATTGTCTAGGTGGAAGATGGGTTTCACTGTGTGAAATGTTACAAGTGGTGTTTATGTGTGATATTATGAAAGGTGGAAGTTGCTTGGCTTGAGTGCAATATAGGCTAGTCTGCATTCTTTTTGAAAAGTTTTGTAGTCTGGGGCTTAGTCCCTTCCATTACTTTAAGTAGAATTGCTTAATTTGGTCATAATACCCAAATGTCCTTCAACTATAATGAATCCCTCCATGTTCATTGTGCCAGTGCTATCTTGGGACAATGATAGGTATGTGGTATAACTATAGAAATCACCAGGGTTTATTAAAGAAAACTCATGTGCTTATCTTGTATAACTATGCACAGTCGTTGTATTAGAAGTGACCTTTGTAGTTGGTATGTTTTGAGACACTATTCTCATCTTCTGTGGAAGGACAGGAAATTCAGTGGTGCTGCTTTATTTACAGCTGGAGTATTGTGATGATATCACTGTCTCACAGGTAATTTGAACATGGCCTTCATTGATTTGAACTAAGAACAGAAAATTCAGGGATCAGAAGTAAGGGACAGTTGTAATTCCTCTTCTGTTTGTGGTTTATTTTTCATTTGAAAACTAGATGTCCCTGAGACAGGCTACAATAAGAACTCTTACTATAATTATTTCTAAATGAAAATATCAGGGAGCTCTATTGAATATCAGGAATCCATTATTATTCATCTTTATTCATAGAACACATGGGTTTGCATAATTACTTTTTATAAAACATAGAGTTTGTTGACATCTATATCTGTGTATTGGATTTCAGTTCTGTTTCAATTAATTGTTCAATTACTTGTCAGGATTAAGTGTTGCTTAGAGATTTAAATCTGCTTCTGATTTTCACCTATTTTAATACAGTTTTTTTCTTCCTACTGATAAGGGTATATTAAATTGATACTGAATATTGGCTCTGAAAGGATAGATATATTTAATATTTTTCTCCTTTACATACTCCTCCAGAATAAACTATTGGTATGCCTAAAATGCTTTGCATTTTCCAAATGTTCTTGTGACTTCTGCATCAGTTTCTTGACATTTAAAGTATGAGATACATGAATTAGCTTCTTACAAAGTGTGTATGGAAGAGAGTAGGACAGGACCCACTGATATCTAAGACTCCTTTCATTTTAAAAACATAGTACTATAGGCTGAGTTTGCCTTTCTCTGTGAGGCTCCCATGGGGGTCTTCTGTGTGACAAGCAATCATACTTGTTTCTTGAACTAGGAATGCTAATTGCCAGGAATAGAACCTAAAAATACTTCCTAAAATTCTGTTGGTATCCTCAAATTTCTTATGCAACTCTGGAGAAACGTCCTGTATCCCTCAGTAGCTAAGTCATTCAGATGCAGGTTGTTGCTTCTGTCAGTTACTCATCTCTCTCAAGGTGTAAGAATACAGAAGAAAGATATAATTCACTGCTCAGTACAATTAACAAGGGCTTGAAAATGAACATTGATGTTACCACACATCTACGTGCAGATTGCCTTGGCTAGGGACATCTGACTTGCCTTTGAACAAGTGTTGGCATCATGAAAGATGACATGCAAAAAGGGTATGATTCAGATACAGTTGATATTGGGAGAATTGAGAGCAAAGAGCGTAGAGCAACTTTTGTTTTGTGTGATTTGAATGAACCCAAACAAGATTACAGATCAGGCCATGACAAGTGCCTGCTTTTTGGGAAGGCATGTAGTTGTGGCGGAAGAGCACAAAGAGGAAGTTCCCTCTTTACTTGCTATTTGCAGCAAGGACCTTGCCATCTGAAGTTGAATTCACATAATATTTGCTTGTAGAACCCATATCTTACTGACTGTAGAAAATTAGGAGAGGTCATGCAAATGAAATTGCATTAAGAGCAGAGTTTTGTGCTGAGGCTTAGATTCAGCATCAGGGAAAGTAATTTATAGTAACAGCTGCGGGTTTCATTCTGTGACCAGCCAAGACAACAATATGCATCGATAGCAACTATTGCTATCATAAATAAGAATACTGCTGCTTCTTGCTGATCATACATGATATTGTAACCATGGTTACCATGGTGTAGCTGAAAAGGGATCATCCAGCAGCTGATAACAGAACTTACATGGCAATACTGTTCAGGTCCCAAGCCATTAACCTTCATATGACTTTAGGTCTGTCCTGTTCTATTTATGCATGGACTGAATACAGTCTTTGTGATCAGATCCACACTGCCTTCTCTGTACAAGATGTTTTTCAAGTGAGATTTTTACCTTCCTTTTTATCTTTAGTGTTTCATATGAGGCACTATTTCTTGTTTGATGCAGATGCTATGTATGCTGTGCTGAGTATAGACTGGTGTTCATCACACTAGAGGAATCAATGCAGCTATAAAAAAAGACAGCGGCCTATGAAAAAGGCTCGTACGTTATTTCCATTTAAAGATAGGTTGCAAAAAATTGCAAAGGATCCACTGATGACTGGCTGTTCAGCTTAAAAAAACTGGGCTTGACTTGCACACTTAGTTGCAGTGGATCCTAAATATTGAAGTAGCAACCCTCATAATAATACTAAGTTAATGTTGATGTAAATGGGTTTGCTCACATATATATATATATACATATAAAAGCGGTGGAGAGAGAATACAGATCTCCTAGAACTCAGTCTGCTATATTACTTACAAAGCCATTCCAGCATCATCATTTGTTATATACCTGTTAGTTCCCACAAAAAATTATGTAGGTGCCCTACAAATCTACTTTCTTCCTGTTAGGAGTGTTAGTCTGTTTTGTTATTATTTTATCATTTTTAGAGGGAAAATGTGGGAAAAAGATCAATTTTCCTCCTGTGAGGTGTGGCTATTTTATAGAGGCTTGTGCACAGTACATTACAGTAAAAAGCTATGTCATGTAGCAGTCTCTTGCCCATATTTTCTTTTACAATTGGAATAATTTAAAATGAAGTATTTGCTGTTCTTAAAGTAGGCTTACTTTACTTCAGTTGGTAGACTGACTTAAGTACAGTATGGCTGTAGAGAACCAGCTTACAGAACTGAGTATCTAAATCAGAGGATGATTTAAGTTGGAAGGGATTTTTGGAGGCTATCTAATTCAACGTCCCACTCAAAACAGGGTTAACTTCAAAGTTCGATGAGGTTGCTCAGGGCCTTGTCCTGCTGAGATTAGAGAATCTCTGAGGATGGGGAATCCACCGCCTCTTTGGGCCACCTATTCCAGCCCTTATCTGTTCCAGTGCTTAGTCAAATCTGATAATATGGAGTCATACAATGAAATGAATTAATTTAAGGTTTGCATTCCACTGCTGCATTAATAGTGCTATGCTATTTTTTAAGTTTCTCAGCATTATGAAGGTTAATACTGTTACTTTTTAAAATGTTTAAATATTTTATTTCCTTCAGTTCTTCTGAATATTTATATTATCCCTGGTAAATGATGTCATATTTGGTAAACCTGCATTATTGTATGTTGATTCTATGTAGTGACATGGCTAAGCTCTTTCATGATTCCTTTTGACAGCTAAGCTTTTTGAGAGCTTTTGCGAAGTCAGTACTGTGCATTATATTTTGAAAACCTTGCCAACTACTGTGTAGAAAGATGTCATCTTGGCCTGATAATTTTTAATTGATTAATTACCATCAGCCAGCTGAAATTTTAATTCGTGCCCCAAAAATTATTAACAACATGCTCTTGGGTTGATCATCCTACGCTATCCTAGTTGTAAAGAAAAAATTGAAAACAGGTGGAAAAATTACCACTGCATGCAAACAAGGTGTTGCTTCATGTTGGGTTTGATCATATCATAAGATGGAGCAGAGATAGCTGTCACTTAAGTAGAATTTAAAATTAATTGCATTCTATATTTAGTTTAGGTAACAGTTGAAATTATGGATTTTGAGAATTCATAATCAGATTTTTGTCATAAGTCTATTGATAGAAAATGCATTGGGATTTAATCAGCCTCTCTTTATGTGCCTCATTTAAGCCTGTTTAGGTTGTCATGTTATATCAAGTGCTGGTGCTTGATACAAGTTCTTCAAATCACCTAGATGAATGACTTCAGTACACATATAATTGTGCATAAAATGCAAGCTGAAAAAAGCTATTTAGATCCAAGTGTGTGTGTGGTGCCTAGAGCCATGTTGTGTAAACACAATGTCATTGCTGAAACTGAGTGGTCCATTGTGTGGCTTCAAAACGCATTCTGGTGTCTGATGGTTGGCGGTCTGAAACATGGTAGTTTTTTCATTGTTTATAGACTAAAAGGAATTTTTTTTAGTGAACTGTTCCCATGTGCTAACACAGATTTTAGAGCCAATTGTTAAAGTTTGTGATAGACATTTTAAGAAAGAATACAAATGGTAGTGCCTAACTTCTGAGACTAATATTAAACATCATTTTACTACAGCAACTTCAAATCTAGAACTAAATGTCGAAGCTCTTTTGCCTTTATTTGGAAAAAAATATGTGCTGTGATGGAAATTCTTAGACTGAGATTTTTGCCATTGAAATCATGGTAGAAATCCTTCTCTCAGTTTCAAAAGAGAGAGGATTGTAACTTTGGATTACAGGAGAGACCCTAAAACAAGATCTTTTGGCAAAAATGTCACAGCTAAGGAAGCCGGTATACAGTTTTCAGTAATTGTGTTCCATCCGCAGTTTCAGTTGGTATTGTTTACTGATGTACTTGCAGCACTTCCTGTCCTAAACAGATTTATTTCTGCTTTAGAATGTCCAGAAGAAATTGTTGCTTTCTATACTAATGATGAATGAATTTAATTTCAATAATGTTTGTATCTTGTCCATCCCTTTAGCAGCCCTATGTTAGGAAACCATTATGTGAGGACATTTCTAAATCCAATTTCCGTGAATAAACATATCGCAGCCCTAGTTGCTGTCTGCATTGTGAAAATTACATGTTCATTGTCTTTTAAATAGGGTGCCCATTTCTTCCAGTGCCCAGAATTAATGTTTACCAAATAGATACAATTCCTATGATTATCAAGGTGTAATTTATCTTGCAGAAGCAGGACAAATGAATGTTTGTGATATTTAGTTTCATACACATATAATTGTTCTATTTTCATTTCAACCGTTGTATCTAGTTTATCAATCAGTACCAAAAGAAAATACATGGGTTCATAGTTACCAAGTTTATAATAGAACTTGCTTTTAAAACAGCTACAGTGCTGGATGATGCTTCAACATAGGACATGATTTTAAAGAGCAATTGCGTTTTTCTCTTCAGAGCATATCAGCTACAACCTTTTGAAATTGTCAGAATTTTTGGAGGTACTCCAATGTATAATGTACTCATGACTTGTTGCTCTTTAGCTCATCATTTTCCAGCACCTTGTTATAATGATATCTCCTTCTGTGACCATACCCTGTACCTGCTCCCATCTTGTATTTCCCAGAGTCTTCTGTGTTGAGGAGAGACGTGAAGAAGTCAGTAACTTTTTCTGTGCCATTTTCTTAACCTTAATTGGTTCCTTTGCTTCTTGATAATGCAGTAGACCTACTGATTATTTTCAAGGCTTCTTATTTCTAATGTTACTTTAAAAAACCCCAAACTCTATTGTAATAATATATTGTAGTCCTTTCAAATTTCTTAATAACTTGCATCTTATGTGTTGGCTGTTATGGTATAAAATATCTTGTTAAATTTTCTGAAGGAGAATTAACTCAAACAGTGTTTGAGTTTGCGATGCTGTCTTTTTTCTTTGACTTCTTACTTTTATCCAGTAGTAAACAGGCTTTTGTGAGCATCAGTGTATGCCTCAGAGCTATTAAATGGTAGCAGGTAATTCTCATTACTTTCTCTCTTAAACAGGTTTCTTAGTTTTGCAAAATACTATTTGCAGACATTGTGTTCCCATAATAGACTGAGACCTTTTCATCCCCAAGGATCTTGAAAATGATGTTGTCACTGTTGCTTGTCTGTTTCATATTATATAATTACTACTGGAACCAGCTACTCTGTATTACTTAGGACTTAGTGGAGAATAATCCCTCATTTTGTGTACTCTGGAATTAGCTGTTCCAAGAGCATTTGTTTAAGAAATCACTTTCTTTAAGCCTTGTGCCATTTAGTAGAACATGAGATACATTATAAATATATTTACAATATACTAGGAAGTACGTCTTCTTACAAGTATGTGTTGTGAGACATTAAAATACCACTTATTTGATTTTATTTAGAGAAGTGATGTACTTGTGTCACTGAATACTAATGAAATATAATTTGCAGTGATGTAGCTGACATCATAGGAAAGATTTAAAACCCATCATAGGCAGCTGAGGCAAAACAGCTAAACACCATGTTTCACTTGTAAAGTACCTTACTGGAAGCACATAAAATGTCCTCTTTGGCGAAGAGCTCGTTTATTTCCCACTGTAAGCACAGGTCCCATAGAACACACCCGCCTGCCCGGCCTCCTGGGCCTGCCTGCCGCGATCAGCACCGTGGACAGCGCCGCCCCCGCCACCACGGGCACCTGCCCGATCCACCGGCCCCGGCCCGCGCGGGCTGCGGGAGGGCGGGGGGGGCGGGGGGCACAGGCTTTGGGAAGAGCTTGAAAAGGGCAGGCCACGCTCAGTTCGTATGTCCACCGAGAAAAAGAACGGAGAGGGACTGCTGTCAGAGTCCTAGTGTACATGTGCACCGTATGTAACACCGACGGCAGGATGTCCCAGGGCCCGGTGGTCCCTGAAGTGATGACTGCCCGGTGCCAGTGATACTGGGTGGAGACGTCCAGGCTGGTAGAGGCCAAAGGAATTACGGGTGTCAGAGCTGCGTGGGAACACTAGACAGAGCAAGGGGAGAGGAAGAAGTTGTGATACTACACCACTTCCTATTCCTGGCAAAACCAGATGCTGAGTGTGCGAAATTTCACTTGCACCCCTTATGCGTAGGCATAAGGATAGCAAACTACAACAATGAACAGTCTTCCTCCTGAAATTTTTGCTCTGCCATTCTCTCATCTTAGAGATGGTGGTCAATTCAGGAACAATCAAAAGGAAATACTGGCAGTTTGTGTGGTGTGTGACATGCTGCTGTTCCCACCCTCCTTGCATTGCGTATACGTAGTTTTTTTGACTACAGTTTTGGGCTCTCCTGTTCATTACAGGACATAGGATCTGCATCTTCCAGTTACAGCCAATTTCATTACACATTAAAGTTTCTTCCTGCTGCTGTTTTCTCTTTTCAGTTTTAGTAATGGTTTTGGAACATGTGGCTGAAAACAGCCTATTCACTTTCACCAACCAAATTCTCTCTTGGTCTAATTTTTGAGTTGCAAATAAGACCACAAGATTAAAATTTTAGCTCCACTGAAGTTAATACCACACATTAGTATTGATCTCAAGAGGTCCAGAACTTCACTTTTAAGTAATAACCCAACAAAGTATATATTTATATAGAGTAGAAGAAAGCAGACACCATAATTATGTATTTTTGTACATTCATGTTTAAATATGCAATAAATGTGCAGTAGAGAAAACTAATATGTTCTTAATTTATACCACAAAAATACTCCCACTTTCAAATGAGCTTTTACAACAACAGAAGTCAAATATGTATCAACTGCCTATGTCTGCTGATAATTAATCCAATTAACATTTAAAAGCTTGAAACAAGTTATTTCAGTCATCGTATACATTCAGTATTTTTCGAACCTACTTTCTCATAAACTTCAGCTTATAAAGGGAACAGTCTTGCAGTTGTAATCTTATTTTTAGCCTCAATATATTTGTAACTTTATGGAACTGCACAAAATCTTACTAGCAGTTTGATTAAATGTATATCAGCATCGAAAACATTCTGTGGAATTCAAGAGGAAGCAATGCAGAAATTCAGGGTTTTTTCGGTTTTTGTTTTTCAAGAGGAAGCCAGTGTTCATTTCCTTTTCATATTATTTCCAGAATGAGACTATGCATCATTGTTATAGACTTTTCTGTAACCACGTTTCCCATGAAAAGAGCTGGGACAGCAACACAGAACAGCCATGCAGAGTTAACATCAGATTAGAAAGAATAATACATTCTGTACTTATAGATGAGCTAGCTGGGAATTTTCCAGTCTGTTTCCTTGGGGGACTCCTGAGAAACTGCAGCTACCCAAGTTCCAAGGTGCTCTGGCTGTTTAGGAAGCAAATAGAAGGGAAAAAGACTGCTTTTGATTTTTGTGGAAGTAACATTTGCTTTATCTGTTGGTCAATATATATGACTTTTTGACCTGATTAGGGATAAAAGCCATTTTTTTAAAAAAATTAAATTTTTCATGGAAGGGGAAGTTTCCTTGGCTGTATATTTTAGTGAAGATTCAGGCTGCATGAATCTCTCTGCAGACTTCTGTTATGTGTCTTGTGTTGTTTTCAATAAACATGTGGGACTGAAAGCTGCATCTGATTCTGGTGTCATGAAAATCCTTATTGTCAAAAATACTGTCTCTCGGTGTTCTAGACTGTGAAAATCTGTTAATATAAAGCTAATTGACTAGAATGCTTAAATGCATGTTTTTGTGAAAGAATTCTTTTTCTAAAACAATGAAAGGAATAATATAGTATCAAGTTTACTCTAGAAAGATTTAAGAGGAAAAACTCCCTCTAATTAAAACATACATAGAGTAGCATGGAAAAACATCTCCACCATGAAGTAACTAGTTAGAAGTAGATGTTCTGTGGAAGAAATGTCAGTATGACTAATGAAAGAGTAGAAGAGAAAGAGGAGTTAAAGAAATGGAGATTTAAAAATAAATCCTGTCAAAATACATACACTTGGGATGCCGAATCTGAGCTGGAAGTAATAGAAAAATTATTTGGTTTATTTTCAATTGTCAAACCAGGAGCTTTTAGAGTAAGTATTCAAGTTTATGGTGCAAAACTGTTCACATGCTCATGTAATGCACATTTATTTAGCCAGCTAGGTACTGCAGAGTGTGACAAAGCTGGGGAGCATGTTCTCCTGACCAAAATTTTGGATGGGGCGGAGGGGTTCCCCTGCACTGCAGCTTCATGCAGCACGGAGAAGTCGCTTCCCCATCTGCGAGATGGGAAAATGGTGACTTCGCCGTGTAAAACGCTTTGAGATCCAAGGCTGAAAAGTTGTGTCATGGGGAAATTAAGACAGGGATGGGGATGTGACTTTTGTGTGGGATACGAGGCAGGCGGCGGGGTTAAAGGGTTAAGTATTAGTCATTAAAAATTACAGCTGACATTTCTTTCGTGGAAGAAGAGGAGCCGCCGGGCCCGCGGGGAGAGCGGGGCGGGGGGGGGGGTCCCCACACGGCTGAGGAGGGGCCAGCCCCAGCGGCGGCCGGGAGCCGGGCGGCAGGGGGTCGCGGGAAAGGCAAGGAACCGGGATATTCCCCGAAGCGGCAGTAAAAATACAAAACCAAACTTGGGGAAGGGGAAGAAGACATGGCCTCGCTTAAAAAGAAAAAAAACCCCAAAACAGCACAAAAAAGAAAAAAAAAAAGGAAAATTGTAAATAAAAAAGCTCCCCCCGCCCCCGCCAAGAAGGCGCATCGGTGAAGCTCGTTATCTTCTGCCCCCACCGACCCTGCTCCGCGGGCGGCCTGCCCGCCCCGTCCCCGTCCCCGTCCCCGTCCCCGTCCCCGTCCCTGTCCCCGTCCCCGTCCCCGTCCCCGCCCCCGCCATCTCCTCCCGGCGGCGCCTCGGCCCGCGCCCTTCCCGCCGCCGGCCGCGCAGGCCCGTCGCGCCCCGCCCCGCCCCGCCTCGCCGCCTGACGGCGCTGCCCTCGGCGCAGGCGCAGGCCGGGGCGCGGGGGGGGGGCCGGAGCGGCGGCGCCGCGCCCTCGCTCCGCGTCCCGGGCGGTGTCTCAGTGCAGCCATGTCTGGCGGCGCGGGGCGGCGAGGCGCGCTCGGGCGGCGGCGCCCTCTGTGAGGCGGCGGCGGACGAGCGGCGGCGGCGGGCATCCATGTCGGCGGCCAGGGATTAGCGCGGCGGACACCGAGCCGAGCCGAGCGGAGGGGGCGGCCGACCCGTCGCCCCCTTCCCGCGGGGTCTCCGGCGGGAGAGAGCCGTACCCGGCTGGCGGGGGCGGAGGGACATGGCTGACCGGAGCGCGCCGAGCTGCCACCTGCGGCTGGAGTGGGTCTACGGTTACCGGGGTCACCAGTGCCGGAACAACCTCTACTACACGGCGGCCAAGGAGATCGTCTACTTCGTGGCGGGGGTCGGCGTGGTCTACAGCCCCCGGGAGCACCGGCAGAAATTCTACCTGGGGCACCAGGACGACATCATCAGGTACCGCCGCCGCGGGCCGCCGGGCCGCATCCCGCCGCCGCTGGCCGCATCCCCCCGCGGGCCCCGGCCCCGCCGCCTGGCTCGTCCCCCGCCTGCTCCTCCCGCCCCCCTCGCTGCTTGCCCCAGGTGCCGTCCCGGGCTGCGCCGGCGATCCGCCTCCCGCCGTCCAGTCAGCGCTGTGGGGCTGCGGGGAGCGGATGGAAACGCCGCGAGGACAGTCAGCGCTTCCTCGCCCCCTCCGCCCCCCGCCCGGGCTTCGCCGTGGGTAGAAACAGCCTGGAAATGGCTTTTGGCTGCCGGGTTTAACGGGCCGCGTCGCGTCCCCCTCCTCTCCCCGCCCCGCCACCGGTGCGCGGTGCCGAAACTTGTACGGGCGCTTGTGCGCCGGGGTGCGCGGCGCGGCCCGGCAGCCTGAGGGTCGCTGCGCGGTCCCCGGCCGCCCCCGAGTGTCAGAGGGCCGGCGGGAGGGAAGGAGTCCTCTCGGGTGTGCCCTGAAGTACTCGGGTGTGGAGGAGGGTAATCTGCAGCAGGTACACCTCTGGCTCACCTGGAAAAGGCAACGGTTACATGGGGAATGAGGGGCCTGCCTGTAACTCGTGCAACTTTTAGGGTTCAGCCTTTCTCTCAAAATCGAGGCTTCTCCGATAGCTCACCTTTGGTAAAAACGTTTAACTTGGCAGTGAATGTTACCAGGTGCTGAAGTTTATAAAAACAATAATTACAAACTGACCTTGCAGAAGAAATGTGCTGGTGTTATTTTCTAAATGTATTTTCACTCTGAGGATGCTTTTATAAGCTGTGAAATCAATGAGAGATTTGAGGAATATGAAGGGCAGATGTGAGCCTGAGTCATCAATCCTTTCCCTTTCAGTAGGTGTCATTGCGGATGGATTCTAAATTCTGATTTCCATTGCTCTTCCTGTTGGGGTAAGAGCTAGCAGTAGACAATTTTGTAGGTAATTTGCAGCACAGAATTTGTTTTTATGACGCTTAGTGCTCCAAGGCATACCTTCTGTGTGCGTTACTCATATGAGTAACAGGTATTGCCAGCGGACACTAGAACAGATGCTGTCTTTCATTTAAGCTTTTAGACACACCAGAAAACTTGGCCATAATGGCCACTTTTTTTTTTTTCTTTGTTTAAATCTTCTTGAAGAAATTTAAGTAGTTTTGAAGTATGGCTGTGAGCATCCCCTAGAAGGGTGTCACAGCTAGACTATATTTCTCCTTGGTGCTAAAAATGTGAAGGAAAAAGTAATCAGTGTACCTTTGTAGACCATTGTACTAGGGGTGTTGAATCAGAAGTTTGAATCACTGTTATTTGCATCATTTAATGCTTTAACATTCTCATTTTAATCCAGGAAAAAATGTTTCTTAAGAACTGCTAGCCATCTCTGATGTCAGGTGGTGTGGGAAATCCAGATCTGCAGCTTCCCATTGTGCTCAGGAAGCTGTGGCTCATTACTTGTTCTAATCTAACATCCAAGGTTGCCGTAGTGTAATATCACACATTTAATACCATGTATTCATGAGTGCTTCTGAATGATGCCATTCGTTTCAGCGGGGCTTCTTATAGTATAAGAATTACGTGGTTTGAGCTATAACTGGGGAAGTTGTTTATGTTTTCCTGTGGTAACAGTTTTTTGCTCATGCTCTCTCAGTTTTGGTACAATGTGCTACATTTGGCCAAAATGTGACAGAACTCATTATTCAGAATAGTACTAAAACAAAAAAAGTCTGTCAAAAATCAGCAAACCAGAGAGAAAGAATAGAATGACTTCATCTGATTTTTATGGACATGTACTTTGATTTTTATGGTACCATGACCTGGCATACTGGAGTTTCTCCTGCTTTGAATTGTACTGATGTTGAGAGAATATAATTCTAAGTATTAGTATTAAAGCATTACAGTTTTACACAGTTAGAATTTTGCATGCCTCTTAAAGCTATACAGAAATGTTAGTATGCTTAAAGAAGAATGCTCAATTTAAAAGCAGCATGGCTATTTCCAATAGTAAGATTAGACTTGCAGTGATCAGTGTTTCACTTGCTGCTCGTTCTAAAAGCAACATGATACCATTTAAATGTCATCTTCCCTTACTTTTCCTGGCTAAACTTGGGTACCTAGACATGTTGAGTCTCAATATTTAAGGCAGTCATAGTGGGAAGGTCAAGTATTTAAAAAATGGGTTTTTAAAATACCAGAAAACAGGTGCAGAAATTGGATTATATAATATAGTAATCAGCGTTACTAAATTTTATCTCTGAAGATAGCAAACTCAACTGTTGTATTGCAAAAAAAATCATGTTTTGTGTTTTAATAGGCTCAGCAAGCACTGTCCAAATGCTGAAGCATTTGCGATGTTTTAGTGAAAGCAATGGGAGGATTGAGTGTCTTTTTACAAGTGTGTCTGAAAATCTAATGTATTTAAAGGATCAAACTTCCGTGAGCACAGCTCCATAGCTACAAAGACTAAGCGATATATACTGCATGGCACACGGTGATATTATTAGTACTCTTCATTATGAGAACTTCTATATCATTAGCATGCTTTGGATGACATTCTAATTTTAAGCATCAGTCAGGAAGAGAAGAATTGCAATTCTTAAATCAGAGCCCAGTTCTTTAGTAATAGAGAACAATATTAGCTTAATGGACAGCTAGAGGATATTTTCCTTTGGAAAATTTCTTTCTAGCACTAGCAGTTAGTTTGTCTTCTGCTATGAAGTTTTACCTCCTTATATTAAACAAAAGCCTATAAACCTACTGTAAGATTTTTGATATGATTAGATACTTTAACATAATTTATTTCCAGTATAAATGTCTAATCTCGATTTTGGTGACAGTGTCCACCCCCCTTCCCCCACCTCAGTTAACAGTGTACTGAAAGTATGACATCTCTCACTGTTTTGTCCCTCAGTTCTATTGAACAGTCTTTTGGAATAGAAGAGGGTAATTAGAATCACTTGGGGCCTCTTCTATTAGTCTGGTTTTTGAATTGAACAATCTCAGTCATTCAGCTCCAATCTGTCTCTAAAAAGGACTGCTCTTGCTTTCTGGTGAGCTTTTGTTTTTTATCTTCTGGTTTTTATCTCTTCTCAGAAGAAATCAACCCACTATTCTGGAGAATAGAGAGTATTATGTTTTCGATCTTATTTATCTCTCATTTCTTATGCATCTGCATGTTTTTATTGCTGAGGTCCTCGGTGTGTGAGGACACTCGAACATGTCATTTAGATACAGAAGTGCTTTGGAAATTTACATCTTGGGAGTGCTGATAATGTGAGGTTTTTTCTTGTGTTTTTAGGAGTAAATAGAGAGGAAAATCTTGTACATGAAGTCTCAGGCTTTGATACAGCTATCCTTTGCCAGCAGCATAACTTGGACGTCTGCTGTGTTTGCGGAGGATCCCCTATCCAGCCTGGGCTGTGCATATGTAGGAGACACTAATTTTGAATAAACGTGAATTACTCCTGCCAAGTTAGTGATTTAAATGGTGTGTTCTGTAGGGTTTCATAAATCACCAAACTAGCTTGTGAGGCGTAGATCAGGTTGCTTTACAGTAGAGAAGAAAGAGACAATGTCTTGGTATGTTCAGGTTAGATCTCTCCTTTGTTTTCTCTTCATAATTTTAGTGATTTAGAGGAGCATGGGTTATTTAATGTAGACTGTCCTTGCCTTGTCTGAGAGACCTTAGGGGGATCATATTTAATCCTGATCTGTATAAAGATTTCAGAAGATGCCCCCTCAGAGTATTAACTTGTCATACTGGAAACTGACGCTCACGTTGAGGCTCCTTATTTATCTGGGCTAGCTAAAGCGTGTTTATGTACTTTACTTTCTGTGATGGAAGGTGAGAAAATTGGAAACCCTGAAATCATCCACCTATTTAAATGGCTGTCTGCTGGAAAAAGCTTTTGATGTTTCCAGGACTATTGTCTATGCTGACATGCTCCAAAGAGACACTTAAAATAATTTTTCCTTTTGATGTATTTCTTTTTTTTTTTTTTTCCTTCCCTTAATGCTAGCCCTGTGACCGTCTTTTTTTGTGAGCTTCAGAGTGCTGGAATTTTACTGGGAATTAACTTTTCACCTGGCATTGATGATGCTATTGAAAAGCAAAACCTAAGATCAAACCAGTGCATCTTTTTGAGATCTTTATTAGACTTGGCAAAAATGCATATTTTGCTTTCCTTGATGTCTGTTCTTCAGTTCAAACTTTAGCATTCATTTGAAGTCTGTCCTTCTGCACCGATATCTCTATGGTGGTGCAAAACAACCACACAACCATGCGGGTCAAAGAAAGAAGAGAAACTACGTTTCTCTGTCAAAGGGAGACAAATTAGGAAGAGTTGTTACGCCCCTCCTACTTTTTAATACCCATCATGTGAGTTAGCTGGCAAATAATAGTGCTGTTGTATATTCTTCCTAGAACTTTATCACCAGTAAACTGTGACTACTTAAGACGTCTGTGATACATTTAGGTTTTGTTGCTAAAGGTAGTAGCCAATGCATCTTATGCTAGAAAAAACACTTGAATTTCTGCTGATAATGCCATCTCTAGCTCTGCTGTAGAGCAACCATAGGCTATGTCTGATAAGTTCCTTTGTCTGCTTGCCTAGAAATCTGTGTATTTTTCTGTGTCTTGGGCTAAGTTGGGGGAAAGGAATCATGTATTGCCTGCCCTAGGACTCATGCAGAGTTCTGTTTTTAGAGCAAATTTAATTAAAAAAATTATTTAGAAAACATTAAAATTCTTTACTGTTAGGAGTTCTAGTACCAGAAACTAACAGATCCCCTGCTACAAAGACAGAGGAGAAAGAAACTGGTGCTGCCTTTAGTTTGGTTGAAAACATCTGGTTCTTTCCTGCTTCATGCCCCTCTGTATCCAAGACTGTAGAGAGGTAAATTGCATACTTCATAAAGCAGAGAGGTATGTGCAAGACAGGTAGAAAGAATGACAAAACATTTCTCTGTATTGTGACAGAGATAGGATTTGGCTCTTTTCAGCAAAATAGTTTACTTGTCTAAATTGCAGCTTTTGTTAAGTCAATTTTTCTTACTTGTTGCTGTGAACTCTGTAGGAATCATCTTGAACTTTGTTTCCCAAGGAACAAAAAGAGGCAGCCAAAACTCTGGCTGCTCTGAACTGTGGTCTTTCTGGACACTTTATTTAAGAATTTGGCTCAATCTACAAGAGATTGTCCTGCCTGAGATTCTGTGATCTTGCTCCTGTATTCCAAGGCAAAATAAACTGTTTCTTCCTAGTGTCAACATTTCTGAGGTTCTAGTGAAAATCGAAATCACTAAAATCATGTCTGCTCCCTGATGTTGGTGCTGTCCACCAACTCTGTGTGAAGGAGATTCTTTTACCTGTTGTTGTACCCTCAGCATTAGTCTAACCGTCAGCATCTAAGAAATTGTTGGACTCTGTTAGCTGCTTTCTAAGACTGCAACTAGATAATGCTGTCTAGGAGGCAGGTCCAGGCTTCCTCTGTGTGGCTGTCAGCTATGGTTTGCAAGCAGAAATTCTAGCAGTGCAGTGATTAGTCACATCCGAGTTCTGAATGACGACTCTGGTCTTTTCCTCATCCTCTCTTTCTGTTAACTTTGCATTGTTATGACTTGGATGACTAGCTGTTGGACTTTTTCTGTAAAGATGCTGTGTATTTCTTCCACCTCGTTGTATCCCGCTTTGTTCCCTTTTCATTAGATCCATGTCACGAGAAAACCTTATGAAAGAATAGAATATCTTTCCTCAGAAAAAGAGGCAAACAGAAGATTTCACAAGAATGTAGAGGGAAATTATTTCCATCTTTTCTATTCCTTCAGTAGACTGACACTCTAAGATCCATCCTAGTTCTCAAAAATCTCAACAAATAATTGAAATAGTTAAAAGTTAGGGTATCTGCTAGCAGGTTTATTGTTGTCTTCTTGTCTGGAATAAATGGTGTATGTTTCTAACCTAACCCCAAATGAGAATCAAGCACAAATGTTAAGCAACAGATATTATGTACAGCTACAAAATTTTATCAGATGTAATTCCATCAATTGATTGGCAGCAGATCTATGAATTTTCACCAGGAATTCCATGATCAGTTGTGTATTTTGGATTCCAGGGAATATAACTGAATGAATACCACAGTTGGCACATGAGGAGTCTTAATTATCCATTACATGTGCAACCTCTTTCATCTTTTGAATTACTAATGTGATAGAGTAAAAACAAGCTTCAGCATGTTCTAGTGAGGAATTCTTTGTATGCCCTTGAATTTGATGCAGTCCAGATACTTTTTTTCTAGAAGAGAACTCTGTTATTTGCAGAAATGTAATCTCCCAAATTATTTCAACAATTATAGCCTTTGAAGAAGGCCAGTCATCCCCCTTCAGATCCTCTAATAACTTTACTGGAGGAAAACAGGAGTGAAATCCATCTTACAGTTGCACCTCGAATGTGAAATTGGTCATGCATAGAAACACCTCGGAATGTCGCTTGTATAATATTTAGGAAACCTACAAGGTGCATACATTCTGGATTATTATTATGGATAGTTCTGGGAAACCAGTCGTTGTTGTTAAGTCCCAAAGAAAGTCTTTGGTAGGAATCCTTCCCCTCTACTCAGCATTGGTGAGGCCACACCTGGAGTACTGTGTCCAGTTCTGGGCTCCGCAGTGCAAGAGACATACGGTGCTACTAGAGAAAGTCCAGTGAAGATGATTAAGGAACTGGACCATCTCTCCTGAGGAAAGGCTGAGAGAGCTGGGACCATTTAGCCTAGTGAAGAGAAGGCTCAGAGGGGATCTTATCAATTTATATAAATACCTGAAGAGAAAGTGTAAAGAAGATCGAGTCAGGCTCTTTTCATTGGTGCCCAGTGACAGGTCAAGTGACTTTCAAATCAAAAGTCAAAATTGAAGCCCCAAGCTGAACAGTTGGGGGCTTCCAGAATTGGAAGTTCGGTTCCAAAGCTTCATGATTTTGACTACAAACATCCATTTATGATGTTCTTCTGACATGCAAATTCAAATAAAAATAATTTTGTGTAAGTTTGTAGTTAAGGAAATTATTTTTGAAATTATTTTTTCTTGAAGAAAAGTAGACATTGAGAATAGATTTTGGTTTTTTGATGTGCAATGGAATGTTTACTGTGAAACCTAATAGCTTTAATAGTTTGTTTTCTACAAAGAGCAGCAGGCTTTGGAGTGTGTGCTGGTGTGTCCCTGCTCAAACATGACAACTGGGGTTCATTCTCCATTTGCACTTGATGAGGAAACAGTGTTCTTGCTTCAAAGGATGAAAACAGTATAATGCTGAAGTCATGTAATGTGTACCATTCCAAGAGGTTTATTATAGCAACCCAAATCACTTGAATAGATTAATTCACCAAGCTTATGTACTCCTTTGTGAATAAGGCATCTTCCTTTTCTGAATACAATATTTTGAGGGACTGGTTGTTTTATTTTTTCAGGAGGTTTAGATTAGCAGCTTAAAAAATCAAGTCTTTTCCTTAGGTTATTCTTACGCTTATATGGTGTCATGTTTGTTTTGTTTATGCTAAAGATAAATTCATCTACTCTCACTTTGTCATCTTCAGGTGTTCTTTAAGGGCACAATCAGAATATTTCCCTCCATTAAAGAACTCATAACTTAATGGGACCTAAATTACGTCACAAATAAACGAATCAGTCCTCCTATGAGCCTCTGGCTCAAGTATCTTTTTGACTATCTGCCAAAATGGTATTTCTTCCAGCAGAAGTAATTGCTAGGGCAAGGAGTGAGATAATTACTCTGCTGACCACATCATTTTATGCCATGGTTCACAAGGACAAAGTCCAAGTTAAGCTCTGTCCAGTTTTTCACGTTAAGTGATCTAAAATTGTCGAATGTGCAAAAGTCTGGAGGGAAGATTTGTGTTCATCTCTTAAACAGATCAGAGGGAGAGATGAGAGAGAATAATCTTCTTTTTCCTTGAGGAAAAAAAAAGTTTTCTGGGTAGTTAGTTCTAGAACACGTGTTCTGGAACATGTGTTGTACCAGTCTGGAAGATGTTCTTTGAGAGATTTATTGTTGAATCTTCATTACAAAGTGTTTTTTGTTTTGGTTTTTTTTTTTTACTGAGAGCTTTGTGTGTGGCCTTTTTAGAATACCTTTTGCTTGCATTTCATTTGATTAAAATGAAAATATTTTAGGAATACAGAATAAAATATTTCCTGGATTCAGTTTTGAAATGGGACAAGAGTGTGCCTGTTTTTTAATATGCCTGCATACCGTTGAAAACTTTATTTTTCCTAATTAAAACTGCATGAATAGAAATACCAAAAATACCCAACCAGAACTGAATGTATAAAACATACCAGAAGTTGATTAAAGTAGATCGACACAGCAAGGAGCTAGAGGCTTACGAGCTTGCCTTCATGCATCATGCTTTTCATAGCCAGCAGTCACATCACCTTCTGATGAGTCTGTCAGCACTCACGGGCAGGGTCAGATCAGGTCAATACTTAAATAAGAAAACATCTTGGTGCTGTACAAAATGCTTTTCTTGATTTGGTAGTTGTTGCATTAGTTCTGAGAAAGAGAGCCAACATGAGCTCTAGGACAACGTCAGAGAAGAACAGGAAATATAACCAAAGGCTTAATAATCTTTGATCATTAAAAATTTTAAAGTATTTTCTGCAGAATTTTGAGATCTGCCCTAATCTTTTAACTTTTCCAAAGTGCAGTCAAAGCAACTGTGTTTTTCTGCTTACCTACATTTTCGATGTTTTCATTTGTTAGTCATCCTCTTGGTATAAGTAAGAAAGTAGATTAAGTTTCTGGCTGATTTTTAACAGCATTATGAAGTTAACTTATTATGGTGTTTACAGTGTTATGATAGTGATAGTAGTTTAGCATGTTTGAATAAAATAATTCTTGTGAAGGGTTTATATGAAGTCAAATGTTTGTGTTTTTTTTAATGCTAAATTTAAAGTTTCAGTTAAGACATAAAATAAACATCAGGTTTAAAAGTTAATTATTTAAGACTTGATTTCCACCCCCATGTGTTTTAGATTGAAAAACATAGTATGCTAGTTCTGTCTGACGTATCAAAAAATGAGTTTAGATTTTACTGTAATTATTAACACAAGCACTGTTGGCTTTTTAAAAGGCATCCATGGCTTGAAACAAAACCTGAAATAATTACAAACCTCCCTCAAACAACAAAAATTACAAAAAGTTATTTCTAGTTTTGTCATCTACAGTTTTGGGTTTTTAAAGTTGTAAGCCGATGCTGACATAAAGCTAAAAAAGCTGGAGAATTTAGTTTTACATTTTGTAATATTTCAAGGGGTTTTTTACTTAGAAATGTAGTTTACCCAGTTTTTCAAAATATTATTGTATCGCTTTCGGAGTTACCTTTATGATTTGGGACAGCACTTTCGTCTAGCATCAGGGACTTCAAAAGAAAAAATTATTACTCATAAAAGTGGCAAAGCTGTCTAATCTGGACTGATGAGGATCAGACATGCTCAATTTAAAATTTAGATTTAAGATACACTTAGAATCAAAATGCTTTTATAGTATTACCAAGGAAATTGGTTTATTCACAATATATTTATTTGACTTGGAATAATCTGTTGCTTTTGGTATTTTCACATGGTAGACAAAGTTACTGAGCACTTGAAAAACTTGAAAAGCGAAATAAAGTTATAATATTCCTTGAACTTACGTGTCAGGGTGTGAAAGTTCACCTTGCCATCTTAATAATTCAGTTGAATGTTTAACCTAGATGCTGTTGAATGTTTTCTTCAAAATACATATAGTCAGGATTTTCTACGCAGTGAGATTCTGGTGTGAGTGCCATCTGGTGTGGTATGAATTTCCCCAGGTGCATCAATGAAGCACCTTACAGAATGTTATAGATCCATATAAAATTACTTGCATTAGGGCGCAGATTACTCTCGTTACTCCAGTGGCAGCAAAAGACTTTCATTTCTACAAGAAATAACCAATATCATTATTTGTATTGCTGTTGTAGATATTACAATGGTAATAGACTTCAAAATGCAGTTCTTGATTTGCACAAAAAAGGTCCGAATCAGCCAAGATTGCCTTAACTCTTGATAGCAAAAGATATGGTTGAATTTTTAAGATGGTCTTATGATACCTATCAGTTATATATTGCAAAAGATAGAAACCACAAAGAATTCCAGTGTGTGCACCATCTGATAACAAATCCATGGACCATTTTTGGTGTTGATCACCTTTACTTTCATTTCAAGTTTTTGTCTTTCAGCTTCAGTTTTGGTCATGAAAGCGGCAAAAGTGATGTCAGCATTAGTCAGAAAGAGGACAAACTTTGATATTCGTTGGTAGCTGATAGCTGAGTTGAGGGAAATCACTCTGGGAGACATCTTCGTCAGCCTGTGAATATGAAGAAAATCTCTCTTTTGAAGGACCCATCCTGACATACCTATTATTTTGGCGATATGTGAAATATTCCACTTCTGCGCTTCATTTAGAGCAAGAAGTCTTTCTGTGACCATTTTTGTTAGAAAAACAGTTTTTCTCATTGTTTTACCTAGCTGCTAGAGGATATCAGTATTATTAAATCTCTAGAGAAATATTACATCTCTTCTTCAGAATAACTTTCCTCAGCCTAGTTGAAAAAGTTTTTCCTTTAACTGGGAATCCTCATTACTGTTGAGTGACTTCCTGGTACACTTCTTCTGAATAGGATCTGTAAGATGGTGCCTGCTGCTTATCCTTCTGTGAAAACCCTGGATATTCAGATACTACTTCAGCAGATACAGTGGACAATCTTTGCAGCTGCTTTTTACAGTTTTCTAATTTCATGTCACTGCTTGATCTTCCAAGCTTTTTCAGCAGTTTTCTTTATAGGGCCTATTGCTTTGGCCTGTAGACAGGATGGATCAAGACCTGTATCTGTATGCCCAGATCAGTCTGATTCTTTTGGTTTAAAACCAGGCATTACTTCCTCTCATTTTAGCCAAAAAAAGTCCTTTAACTCCCATCCTAATAGCGATGTCCAACTTCTTATTGCTTAAATATTCATGGGATCGTCTTTGAGAAATATTTTTGGGGGCTCACTTCTTTGGCAGTGTCTTGGTATTGTCTGTGGATTAGCATTGTTTTGCATCAGAATGATGTGCCCATGCGGAAGAGCAATGGATTCATACAATGGGAGTAGTAACTCCTCCTGAGCTATGAATTGAAATGTCTCTTTCTCTGAGCTGAGGTAAGCCAGTTTGCTCACAGGAATTTTTTTACTTTAGACTCTCCAAATATAAACAGAACTACTAGGTTTTAAGATAGGTATGTGGAAATGTAAGAATCTTAAACATATACCTTAGATTAGTTCCAAGAGATTTCTATGCATTTGATTTGGCTAACAAACTGCTGGGATACATATCCAGTCTCAGAACTGGGACCCTGTTTTCAGAAAATCCTCACCTATGCATCCTTTTAGAACCTAATCAGGGAATAGTGGGTAGGATTTGTGGCTGGCACAGGAGGACACCTGAGCAGACCCTGGCATTCTGTTTAGATTTGAACTTTCCTCTTCACAAGGATTGCTGTGACTTAGAGTGGATGTTTCTTGGGGGTTTGAATTCAAGAGTTGAGAGAAGTGTGCCCAAGGAGTGCTGTAACTTTTGGAGAGAATAATGTCATTTTGAACAAAGTGATCGGCTCTGTAGGTACCACAGGTGGTATTTCCACTGATGGTTTAGCCAGATCTGTGACAGATGATGTGCAGGGAAATTTTTCATTTGCCTTTTACATTGTGTTGACTATAGGATGTATTACAATTTAAACTTCCTTTGGCTTCATACAAGGTATATTGATTAGATATTTGACATCAATTTTTATGTAAATAAAATGCTTGATTCAGGTGAAGAATTCAACTTAACAGAAGAGAAACCAAACTGAGACAAAGAACCAGATAATAAAGCAAATGTGTCCAAGCTGAAAACGTTTATAAAGTGCTCATAGTTATAGCAAAATCATTGTGTTCTCACCTGTAGCTCACACTTTTCACTCCTGATTATGTATTGTATTTTTTTCTTTACCAGAATTGGAGAATGAAATTTGTAGATAAGACAGAGTTTTATAACAATTTTCTAAAAGACTAGATGGAAAATAATTGTTTTACTGCTTTGCTTCTTTCTAGTTATGTGGTGCACTTCTTGTGCTAAATCTAGTTGTATATAATGTTAAAAATAACAGTAACCCTTCAATTTTCTGAATTATAGGGTAACTTACTATAATAATAAAGCTGCCGAAAATGTCATGCTGTGATATAGGTGCATGCAAATATTATATATAAATATAATTGGGAAAAAAACCCCAAACGTACTTAAGAGTAGAAGTCACTTAAAAATATTTATGTATTTTAGTCATTTAAGGTGAGTGGTGGCGAGATGTCTCCATTTTATCAAGACAGCATGCATGCAGAATGAGTGGATTAATTCTATGTTTTGGGTAGCTGACAACAGTTACAAACCTTCTCCTGACTTTTAGAATTGTGTTAATCCTCGTTCCCTGTTTATAATCCCTGTACAAGAGCAAGCAAGGTGAATGATGCTTTATCTTAGATCAAGACAAGAATCTGACAGCATTTGGAAATTGCCTCAAAGTTTATTGTTGTGAGTGTGACATTTTAAGCTAAATTAGTCTTCCAGAGTGCCTAGGGAAATAACAGGAAAATTTGAAGAACTGGTAAATGTTTGGTTTGGTGGTTTTTAGATCGAGGTTACACTTCAGAAAATATTGGGATTTTTTTGTTACAGGTTCCTTTATTTATTGCTTTGTCAATTGCCATTTGTTCTACCATAGAAATTAATACCATAAAAATGAATAGCATTTGGAACATTCTTCAGTAATAAATGAATTTATAAATAATTGTGATTTTTGTCTTTTGCAGGTTACAGCAAATGCTTGTGATAATGAGTATACATTACCTTGTTGGGAATAATGAACGGGATCAATATTCTTGAAGTAAACAGAATTTTAGAACACAAGAGCTGTATTTTCTTGAAAGTGTTGCTCATGAATGCTCTTTATCCATTTTCTCCTTTTAGTGTTTTTTAGTAATTAAGTTTGTGAGCCCGCATGTGCAACAGCTTTCATTGCCCACCTGATACACATTGACCTTGGAGTCCGTTTAGTATTACTGCATTTTCCCATGCTTCTTTCCTGTTTTGTTTATGCTTCTGGTACATGTGGGGTTTTGTTTGTTTTAGCAGACAGTCTTCTATGGGAATACTTATGTTCTGTGGCCTCCATCACATTTTTATAGTTTTTCTAAACAATGGTTCATATGTTGTCCCAGCTTTAAGTTATGTCCTGGCTCATTTCACCTTTCTGGGCGTGAAGTTAGATGCTGGGATGGTAAATTTGAGACAAGTGTTATAGATGTTCTTGGCTTTCCTTTTCTGTAGGAAGACACCTCTGGCTAACACCTGCAGAACACACATATGCCTGGTGTTCTCAAAGAGCTTGGGAAGAAATCTAGTTGATCTGCAGTCTCCAGGGTTGGCAAGATAAAGATTGTCTTAGTGCTTTCTTCTGCTTTAAACCTGCTTTGGTTGGTAATGAAATACAGTCCATTGAAGCACAGAATATTGTGCTTATCTCAGCTTATTTCGTTAGCAGCTCTGCCACTGCCTTCTTCCCACCATTCCTTATTTTAAGCCAACTGCTAATTTTATCAGTGTGACCTTTCTGTATAAAAGAACCACCTTTCAAAACTTGTCACTAATTATTCTGTGACTCCACTCTTGAATATTCAGATAAGTTTTTCATAATATATCCCATGGGAGAGAAGACTGAATTGCTGTTTAATATACTTATTCAGATATATGAAAGAAAAATGTACAATCTGTGATTATTTTTTTTCTATGTAATACTAGAAGATCTAGTATAAATCTCGAAAATAACAGAGGGAAGATGAGTAGTTAAAACTGTTGCCAGTCTCTTATGGAGAAGCAGCAAACAGTAATGACTGGATGAAGGGTTGTTGGAAGCGTTTGACCATGATAGTGAAAGATTTAGAAACAAGAAAATTTTGTACCTCAAGCAAGTTAACAAGCATCCAAAATAATCCTTTTCTGGAAAGAAATTTTTAAAATTTTCCTGGCTACAAGATTTGGAGCAAATGCTTCTTTGACCTTAAATTGTTTATTCTGTATGTTTCAAATTCAACAAACAGTGCAGTGAGTTTTTGTGCACTGAAATGAGGTTGAGAGTGATTATAACAGTGATGATAATTTTTGTCATTCCGTTTCCCTTTCTAGCCTGTATTTCATTGCAAACTTTATGTGAAATTAAATCTGTTCTCATTTTATAGGCATACTTGTCTCAGTGTCCACCTAATTAAGTGGCTACAGCATGATGGTCTTTACTTAAGCTAATTAAGTAGTTTCTTAGCTTGTAAACTGGTTAGAATGGGAAATCAGTATTTCTGCTTTAATTTTAGCCTGCCTCAGTTTTTTAATCTGTGATCATTTTGTAGGTTTGTATACTCTTCACCACTTGTATCCAGGAGTGAAGAACTGGTTTCTAATTTTGTGCCTGACAGATCCTGACCAAATCATTTAATAGTGCTTGATGAAGTGTTAAGGGATCTCTTTTGGGTCATTGTATGTAGTAACCCAAAACAGCTGAGTAGCTGGACTGCCTCTCTCAAGTTATTGACAACTGATTGCAGTACCTCTTCTTTCTGCAGATCTTGCTCTTCTGTATTTTTTTCCCCCCTTTTTCCCCCCCTCCTTTTTTATTTTTTTTTTTTTTTATTGCTGGTACTGGAGGGGGCGTTATGTTTGACAGTTTAATAATTGTTTAAAGAATGAGTCTTAAGTCCTTGCATTGTCCCATGAGGAAAGAAGGAAGTTAGATTTTTTTTTTTTAGGTGGTATTCCATTCCTTGGTTACCTTCAGGCTTTAGTTAATGTCACATTATTGTACCACCAGTTATTATAATTGGAATTGCTTCTTTCATATGAATAGCTAGTAGAAGATAATAGGAGACTGTCTTAGCAAATTTGTCTCCAAATCATTCTGGAGTATATGATATTTCTGACTTTTCTGTGATAAGAGTTTTTTTTCTAGGAGCATGCAAGTAATTTTGCTGCCTTCTTTTTCAAGGGGCATGTTAGAAAAGAAACCTCAGGTAGTGAAAACCTGTTCGTGAAAGTGTCAATATCATGTGGAATTTGGAAACAAAACCCAGCACCCCCTGGTCAGTCAAAACATGAGTTCTCCTATTGGCACTGGCAAAATCATTCATATTGAAAAGAATGGGAATGTCATTATTTTTAATCTCTTTTCTAGAGAAGGTAACTTTTTTACTAGAAAGCTTAAGCCAGTCCCTTCCTCAGCAGTGGAGGACGTGGCTATGGAAGGCAAAAATAGGCATCTGTGTAAAGTGGCCTGTAGTTCCCAGAGTCTTTTCCCTCAGTTTTCATCCATGATGAGTTGGGAACTTTACATCAGTGTTACTGTACTCATTCTCTCACTCTTTCCTTCTCTTTGAAGTTCATCTGGTCTTTTTATTTTTTTTCCCCCCTCCTGCTGATTTTTTGGAACACATGGGAGCCCAAAGAAATTTTTAGGATTCTCTAGGTTGCTTATAAACATTTCTTGTTAATCTAAAAACATTTAGATCCAATAGGGGAGAATATGGAATGGTAATGAGGTAAACTGCAGCTGGGAATAATCTGTGTTCATCCTCTCTGTCTCCAGTTCAGATTCTTTTACTTTGAAGTTGGATGCTTATACAATTTAAGGAATCTTCAGAAAGCTATATTTGACATTATTGGTGCTATGACAGTAGCTATATGGAAGACCCAGTAGTGATGCTCTAAGACGAGTACTGCTTTGTTTTGTCTATGGGAAGTAAGCGTGCTCTGACTTGATCTGTCTAAATTTTGATGAGAGATGTTTGCTTGTTACAGCTCTTCCTGCTTTAACAACTTAAATAGTATGACAGAAATGGTTTGTAGTTTCCCCTGTCATTCTTTCTGGGAAAATACAGGTACATGGCAGCGAATAAGAAAATATCCACAACTATATGTAAAATGTCTGTAAACATACAATGAAAATATTTTTCTGTATTTACTCATAGAAACAATTTCACACTTGAAATTAACTCTTAATGAATAGATATCTGAGATGCTGTTATTTTACTGCAGTATTCCTTCATGCATTTTTACTGGTGCCCTAGTTTTATGAAGCTCAGGAGTAGTCACATGAACATGTTCTTGGATTTTCATCCAATATTGTTGCTAAGGAAACATCATCTTTAATACTGTGTCCTTGTCTGCAGCTTGTCTGTATTAATCAATGCCTGTTAATGCTCAGCACAAACCAAGTAAAGATGAAAAAATAGCAATTTCTTTTATAATAGTCGATTGTAGACTAATCTCCTTCAGGATCCCATACCACCACAAATCTCACACAAATGGAGGGTCATGTCCATGTCTCTGGTCTCATCCCAAAGAAAGTATGGACAGTTTTTATACTTTTTTTTTTTTTGGTAGGCCGCCATTAATATTTAGTATCATTAATCTAGCATAGGTATTGTACAGTGCATGGATCTCGTCAGAGTGGTGGAAATGCTTACATGCTGCTCTAAAGGGGAGAAATAACCTTTCTATATGAAGTATAAAAGAGGAGCTTGAATGTGCTAAATTGAGAAACATACCTCTTTTCAGTATACTGTTGAAATTGTAATACTGTATTTCAGCCTTCTTTGACTATCTATCTAGGAAAAGATGGTCAGAGATATCAATGGAAGTCTCAGTTCTCTACAGATCCAGCTGTTTGGTTTTGTTGCAATAGTGACAAGCAGATTTATTGAGTTTTCTACTTCTGAACTCTTCTGAAAAGTATCAAATTTTACAGCCAATTTCAAAATTAATTTGACTTAGCAGTTTGTTAGCCGAATTCCTGCTTTGTTTCATGGTCCCATTTGTCTTTTGGACATTTTCCTTCATATCTGCATCTTCAAAGACACTGCGTTAGGTCTAACATCTGTTCTTGAAAAGCTCAGGTCAGAAAGGCTGGAGGCAAGCAAAAAGGCCTGAAGAACTTGTCTCGTTAGGAATATTTGTTTCCTTTTTTGGACAAGCAGTGATATCTCATTCATCAGCTTAGTCATCCTTCAAGGAAGAGGAGAGAAATCAGGCAGAAGTTTACAGTCTAGCTGTGTGGGCTAGATGCAAGCACAGTTTCAGCAGTCGAACCTGGATAGGTCATCTCAACTTTCATTACCAGAGCTGTAAAAGAAACATGAGTTCTTTCCTTCAGAGTGCAGAGCTTCTCATTCCACTAAGCAATCTCCTTCTCCCTAGGAGAAAAAATGCAAGAAAATCTGTGTGAGGGAGTTAGTGTACTTAAGTCCACAGAGCCCACACCAGCAGATTTGGAAGCTGTCTTAAGAGCAGAGCCACACTCCTGCTTTTCTGCCTGCCCTCAGGGGCTGACTAGATGGATAGTAAGCAACTACTTCAAATACCATCCCAATAGTTGTACACCTCCGTAGAGGTGTCTTGGAGATCTTAGGGGTATCTAGAACGACTCATACTTGTTTGATTCTGTTAACTGCGTCATGCCCATGAGTCAACATAGTCCCTGTACAGCAAATGTTTATGGTTATCCATTTCCAGGCACCCATTCCAGTTATATTTTTTGCTTTCTGCACTAAGAAGCTATTTACAATGCATTGCTCAGGACTGTTTTAGTAAGTTCATGAATATGTGAGTTGTATGAATGCTTTTACTCTAGAGGTTAGACCCAAGATACTGTATTTTTGTATTGATTGTTACGCCTGTAGGGATTGCTTAATCACTCATAGTCCAATGAAAGAAATGAAAAGGGCCTCCATATTGCTTAAAACTGGAATCTAATCCTTGAGTTCTGATCAGGACTTATAATTTCAGACCTGAAATTCAGCATGGTGCCCCATGGGTGTAATAATAGCCAAAACATCAATATTAAGGAAAAGCATCTTCATATCATTCATGGTTCAAATGAAAATCACTTAAGTGTGGCAGTTCATTTTTTTTAGTGTTGGTAATAGAAATAGAAGTCCCTTGACTCTTTCCATGCTTCCCTTTTCCATGTGTCCTGATAGCCAGTGAAATAAAAATACTTGCAAGTAGTACTTTAACCTATCCTTCACTCCTTGGTCTGAAAGAAATGATGAGGGAAGGTGTTTTCAGGTGAGTATTTCTTCAGCTACTGCCAACAGCTCTGCTGTTCAGTTTCCCTGAAATCCCTGCATATTGGCATTTTTTAAAAAAAGCTTGCTGTTTTAAAATATTTACTGTATATTTATTCTCTTCTACTTCCAGTGACTGTCTATAAAGGTTGTTAGCGATTTACTGTAGAGACAGAAATGATAGGGGAAGGACATCAGTAATTCTATGGTGTTGTCTGTTGTGATTAAAATACAGGCTTTGGATCTTAATTTATGCTGCATCATCCCATATCAAGGCAGAATTTGAGCTCAGTTGTTTAAGTCAGTATTTTATATCATGATACAGAAAGAATGAATACTATGATATTGCTATTAGTTATTATTTGCCATTTATTAATTAGAAGGGGAGGAAACGTTCTCTGTATTCACCTAATACACTTTGAGTGGAATTGATTGCCACACTTGGGATAAGACAGTGTTTTCCTGGGCTTTGGTAATGCCTTTACTGCTGCCCCTTCCATCTCTAATGAGTTGTGTTTGTCGCTTCTGGTCTTTAGTTAAAAACATGCTAAGCTAATTTTTGGTTGCTGGAAAGTGTTTTGTAAGGTGTGGCGTAGGGATGCTTTTGTGTGTGTGGTCAGGGTAGTGCCTGAGTGTTTTGCAAACTTGGGGCTGTGGGGTAGTTTTCACTTTCCTGAAACTCCACAATGCACTAATAGCAGAACTAAGTACATGATTGAAGAGGTCATGAATCAGTCATAAGACTGCTATGTTTTTACTTTTTTTCTTAGTTTCAGTCTTCTCTCCCCCCCCTCCCCCCCCTTGCATATTCTTTTTACTTCGCATATTTCTTTTACTTCATTTCTCTTGAATTTCTTTACTGCCCATGTGGTCTTACCTCTCTGTGGTGTCATCGTAAAAATTAGATCATTTTGAATGCAGCATTTTCTCCTCCTCCAGATGCTTTTCATTTTTCCCCATGCGTATGCTATCTGCCTGTGTGTGCTCTGGGAGATGTGCAGGTGTTAGTCAGGATTAGGTGGCAGAACTGAAATGAAATGTGGTAAGTTTTGTCTACCAGCTCCTTTCTACATTGTTTTTTAATTATGAAGTTGCTCTGTCAAATAAAGCAGGAGGGAAAGAACCAGAGAAATAATTCTGGGATTGAAGAGAAGCAGAGTGGGGAAATGTTGGTTGCTTGGTCGTGGTGCTGAGGATAATGTGGAGTAACAAAGAAGACGAATTCCTGTAGAAAGGTTGGAAGGTCCAGAGTCTTTTTACGTTCGAAAGTTTGAAGTTAAAGGTTCCTGTCAGAGTTGTGCATGTGGAATTTGTTAAGCAGTATCAACCAACTGAAATGCTGTATTAAAAATACAAAAAATAGAAAAATGTATCGTGTAGTATAGTATGACTTCATGAAATATTAAGCAAATTCTAACATGGTTTTCTTCTTTTTGTATATAGAAAATATACATCTTTTGATTTAGATCTTTTTTTTATGGTCACTTCCTGATTAGCTTTACCCTGAGGATTTCTTCTATGTTTCTAGACTCCTCTTGTCTCCACCCTTTGAACTTCATTTATCAAAATCTATGTTCATGTTTAAGATCATTTTACCATTGCAAAGTGCTCGACCTTTCTCCTTTCCAAGTGAGGCTGAGAAGATAAATACATTTAGTGTACATTGTTAGTGGTTCTGTCCACCAGTCTCTCAAGATCATTACTCTATGATTACTTACGGGAGGAGATTTTTTTACCAAAATTAAATAGCCAACTTTTGAAATTTTATCTTCCTGATATTACACGTGGTATTTCTCACATAATTTTGGACTGCCCTAGTCCATGTAGAATATCATCAAGTAGCTTGTTTGGGTTTCTGTTAGAATATGTTCTTACTTTTCTGTATTATGCAATACAAATCTTCAAACCTCATGTCCTCCCTTGCAGCTTGCTTGCATAAAAAAAACAAAAAAAAATCTTGCTGACTCTCATGCTTTCTAGCTTGGTTCCAGATTTAACAAAACAGTTGTGATGATCCACTTTGAAAGTCTCTGAAATACAAACTAAGAAAATCTCTGCAATGTTAGAAATGTGAAAAGTTAGTAATTATTCAAAATCAACTATTCCCAATTGTTCTATATTAAAATTAACACATTTAAGATAATCTTCATCTCACTTCAGTTTAGTCATCTGAAGTCTAGTTATAACATCTAGTCTAAGCTAGTCATGCTTTGGCTTGCTGTATGATCAGTGGAGAGATAGCTTCAGAAGCCTGTTCAATCCTCATAAAAAGGATGTCAGATAATATGTGGAATGAAGTACTTCTGGAGATGCATATCTCTCAGCTTGATTATAGATGTGTAGATAGCTAAACACTAACTTTTGTTGTCCATCCTTTGTGGTTTTAAATGTCAAGAAATAGAAAGAAAGGGAAAATAGATTTTATTTTTTTTTAAGTGCATGAAAATCTGACCTAATTTAATGAACTCTGTATTTTGGAACAGAGGATTAATGACTATTCTGCAGTTAGCTTAACTGGAGAAGGCTTGAAGGTTCACATCCAAGAAAGGTTGTGGGTATACTGTATTATGGGAATTTTACAGTAATTGTGGAATCCGTGATACAAAATGACTTGTTAATATCTACTATCAATGGGAAAATATTGTAAAATAATTTTTAAGGAAAAATATTAATGCAACCTACTAGGCAAAAGTGAAAGTTTCATGCAAAAATATTTTATATCTTTTTCTTTGGCAGCCTTGCTTTGCATCCTGAACGTGTGTTGGTGGCAACAGGTCAAGTCGGAAAAGAACCATACATCTGCGTGTGGGACTCATACACTGTGCAAACTGTATCTGTTCTGAAAGATGTTCACACACATGGTATAGCTTGCTTGGCTTTTGATTTAGATGGTCAGGTATGTGATTAGTATTCTTTTTTCAAACACTTAAATAAATTGTTTATCTGTCAGAAATCTTGTTATGTAGCTTTTTCTTTTTTTAAGGAAGTATTCAGGTTTTATCTGCTTATTCTCAAGTTGAGGCAAAAAGTTGGCAGTAGTAGTGACTGACAAATATTCACATTTGTCAAGAAAAGCATAACTTCAAAAAAGTTTTGCGTGAAGATGAGATGGTAGGCAGATTCTTGTGGTCTGTGGGCCACAGTTCAGGGTAACACCAAATGTTTGGAGATAGTGGATCTCCCTTGTGCAGGGGTGTGTCTTGTGCAGAAAGTGATGGCAGTCCCGTTGTGTTACTCATCTTGGACTCCGAATGTCTTCAGGCAGTATTCCCTTCTCTGTCATGCATTGCATGCATTGATGGCTCTCCATGTTTTGATTGTTTAGACTCGTATCTGGGATCTAAGTGTCAGGAAAAAGGTTTTTTTTGATTATATTTTGTTACTCTAAAACATTATCTGAGTAGTAAATTGGTTCTCAGAATTGCTACCTGTAAGGGAGATAATTTTTACCAGACACTTTCTCCTGTGAGTAAAGAGGCTTTCTTGATTGATGTATTGGAAAATATACATTAGGTAGCAGCTGAGGAGGTATTAGCCATGGAAGTCCTTTCTGCCGTTGTGCTCTCCTGGTCTTATGCAGCAGTTGTTTCCCTCCCGCTTAGCCTTGCAATGTGATACTCAGATTTAGCTACATTCTCAGTTCCTTTCACTTGCTAAAAAGGTCAGTATCTGTTACTTACATCCTCACTTGAGAAAGCAGTAGTATTACAGAGACCAGTTGCTGTCCTTATTAAGACAATATCAGATGGAGCTCTACTAACCACAAATAAGAGGAAAGCCTAGCTATAACTTGTTTCTGTTAAAACATACTGTACTTGTTGTAGGGAGGTTTTGCATTTGTTGGAATGACCTACAGATTTTATCATTTAGGTTTCTCATTGTTTAGGGAGTCAACTTTCAGAGTCAGCTTCTATCTAGAACATCATTTCTGCTTGACAGTGCTATCTTTTCTCTATGCTTTTGTCTGTGTAACTTGTCACGTCACTTCCTCACTTGAACACCCTTAATAATTTAAGGCCAGAATATATCTAATTAGGATTGAAGTCCCCTCATTCTTTTTTAGAATGCAGTTATGCATCCTCTGTGTGTATTGGAGGGAGTTGAATGTAGATCTGTGATTTGTTCTAGGAGTCCCAGCACTGATTCTTGTGTTTAAAGCCATAAATGGTTAGAATTTAGGCTGTACACTTTCTCAGCATTTCCACATGATCACCTTTTTCATTGCATTTGTTAGAAATTTGAGGTCTCAAAGGAAAGCTGGATATAGGTTTTTCGAGATCTGCATCTCAAGAATTGTCTCCATACGGAAATACAGTAAAACACAAATCCAGTTCAGAAAGATCTGCAAAATATGTTAGTTTACATCTTGCCTATCCTTATAAATCCAAATTTGTCAGAGTCGCTGACCAGGTTCTTTTAGATAGTTTAATGTTTGATATTAAACATACTTACTTGATATATTTGGCGTTATATGGGATTTTGATTTAGTAGAGTGTTACAGCAATATGCTGAAATCACAGCACAAGAAATTGCAGTATACAGGTGAATCACAATAAAAATGTGGTTCCTGTTACTGGTCTATATATGATCACTGTCATGATGCTGGGCATCTCCAGTCACTGAGAAGGAATATGTGGATTGAAGTGAGGTCAAGCCCATTGCCCTCTTCAAAGTTTGTTTTATTAATTGTTCAGTTTTTATACTTCATGTTGGGGTATGCCACATACACACTCTCCTCCCCACTCCCAACTGGTCTGGCTAGCTCAGGAAGACGTTATTTATTATTTACTTATTATCCTTTATTAAATGCCTTGGGGAGCCTGGTAATTCACTGGTGAAGCTGTGTTATCTAAAACCAAGGTTACCCTCCAGTCTCCCTGGTATTGAGAGAAGTTCAGCTTGCTTTATGATACATTCTTCCCTGAGCTCACTGTTGTTTTTGCTCTTCTCTGAGCTCTGCTCCACTGTGGGGGTGTGCTGGTTGGTAACAAGATTTTCTAGTTCTTGGGAGAATCGAGAACATAATTTAATCTCCCTTTTTGAGAAGTCAGTGTATTGGCTTATGTCTGGAGTGGCATCACCCAAATTTTTTGTGGTGGGTATGCAGTAATTGTAAAACTAGTCTGCATTTATGCCTCTCATTCTGCAGTAGGACTGGAATTGAACCGCTTGGAAGTGTAGCTGGAATTAAAACTGATGTTCCTTCCAAGAATGTTTTCAAAGATGGAATCGAAAGATTGGACTTTGTGGTGTCTCAAAAATTGAAGTTGGCATAAATAAATAGGGAGCATGGATAGCAATTGTATTTAACTTGTTTCTTTTTCTTCTCATAATCTTGGATCTTTTCAGACAGTAAAGAAATGATGTTATTTGGAGTAGGTTTCTGTCTTTGGGAAAAAATTTACTTAAGTTTGAGGTTTGTTTTTGCTTTTACAAACTCACATTGATAATCTACATAGAAATCGAAACTAAATTTGTCTTTAATGTGTGTAAGTATTAACTGCTGAACAGTGGAAAAAAGTTTGTGCTAAAGATTTGCAAAGCTTTCATTTCTCAAAATGTCACAATTTATGCATAACCTGAACAAAAAGACTTAATTTTCTTTAAAAACAAAACTCGAAATCACTCAGTTTCTTTTTATCTGATCTTTAATACTGTTAGTCTTTCTGTTGAGAATTTCTGTAGGAAAAATAACATTTTGACTGGTTAACAGATGCATTAAAAGTGGACTCTTGGCTAATATGATCAATGATTTGTGTCAAGAAATCTGTGCAAAATATCTTCACAGTTGAAGACAAGACAGGCTGCAGAGCATAGGAAGATCTCAAACACTTGTTTTTCCTTATTTTCTCAGAACAATCTTTTTAGTCCTTACTAGTTCTACAGTTTAACTGGCTTCAGACTCTTTCTGAATATTAAAGACGTCATGAAATTTGTATGTTTGGGGTCTTGCTGGATTTTGGTTTGAGAAAGGATTCAGAAAGGAATAGTTACTCATACATGTTTTGAAGAATTAAGCAAAAGATTCCTAAAGCTTTTAACTGTTTTTAATATTTTGTTTGTTTCCAGTAAGATCGAAGAAAAATTTTTTTTATCTTCTGAACTTGTAAATACTTAAATTCTGCAAGTTAATGTAATTAAAGGTAAACAGATGTAGTCTTATTACCTTCAGTGAGGTTATTCCTTTTTGCAAGTGTTTACTGACTGCTGCTAGACATGTGTGCTATATGTCATTATATATGTTAAACATCATAAATCAGAAATATGTTGTTATCCGAGAAGATCTTGCTTCAGTTATGACATCGTGAACATAAAGAAGAGATGCATCTATGGAAGCTTTGGCATAAGATGTATCTTTAGTTTTCTTCTATATCGAAATGTAGCTATTGCTTCTAACTCAAATATGTTATGAATGTGTTACCATTCAAAATTATGACTCTAGCTTTCATTAATATATTGAGTTATTTTTATTTATTTATCTAATTTGGACATTTTTAGCGTTTGGTCTCAGTTGGTTTGGATTCGAAAAACACAGTTTGTGTATGGGACTGGAGAAAAGGAAAATTGTTATCAATGGCTCCTGGTCATACAGACAGAGTAAGTATAACTACAGAATTTGAGTGTCAAGGTAGTTTTAGTTTGTTAAACCATGTCTGTGTATAAATACTAGAGCTATGTCTGAACAAGAGACACTTTATGTTTTAGAAATTGAATTTGCATAAAGTTTGGATATGTATTGATATGTGAAGATATATAAGATATGTACATTTATTTCTAAAATGAAACGTGTAACTCACCGTTTATTTGAGTATGGTTTGTTGAGACTGTAAGTATGTAGGGGAAGTACAAAATTAATGCACTTCCTAGACACTAATCCCCCTATGGGAAATCAAAATACAAATAATTGGTTAAATTTTTCTAGTCTGTAAATGAACCTTAATGTTGTTTTATCATGTGTTGTAATTAGGAAAAAAACCAAACAACTAATATGAGCTATACATTGCAATTTCAGTATTGAATGAGTGGATTAAAAAAGTCATTCCAATAGTTCCATTAAAAGGACTGTCTGTTAATTTGCTACCAGTTTTTACCATTTTAACTGTCCTATAATAGAAGGGCCATCTCTGCTGACATCCTTGGGTTTTTTTATGCAGATATTTGATATTTCTTGGGATCTGTACCAGCCAAACAAGCTCGTCAGCTGTGGCGTAAAACACATCAAGGTAATGAAATAAATGTTAATTCATAAAATCTTGAAGCTGCAGTAGCTTATAAAAGATATAAAAATAAAACCTAAAAGGAATATGTAATTATAATATGGAAGGTCCTCTGTAAGAATAATACTACTTCTTAGGAATTGTAGTCATGGATCACACCTGACTACACTAGATACTTTACAAGATACGTATAGTGGAAGACAGACCATCTCTGCTAAAAAGAGTTCATGCCCTGACAAGGAGTGCAGGAGTAATGAACCAGTTATCAGTAGCATTGTACGTAATGATCATAATATAATTTAAAATTTCAGTTGTCTAAAACATGCTGTTTGAAATCCCAAGAAGCATAAGAGAGGGTGCATACATTTGAGGTGAGTCCAGGTACTCCAGCTTCTGATTCTTGAACTTAATGAACTTAATGAATTCTCGAATTAATGGACTGTTACGCTGCACAGGTGAAATGAGTTGAAAAACCATTTTTTACAGTTTGAGAGAGTATGGGAATACAGTGGAAATAGAAAGGAAGATGCTTGATCTTTCTTTTAATTCTTTTTTTTTTTTCCTGATGTTATTCTTACCTGTGTCATTTTGAGCACTCTGTACCTGTTACAGGATTCATAATTTGGACAGTTCATGTCTTTTTCAAGCAGAGTTTTGATGAAACTTTTCAGGTTTGTTTGATCCATGTACCAACTGCTGTGCAGAAGCAGCTTCTTTTTCAGGTTTAACTCTGTCATCAGGATTATCAATGCTTGACTGCCATCAGATACATTTCCTACAGTCACTGCCTTCTCACATGCACTGTCTTCTGTGTTACCACATAAAAGCAGTAGATGGCAGCTTGAAAGTTCTGTATTGCTCTTGTGCATAGGTTCCTATGGGGGGAAAATGTGTTGTGCTTTATACAATGAACTTTAGATCAATATGGATTAGTGGTTAATTGGAAAAAATATTCAATGTATCGGCTAGATTGCATATGTCTTTGATTTATCATAGTGTTTAGCATGTCATTTACAGATTTCCATGAGCTTGATTAATAATGATCTTTTTTCTACTTCAAGATCTAAAAGGACTGTTATACTAATAGTGAGCTAATATTTGCCATCAGTGATTTAGTATATTTAAGATGGCTTTATGATGTCAAAACATACCTATTTAGATAAGCAGAAGTTTATTTGAGCAACTTTTAAGGCTCTATAAAGCCTTTTAAAATAACAATAGCATTTTAAAAATAATAGATGTTTCCTTCGAGAAAACATTAACCGAATATCTGAATCCTAGAGATTTACAGGCATTTGGATGAGGCAAAGATTTTTGTTGATGTGTATTTTTCTTAAGCCATCTTTCCTTTTTGTTCTTTAAGATATCAACAATTAATGTTTGTAATAACTATCATATTTTATCCTTATATAATATTTTATGCAAATTGTAATACTACTCAATCAAGTTATGTAGATAATTCCAAGTGAACTGATACTGAGGAATTACTTTTCTTAGATATGTTACCTCCGTATTTGAGCTAGGTGTTTGATTTATGCAGTGATTGTGCAGTTACTTCTCAAGCAACAAAATAATCTATGATGTGTACTTTGCTTGAAGAAATACTAAAGTACAGGGATTTGTCTAATCAGTATATGGTTATTTCTTAGTTACAGTATTTCTGGTACAAAAATCTTCATTGTAACTGCTTATGTTATCCTGTATTAATTGAAGTCTTGGCTTAGAATTTTAAATAGATTATTGGCAACAGATTTGTTGTGAAATACAGTTTCATAAACGTGTATACAGGGAACATGCTGAGACAATATAAGAGTAACCTGTCAGCAGTGATGAAATAAATGCTTTCACATTTTGCACTGGAGTACTTCAGCAGCTTGTTGACTTTTCAGTGCGCATTTACATGTTTGGACAGGAGGATTTGAAGGGAATATGCAAGTGCTTCTTGTCTGCAGAGATCTCAGAAACTGGGGTGTAGCTGGAGATTTGGTTGGCAAGTATCACTCTGACAAGTGACTCTGCATGTCTTTAGTTTAGGAGTCATTAGTACATGTTGGATCACCTAGGAGGAAATTCACTCTCATGTGGTTGCTGTAATCACATGCTAATGATCTATTAGAAAGTTCTCAACAGTGCTGCCATAGATGGCTGCTTTACATGATCAGCGGTTCTGATGAGAAGTGGTAAGTCTGTAATAAAACAAGCTGCTTTCAAACAGAGCAAATGGCAACCTTATCAGAATTTACATGCTTAGATTGCGTCTTTAAATGGCTACAGTAACATAAAGTACAAATGCAGCATTTGCAAAATGGAGGTTTTACATCAAAGAAAGATCAGATAATTCTATTATGAAATGCTTTTCAAAAATGACTGAGAATACAACTGACTCACAAATTCTAATTTGAAAGAATTTCAGTTTGATTCAATATTGATACCCTGAAACTCTTTCCCAACTAGTCTGCTATGCTGATTTTATGGAAGGATAAAGTTGGTTAATACAAAAAGTTGTTAACGAACTAGAGAACTAAGGCAGGGAAAATGATGATGTCTTTTTGAGGTAAGGTACTTCTCTTTCAGATGTACATATTAAATTATAGTATATTAGTGAAATATTCATCTTTCTGAATCACTTTATGTTGCAGTTCTGGAGCTTGTGTGGTAATTCATTGACACCAAAACGTGGTGTTTTTGGCAAAACTGGTGATCTCCAAACTATATTGTGCCTAGCCTGTGCAAGGGATGAAGTGACATACTCTGGTGCATTGAATGGAGATATATATGTATGGAAAGGAATCAACCTTGTACGGACAATACAGGGAGCACATGCTGTAAGTATATCTCTTTAATATAAAATGTTAAATAGATTTCTGGAGAGCTGGAAAGGGCTATGCAAGATCACCTGGTCTGTGTTCCTAAACAATTTCAGTGATAGAGACTCAGTATGTCTAATTTGATTTTTTTTTTTTTCTCTTCTTTCTTTCTTTGTGTTGCTTAAGATCACTGTTACAGTAGAAAGTGAATGCTAGACTGAGAAATACATTTAGGTGTCTATTTATGTACTGTCTTCCATTATCACTGATGGGGGACTTAGTAATCAGTAGAGACTGGAATGCATTTAAGTTTACCCTTAAGTAGACATGTATTACTCTGTTCAATTACCCATGCGTGCTTATATATAGTGACATTTTATATACCGGAGTTGAGTATATGGCTGCTTCCCCCAAAGAATAGGGATCTGTTTTATCTGACTTTGTTTTGTGGATGTCTGATTAATCCCAAAACATATCAGAAGGCCTGGACTCCTATATTTAGGCAATTGGTGTTGAAACAAAGAAACAGGTCCCCAGAGAGGCTGTTGAGTCTCCATCCACATTTCTGTCCATTTCGAGATAAACTCAGCTGGACATAGCCCTGTGCAGCCTGCTGTTATCTGACCCTGCTTTGAGCAGGAGTTTGGACTAGAAGCTCGCCAGAGTTTTCCCCCAACATCAGCTATTCTGTCATTCCGACAATTGAGTCCTACTGGCTGGTTGCCTGATAGGTCTCTAGCGTCCATTGATTCTATGAACTGTAGTGTAGGCCCAAACACCTAGCTCCTTTGTAGGCACACATGTTTAGCCATTTTAGCTTGACTCAATCACTCTTCCGTGCCCTGTGTTGCTGCTTTTTAGTGTATTCATTCATCTTTTTAGAACAGTATACAGCTTTGAAAAGTGAATTCATATCAGTGAAAGTTAATAAAATTTTTCAAAAGTCCTTGATAAGATTTTCTTTTAATCAAAATGTTTGATGTGACTATGAAGTGATTGTATTTTTGCTATTTAAGTTTTCATTGTATTTTCCATATTCTTTCAAAGCATATGGTTTTGTGATTAAAGTATGTAGCAAAAAAACACTTAGTGGTTTGCAATCTAATTTGTGAGTGCCAGACTATGAGAGTCCTCGTTTCCTCTCATGGTAGTAAGTCATATACGGTAATATAATGTGAGATTCAACTTCTAAAATTGTCCAAGTATTGCTGTAAAAAGAAAACCAATCAATTTCTGGTTGTTTTAACCTATGAGGCGTGAAACTGCTAAGGTAACTTCATGAAGCTATATCATTTATTTGCTGGTCGAAGTTTGTTTTTTGTTTCAGAAAGCACTGTACTTTCTAGATAATATTTGAGGTTCCCTAATTAACAATTTAAAATAAAGTGAAAATGTAAGCTTATGAGTTCCTATATTGCAGCTTTGAAATTCTAGGTAAAAATCAATAACGGTTAATTATTTGTTCTTGTAAGAATGTGTTTGTTTTAACTGGCAGTATTGGACTGATATAACTGAAGTATTATAATCATTCTTTATAATTTGATCAGGTAGAATGGAGGGGACAAAAAGATGATGAATGATATGTATGTTGGAGAGGTTGCAGTCAGTCTATAGTGAGGAGAGTGTTCATTTACTCATAGCTTAGAAATGTACCTTTAGGATGGTTGCAGCTTGTTGACTTAACTAGTAATTTAAAAGCAATTGGACTGCTTATTCAGATAGCTCTATAATGACAGTGTATCTGATTATGAACAAAAATAAAGTTACGAAGAACATAAGTGTGGGAAACATATCCTAGACTATGTATTTTGCATTTGAGATTTTTTTATATACCTATAAATGTATGTATATTAAAAAAATGAAATATATATATACACACACATATGCATACTCTCCTGTATGCATCTATAGAAATATTAAATGTATTCAAGAAGGTCCAAATTATAAACCAAGAAGAATGAGGGGATATTTTAACCTTCAGATATTTACTGGTTCTTATTCTATACCTTCAGATCTGGTTTTAGCATTCATATTTAGTGTTCAATAGTGTTCTATTCTATTCTATATTTTCCTAAAGTGACATGGACATTTACTTTCTGATGTTGAGGTTAGTGAAATGAAATTTTTAAAATGCTTATATTGCATATACAGACCTGGATTCCCAGAGGAAGAAGTGCACGTCTCCTATCCAAAACTGATCAGGAAAATACTCTCCCATCCTGTTTGGTGTTGTAGGAGATACCTGTCCTGTATATTCACATATTTGCTACTTGGAGTATTTAAAATAGCCACAGTTTATTTCTCAGAATAATGCAGTGCTTTTCAGCAGTTTCAGTATGAAATGAGCCAGCTGATAAACATAGGATGATGAGAGCTTGTTACTCCATTACCTTATGTGCTGTGTCAGTTCTCTGTTGACCACAAGATCAAATTTGAAGTGCTCTGCTCCTTATCTTCAGTAGTGTCAGTGGATGGAGCTCAAGTGACCTTGGAGTAGGTCTCATCTAGCCTTCTATTTTTGGCTCTGTCCTTTAGGCTCAATGGAATTGTACTTTGCAGTATTGAAAATTAAGTAGGGGTGCTAGTCCATGGCTTTGGAATTAATTTTCACAAGAGATTAGAGTCATTACAAATCTTGCCAATTTCAGGAAAAAAAACCCACAGTAAAATCTCCTCTGGAAGCTTACTTTCCAACAAAATGAAACCTTGTTTTTCAATAAAACATTACCTTAAAGGATAATATTGTCAGACTGTTGTAAGCACAAAATATAGCAGCTTGGAATAAGAGTGCCTCTTCGGCCATACTAAACTATTAACATATTTTACAGTTATTTTGTACTTAATTTTATAAATCATGTCCTTCTTACTTATTCTTTTAAAAGAAAATGCAAGTGTAAATGGTAACATTTGTGATGTGCATATGTTGTTAAAAGCACAGGGTGCACATAATGGAGAATCAATACAAATTTCTGTTCAGTATGCTAAGTGTTGGAATTGTCATCCCTGCATGCCTGTTTATCATCCCACATCATTACTCCTCAACAAGCTTGAATTAAACTGAAAATTTATTCAAAGAAAACATGTCTCATTTGCATAAAGTACCATGTCTTCTTTGCTTGCAACATAAGCATTCCTGAGATGCAGGAAAACATTTTCTAAAGCATGTTAGTGATGTGGGGATATAGTCCATCCAGCTGGCAATGGTCTGCGTTAATATAGAAAACAGGTTCTTTTAAACAGTTGGCTGTTTTTGTTACAGTTACCCTAGCTGAAAAGACATTTTTTACTTTAAGAGTAGTTCAATGTGAAAAATAAATCATGCTGTCCCAGGATAAGCAATCAAAGGAACAGACAGTGACTTTAACACTAGCAAGCAAAATAAGAATTCACAGCTAAGCCATATTATCTGTCTGCTGTCACAGCAATGCTAAGAACTGTAGATAGAGGAAAGGAGAGTTTCCAGCTGATTCCTTTCTGAGTTTGAATAGAAACAAAAAGTTGAAAGCAGATAGATTGGGATGACTGTAGAATTAGTTGGAAGAGAACTGGGGAGTTCACTTAATGTAGAAGTAGGAATGAAAAGTAGGAAAAGATGGAAGCAAGTAGCAGTTAAGAGTAAAGGCACAGAGTTCATGTGCAGGGAGCACTGGATAGCAATGGGAAACTCAAATTCTAGTTTTGCTGATCTCCTAAACGATAATACTAATAATGAAGTTTTAAAACGAAGATAGGAAACAGAGCAACATGAAAGCATATGTAAGTTCATTGGCACTGGTCATACTTCAGGAGGTTATTTGTAGGCAGTGCATCTGATTCTGAAAAGTTAACATATACCTTGACTGAAAAATAAATCTTTTATTAGATGTCTCATTTTTGTACCAGTGCAAAGAACATACTATAGATTCTTCTATATATTTTATCATCTTATGTGTTCTATTTCAAGGTACTCCATGATATAGACAAAGTGTTACTCAGGTATTAAAGCAAAATAGTATGCTTATTTAAAAACACTGTACATTTTAATGATTCTTGTGTGCTATGCCTTTGCCTTGCATAGAAAATGTACATAAGATGCTTTCTCAGCATCTGAATAATTTATTTTGAGATAGTCTTTCAGAGGCACACATTAAAGTTGCGTGGATTGATGTCAGAAACTGAGGTTAAATAACAGGCTCGAGGTTAAATAACAGGTACTCTGTTAAAACTATTGCACATCTATGTCAGTTGGCTGAACACTAATTAAATATAGATGGAAACAATATAATGAACTTAAATGAATGGTTTTAAGCTGGTATCATGTTACCAACACATTAAGTCATGCTGTATTTTTCTCCTACTGCTTAGACTAGTCACGGATTTGAAAGTTAACTGTCCACTTATTTCAGCCAATGAGAGGTGTATAGGCAACTATTTAAAATTTTTATACCAATATGCCCATTTTTTAACTGATTTGTTAAATAGGAAGATTAATTTTCACAGTAGTGGTTCTACACTGTAGACTTACTGACACCAACGTTAAATGTTTGCAATCCATTTCCTTGCTATGCAGTATATATTGGGAGAGACAGTATCTTAGAATAAGTGCCCGATATATGTGTTGCTTTACATGTTAGCATCTATGTCCTGAATTGTATCTAGGAATAAAAAGGAGGCACTGGAGTTCTTACTGAACTAGTATAATGTCTCTGTTCTCCATACTGCTCAGTAGTAATCAGTTGCTTCTGAAGTTTCCATATGATCTTTCAAGCTTGATCCTAATTATAGCTAACTGCAGTCATATGCTTTAGGAATTGCATACTCAGAGTTAATGTGGTGGATTTTATATAAATGACTGCATTTAGATAAATTAACACTTGATCTTTTCCCATTTGAGGTGAGATAGGTCTAGCACCAGCAGAAAACCTGAGACTACCTCAGTATTGGAAGCTTCTTGGATACGAGCAGTGGCAAAATATTCATGCAATAGAGACCATCTTTGTTAAGTTCTTCTTGTACTTCTACAGCTTTCAAGTATCATTTCTAGTAGATCTGGATATTTATTTGTTTGCTCTCATTCAATTCTTTTTTTTTTTTTGAATTTAAGGGAACACAGGTGTGATACCAACTGGTTATATAGGAAAAATAGGAAATATTCTGCATTCTGAGAAAACTGATCAGTTTGAGATGTTATTTCTGGAATTTTCCCATTCATTAGGAAGTGTAATGAAAAATTTGTAACAGAATAATGCAGTCCATATGTCAAACTTTATAACTTTTAAGATGGATGATTTTGATCTACACCTTTTATTTTGATTCAGGAGCACAATCAATCTTTGTTGATCACATTATTTAGTTGGATCAAAGTCAATGCAATTGTTTGCCTCTCATTGCTGCTAGAAGGCTATTGACCATCAAGAATCAAATTATGTTAATGACAATTTCAGGCTGAAGGATTAAGAGAGCATGAAGACTCCGAAGTTGATTTGCATTAACAATCTTGACAGTTTCTAAAAGGAAAGATTTAGTGGAAGAATTATGACTGGCCAAGCTACCAGAGTGAAGAATCTGTCTTTTCCCCATTAAGTGTGAGCCTAACAATTAAATGAAGAGTAGCTAAGCTCAGCTTCTTCTATTAAGTACTTATGGTCCCCATTAATAAGGGATCTTTTTTCTAGTCTTCATCTAATTCTTCTATTCCAGTGGCACATAGACTGAAACAAGAATGTCCTATTGCATTTCAAGAGATTGAACAAGCACATCTGCCAAATCTCCTTGACAACCAGTATGTCCTTTTTAAGATAAGGATATTCTGTGAAATGGAAAACAGATTAATCCTGGATCCACTTGATCTTATCTTCAGAACATTCAGCCAGCTTCCCACATCACCAAATGTCTGATTCTTTTTTTAATACTGACTAATTAAATCATGGATTTCAGAGGGAGTTAATTAGAGAAAAGAGAATAATTCTATTATCAAGGTTGCATTCTAAAAAGGGCTTTAAAAGATTTAAATATGCCAGAACTTGGGCAGAATTTAGTATATGGTACAAAATGAGCCAGAATTCCTCTAGCCTTTTAATTACTTGATGCTAAAAGGTTGATGCAGTAAAAGAGACAGACACATAGAGAAACAAATACAGGTTGGGTTGTATTTTCAAAAATCGCTAGGCTTCTAAAGAAACAGAAAGAGGATTTTCAGGATGTTAGAGATAATGGAAGTTAGCCTTCTAATCTGCTTATGACTTCAAAAGTCCACTAAATTTCTGTTTAGGCATGTACTACTCTCTTAAAAGTCTATACCCTGAGGATGGACATGGCGCATCAAAAAATTTGAGTTCTGTCACTCTAGTCTTTCAGTTTTGATTGTAATTTGACATTCTAGTAAAAATATGCTTTTTTCTGAAAGCTGAGAGATTTATTTTTTCTCAACTTGAAGAATGATATCCTTGTTACCTGATGCTATGGAAGAAAACACAGTCCAAATTTCATTATGATCAGTCCATTATGATATTTTCTTTATTTATAATTTAAGAAATAAAACCAGCTTGGTATGAGAGAGTAGTCATGAGTACCTGGGAATTCTCAAAAGCCACAGCACTGAATGCTAATTTCTTCTGTAAGTGTACAGCTTTATTTTCCCCCAAAAGCCAATCTCTCTTTTGCAAATTGGTTTCACTTTTGGGGTTAATGTACTTCATTACTGCAAAATCCTGACCCCCAACCAAAGAAACTACTTCTTTACAAAACTGAAATTTCATAACAATATTATAGAAGGTATAGGTATGTTGTTGGCTGTTCTACCTTCTTTTGGACAGGAGTTAGGGGCAGATTTTCCCTTCCATTGTTTTTAATTCTCTCCTGTTTTCTTTTGTCATGGCTGAATATTAAATACTTTCAATAAATATAGAACACTTCTTTTTTTAACTTCTTATAGGTTTATTAGCCAGAGTTGTCCTTTCAGTAGCTTTGGTTACTGAAAAGTGTGAGCTACTTCTGAAAATAAGACTAATGAGTTGTGTGGGTACTTTTTAAAAATAAAAAAAAAGTGTGTATGCTATTAAGATAATGTATCATGTTTACATCAAATATAGTGGCTATGTGGATACAGTATCTTTATTTTAATAATGGATATATCATTCTTGCCTCTTCATTATCCTGAATAAAACATGTATCAAGTAAATGAAAATGTGTTAAGTTTTGTTTCCTGATGTCTACCTTTAAAATAAGAGCTAATATTATGCATTTTTAAATTGTGTAAAGTGATCACTTTTTTCTTATATTTTGCTTCTAAACTTAAGTTTTAAATCAATCTTCCTTGGCTTAAAGTGTAAAAATTCCCAGATGTTTTTTGCCTGATTGCATAGAAGCTAAGTAATAGCAACAAAGGCCCTGAACCAAACCTGATGGAGATCAGTGGAATTCTTCCTGCTGACATTTGTGAAAGTTGGACCAGGCTCTAAGGCAAGATGATGCAAAACTAAACTCTTTCTAGGGATAAGAAGCAGCATCACTATGATCATCATCATCAGGATGAAAGCAGTATTACAACAATTTCTTTATCTTACTGTTTGTCATTGGATGTGAATTCTGCTCTTTTTGAGTTTGTTTCCATTTCTGACTTCTGTATTTAAAGCCTGTATTAGTTGCATGTGTTTATGCTGTTTTCAACAGCATAACAGATACTAAGACAGGAAGACAGTCAATGTCAGCGTGAACAAGAGTTCCACCTTCCATATTGGTATCTCCAATCTGTGTATATTGTTAAAAATAACTTTCTTCTCTCTTTAGGCAGGAATTTTCAGCATGAATGCATGTGAAGAGGGATTTGCTACTGGTGGCAGGGATGGCTGTGTTCGCTTGTGGGACTTAAATTTTAAACCAATTACTGTGATTGATCTCAGGGAAACAGACCAGGGATATAAAGGTAAAAAGAAGTTTGTCACTTTTCATATACCAATAAAGTAGGAAATTTACCAGTGTTGTGAACAAGAAAAGACTTTAAAAAGTTGTTTCATGTATGTACTCTGAACTATTTGCTAGAAAAGAAATTTGATGTCTGCTGGTATGAAGGCCACGTAGTCCTTCAAAGTTACTGTAAAACTTACTGTGAAGTTGTCAATGCAGAGATTTAATTTTTTTTTTTCTTTTAAACCAATAAAATGCACATCTTTTTTATAGCACAGCAGTTTTTAACAAGGAACAGTAATTCTTTGAGAGAACTTAGAAGAGACAGGAAGATCTATAATGTAAAACAGTGGAGTGCAGAAATTGCATTTGCTAGTTATCCAAATTTTCATAAAAACTATTTGGAAGTAATCTACAGTTCTGTAGTACTTAGAACACAGCTTACATATACCTATGACTTCAATTACAGTTTATGTCATGCTAAAATTTTAGATCTAGCAGTCTATAGCATGTTTTGTCAGTGTTCTCGATGTTGTTGCTGTGGTGATTAAAGAAAAGAATACAAACGTATGCTGAAGCACTAATGTAACTTACAATATTGCTCTTTGCCCCCAGTCACTTCGTTGTTTTCTAATATCTTGCCAGGAATTTGACAATGTGGTAGAATGTCTGATGGCAATCAGATATTGAGGGTCAATAAATGATTACAAGTTAAATCTTTGTATTCTGTAATTGACTTGGTATTCCCACCAAGATTGCGAAATATTGCAACAAGATGGAACACCCTTTCAAAATACCCATTTTAAAAACCCTGTGGTACAGTGACTCTGTTTTAAATCTAAGTTTTCTCAGCTGTTTCATGTAGTTGAAAGCTGTGTTTCATTCCGTTTCATTCTTTCAAACTTGTTCTCCACTCCAGATTGTCTCCTTTACTTTTAATGGAACAGACTCTTGCCATGAACTCTTTTGGTTCTTGTTGATGACTTAGGTGAACTCCATCCTCATATTTTTGACTTGTCAAATGCCCATGACAGAGCTAATGGCTTTCTAAAAATCCTCTTTTTAATAAATTCAGTTTCCTGAATCTTTTCACTTCATTTTTTTTTTGGTATTGTATCCTTTTGAGGATTGCCTTTATGACCTGTCCTTCTACTAATTTTCTTAATTGCATTTTCTGCTGCTCCTATACCTCAGCTCTTGGTAATTTTATCTGTGAACACAAACTCAAGTTCTTTATCCCTGGGAATGGCTCACAGAACAATTACTTGACTCTAGATATATCTCCAAGTAGTCAAATTGTTTTTCAAATTATCTCCCTCCACCATAAGAAGTTCCAAATTACTAAACCAGATGTTTTAATCGTCCTTCATCAAAGATTCTGGTTGGTTGTTTCTTTATTTTTTAATCACTATAGACAATATAGCCGTATAATGTATAGATTATAGGGCTAGATTGTAAGGTGGTTATATTCACCAGTGCAGCACAACAGGAACGAATCTGTAATGCAGAACAGTTGGTGTGGAGGATTAGAGTAGCGCAACCCATGTGCATTCAGAGGTGTGTTTGAGGGGCATTAGCTCTAGCCTTGTTCAGTGGACTGAACATTGCATTGCAGTTTGAATGCACTGAGTGCACTCCTGGAGCCCATCTTTCAATTCTGTTTCATATGGCGGGAGTCTTATTTGTGCATTTGAAAGCCATCTTGTAATGCAAAGCATGACAAGAAGGCACAATCAGGAGCTTTGCTTTGAAAGGTAGCTGTGTCAGAATTAAAACATCAGTGCAGATGCACCAGACTGGCCTGCTAACCCACCCATTCACTGTTTCTCAGTCTTGCAATTTTTTTCCAATATAAATTTAATAACATAAGGCTCTTCCCTCTACATAGTTAAAAATATTTTTCAGAAGCACATCGACTCTTGCCATTACAATATTCCTTTATTTCATCTTGTAGATATAATTTTAATATTAATATATTAATATAGCATATTAATCCAGAGTAGTTTTTCAAAGATCATTCTTCAGCTACTCTCCACAAAAGTCAGTGTTTAAGCAAAGTGAATTAAGTTAGACATTGCTACCATCTAGTTATCTACACCTGAAATTGGCAAAATTGAGTTGCACTATCCGAATGTAATAAATACAGCCTGTTTTAGGAGGTGCATATTCTACAATTGGGCACCAAATATGGGGTTCTCAGTGTACAACTGTCCTAACTTCCATGTTATTATTCCCAACCTGATCTACAAGTGCAGTCTGTAAGTGCTCACCTCCACTGTAAGCCTGGAAACTAATTCAGTTGTTGGAAATGCTTGTTAAATTCCATCATAAACCCTTTTCATCTCTCTATATGTTGTTTCAGTTTGATTTATTTTTATTTTCTATTTAGTGAGAAAAATAATTCCAGATACTATTAAGATGTTAGGAAGATATGCTTTAGGGGGAGCATCTCAGAAACAGTCTGGGGAGAATTGGGCTCTTTAACTGTCTTGCATATAATGCATGTTCCACTGATGCTTCTCTCACATAATTTAGCTTTGTCTAGCTAGTATTAAAGTCCATGGTTTGATCAGAAATTGTCACTTATATTGTCTGCTATCTTTGAAATTGAAAGACATTAAATGTGTAATTTCAGATGCAAACACCAGTATTATCTTCCTCTGTCAGAAATCTTGTAATACAAGAGTTGGCTATGTGTCCTTTATTAAAATAAGGCTCATATTTTATTTTAGAATTTTTGCAATGTTAAGTTTGAGGTTAATGTTCCAAGAGCAATTTGTGTTGTATGGAATAGATAAAAGGAGTAAATGGAGGAATAAGAGAAGGTATATGGACACTTTTTGACATTTTCTTGCTTTTATGTTTTGTCATGTGCTACGTTACCTTTGTTGCACAAATTCTCAGGATGTATCTCTCAGTAACAATCTCTTCTACAGGTCTGTCTGTAAGAAGTGTTTGCTGGAGAGGAGACCATATACTCGTCGGGACACAAGATAGTGAAATTTTTGAAATTGTGGTGCATGAGCGTAATAAGCCTTTCCTGATAATGCAGGGGCACTGTGAAGGAGAGCTGTGGGCTTTGGCTGTCCATCCTACAAAACCGCTAGCAATGACTGGAAGTGATGATCGATCAGTCAGGTTAAATCTTGTTTGTTTAACTGTGTGCAGTTTTATATGAACAGCTCATTCTGTAGATAACCTAATTGAAATACATACATTTTAAAGGTATTAAAATGTGGCATTGAAGTTCTTCTGAACCAGTTATGCATGAAATTAGGGCTCTCCAGTAATAAAACATAGTGGAAATGCGTATTTCACAAAAATGAAATGTACAAAATTTGAACAAATTTCATTTAGCCTAACATTAAGCACCCATACACAAGTATCCTGTAAGTGTTTCCTTCTCAGGAGTTATGTTAGGCATTCACAGGTTGCAGTGAAAAAAATTGTAAAAAAAGCTTACAATTTTTACTCTTACCATAATCACTTTTTCACATGCTGTGAATTAACTTTTAGCTTGGGAGTTTCATCAGACTTAATGCATACATAGTAAATAGAATCTATATTCTGAGAAAACCTAGTGAATTACTCCCTTTTACAAGTTCATCCTTTTTTGTGAAAAAATGTGTTTTCTCTTCTTTCTTAGAAATTAGGTGGGTTGGCATTTTTGTTAAATATCTTAAGTGTAATGTTAATCAAAACACTAGTTGAATTATGAATATTGAAATAATGCTCTAGAATTCCAGATATATCTTGTAAATGATAGATGTTTTATGTTTATCTTGTAGTAAAAACTTACATGTTATAATACTATCTAGTTATAGGTAAGGAGTTACGGATAATGACTTGTTAATAGGAAAGAATATGTTTACTGAGCAAAGTCTTTAATTGTTCATTAATGTTCTTCTTGGCTAAAATGATTAGCAAAATAGTGGAATTTTCACATAGTGGTCTAAAATTATATATTGCTATATGTCATTCTCTTTATATTTAGAAAGTCAAACAAAATTAATATGCTCCTGCATTTTCTCATTAGATATTTTCTTGCTATTTTAAATACATGAATATTCTTTGCTGTATGCAAAATTCACACTTTTATCTTAGATTGTTCTTGTGGAAAATTATTTTAAAATAGCACACTATCGTGTCCAGCATTCTGCAGAAATTGCAGGTTTCATGCTATCTATGACATAGCTACAAAGCACTCCTCATGTTTGCAATTATTTCTTTATTTTAGAATTTGGAGTTTAATAGACCATGCTCTGATTGCCCGGTGTAATATGGAGGAACCCATTCGCTGTGCTGCGGTTAGTACTGATGGAATCCATCTTGCTCTTGGAATGAAGGATGGCTCTTTCACTGTGCTTCGAGTCAGGTATGTTACAAAAATTAAAAATAGATACCTTATTAACTCTTTCAAGCATGTTATCTAATTGCTTTTATAAATTGTATGTATATTGACACTGTAGTGACCATACATGAGAAGATCACTTACATTTCTGTTTTAAGTTATTAATCTTGAGGTGCTCAGATTTTTAAAATGTGTGCTGCATGTGTTCATGTTGTTCTATAGCAACACATTTGAAAAAGTATATTGGTCTATTTGCAAAGAATGGCAGTGTTCTAGGAAGCGTTTTACTTCAGGTTTTAGCTTTATTAATTATTCTTGAATTTCTAAGACATAAATTTTCATTACTTCCTAAATTGCTTCCATGTGTTGAAATGCTGCTGTCAGCACATCACACGTACAAAAACAGTGCTGCCTTTGTTGCTGTGATGTTTTAAAGGGAAAATGAGATCTATGTCTCATGTCAGTAAGTTTTCTTCCCTGAGTGAATAAAGATCTGGTAATTTGCCTGATTTAATATTTTTTGTGGACCCAGCTTGAACAGTTCGTTTTGTTCACTCTGCCTCAGCCTGGTGCAGCACCTCTTTGTGTCACCATTCCCTTCTCTCTCTTTTTTTTTTTTTTTTTTGGCCATGAAGCCCCACCCAACTCTAAAATAGCAGTGTTGTGTTTGCGTATGTGATAGTAAAGTTCATTTCATCATTTCAGTTTTGTCCGTTTTAAAAAACTGGGAACTTGACAGTATGATAAGGCTCTTCTATACTTATGACATGCTTTCTTTCATACTACAGAGATATGACTGAGGTTGTTCATATCAAAGACAGGAAAGAAGCTATTCATGAGCTGAAATATTCACCAGATGGGAATTTCCTAGCTGTTGGTTCCAATGATAGCTCTGTGGATATATATGGTGTTGTTCAGCGGTACAAGAAAGTTGGGGAATGTATTGGATCTTTAAGTTTCATCACCCATATGGATTGGTCTTCAGACAGTAAATACTTACAGACCAATGATGGCAATGGGAAGAGACTTTTTTACAGAATGCCAAGTAAGATTCTGAGTTGCCTTTATGATATTTGTTACTTATTACTGGAAGAATGTATCGTAGTTTTGTAAATACAGACTCTGGTTCAAAGCACTGGGTTACAGAGAAATTTTTTCTAAGTTCATATAAATATTTACTATATTTGAATAAGTACATCATTTTCCAGCAATGTTACTTACTTTTATCCTTATGTTTACTCTTCTTTATAATGGATCTTTTCATGGTAGAGATGCTGGCTTATAATTTATATTATTTCTCTAAAATTTGCCCCCACTTTTTTAGAAAAAGAAAAATTCAATTTTGCAATAGCTTAATAGCTTTGTACTTATTGAGCTTGGATATTAAATGGATTATCATTGCTTGAGCTGTATGTTTTTTAAAAATGTGTGGAAAAATCAGTATGTTGTGTCTCAGAAGAGTCATCTGGTTTTCTAGAACTATGCAGCAGAACTGAGGAATTTAACTTAAAAGAGCTTTTACAGTGATAAATTTGTAATAGATAGAAACAGTTGGAGTGCAAATGAATCGGAACTAATGGGATTAGGTAACTGCAGAGAAAATAAGAGTGCCTGATTAAAGGATGCCAGAATTTTAGGAATTACTGGAAACCAAAGAAATATCGAAGCTGTGATACATATATGATTCAATCATGTAACTTTCAAAATGAATAAAAATACCAAAATGAAATTTAGCTGGGCAGTCTACTGATAACACAAGTTCAAATGTGTCTTTTCTCTCTTATGGCAGGGAACTATTAAAGAAAATTAGTATGTTACATAATAGTAAAATACAGTTTTCAGATTCAGAGTTCGTGACAACCCCATTATTGTAAATATTTCCAAGACAACACTGTCTTGAAAACTTGACTGAACTGTCCCATAGTCTTGAAACAGTTTTCATCAAGACAATTCCCTCTGCAGGGGACATATGCACATAGTATGTGTATCTTATAGCTTCAAATTTAAGTAGTCCTGATTAGTGTGTCAAGGGCAGTGTTTCTCACAAGGTTTGACTTGTTTCTTCTGTGTGTATACCCTCTTTACATGATATCATTCTATATTTTTCCCACTCATCGTATTTGTAGTAACTATTTATTGTCATCACCACTCACTATATTGTCCCTTCATTTGTTATACAATATTTATACTTTGCACTATACGTTATTCACAGTTCCATGGAGCTTTTTGTGACTCTTTGCTGAAGCATCTAATTCATTCTATGCACAAGTTTGATCTTGTATACTAAATGAGACAGAAGATACGTAAGAAAAGATAGAATTTAATTAGACTGTAACAAATAATGTACACACAGGAGGAGCAGTTTGAAGTTCCATAGGCAGATTTCACCCTGGAGTTTCTTGATATATTAGAATGTGGGATTGTGAAAGTTTGTTTATGTAGAAAATTTAGCACGGTCAGTGAAGTTAGAGGAACCCCCTGAATATTTCAAAATAATGATCAGAATTGTGTAACACTTGAAATTCCACTATAAATGAGTAAGGAACTTACAGTTGCCTAATACAAGATCTGTAGGATTTAGTCATGGATATAACCAGTATTAGTAGTCATTGTTTATGTGGATTAGCGATTGAAAGAGATTACAAGGTAAACCTTGTCAAAGGGTGTAGTTACTTCATCAGAGCTGAAGGATCTTCCAACAGGACACTTGATTTCCTTTCCTTTCCTTTTTTTTTTTAATTAAGTCTTCCTTTCTGATTTATTTCCCTTTTTGCTTTATCTTTCTTGATGGCGTTCTTTGCTCTGTTTATTCCAGTCCACTTGAGTTCTCCCTTGACTATCCTTCTGTTGAAAACTTACCTCCTTACAGTAGCTGAGGCTGCTCCCCCCTACATCCTGTCCCATCCCATCCCATCCCCTTCCACTAGTCAGAATCCTATTAACAATAAGAAGACAGGAAAAAACCCAGCCTAGTTGCTTTCAGTTTTGTTACCACTGTAGACTGAGAGGTGAATTATTGCCAGTGTCCTGCTCAGGTTCTGCAGTTGCCCACTCAGTCTGACTCACAACTTTTACATTTGCTTGCATTGTTCTTGTGTTGCTCCTGCACTTTTCTTCTGGCTGTTCTTGAAGATGCAGTATTTATTAAATGGGCCTTTGGTCTGACTCAGTACTTAAGCTCTTACATGAAACTTTGTGGGACTGGAACAATCTTATTACAGACAGATCTGATGTGAAATAATTTAACAAGGATCTAAGCATAAAAGGTTGGTATTTTAAGTAATTGACAGTGGCCAGATCTAAATGAGTTCTTCAGTTTTTGCTTTATATAATATAGGTTTGTAGAATAGTTCAGCGAAAGAATTTTTCCAAACTTTATCTTAGAATGGCAACAGGTATTTTTTGATAAACATTTAAAAATAACACAGACTCAAGCAAATATCAAGAAATAATACTGTATATATACAAGATATACTATATATACTACAAGAAATACTGTAAAGTACCAAACCAATGATCTGTTAAGTAGTGTTGAGAAGCCTTACTGCTGATACTGTTGGTCATAACAGAGAACATTAGATCAAGACAGTTGTAGAAGTCAGTTTTTAATTCTGTCTCACTTGGATTTAATTCCAGAGAATTAAAAAAAATTTTACATTGCATAACTAAATATTGAAAAATAGCTCTTTATTTTTGTTCTTAGGTGGAAAAGAAGTAACAAACAAGGAGGAATTAAAAGGCGTTCAATGGGCATCATGGACCTGTGTTTCTGGCCTTGAAGTTAATGGCATCTGGCCTAAATATTCAGATATAAATGATATAAATTCAGTGGATGCAAATTTTATTGGGCAAGTTATGGTTACGGCTGATGATTATGGAATAGTAAAGCTCTTTCGATACCCATGTCTAAGAAAAGGTAGTACCTTTAAGTTCAATTGTAAATGTGTATTTTGGAATTTTGGTTATTCAAGAAAAAGGTTTTAGAAAACTGGGTTTTTGAAATTATATCAGTGGGCAATATTTATTCTTAGAAGTTTAGTTTGAGCTCAAAGGTAGAAAACAATAATAGGCTGGTGTATTGACAACTGTATTAGTATTTTATTTGCATTATGAATAGGAAAGCCAAAGGTTTTACACATACTTTATTTTGTGAAATAGTTATCTTTTTTTTTTAATAGAATTTTATGAGGTGATGCAATATCTACCCTTTTATGAGATACATATCTTCAAGTATCTCACCTTGGTCTTCAAGTAGTTTTCTTCCTTCCTCTGGATCTGTGTTGGAGATTTGGTCTAGGAGTTAGAAAAAATGACTTTACTAAATGATTAGAGGCAGTAAATAAGTGAACAGCAAATTGGTCCCATAGTCAGAGTATGCCACTGTATGTTACTTGAAGGTTAAAAACTTTTCCAACACATTTTTCCTCAAAATTTTACTAGCAATAAGGACAAATCTTGTGTGAAATTTTAAAAACTGAAACCTAAAGCCAAGGTCTATAATTTTCAAGTTTACTGTTCAGGACTGTGAGTGAACAGGGAGAGAAGGTTATCTTTTTAGATGAGAAGGGCTTTATTTTTTCAGAGCTGTTTGAAGAACTCTATTCTAGACACCTTTCAAGTTGAACAGATTATCAATAGCAGAGATCTCTGTCTTCAAGCTGGTAACATGGTGATGATCAGAGGAAGCCTGTGAAATGTTCCCTAGCTTTTAAACCTAAAAAGTTTGCTTGGGGACTAGATCAAATCTCTAAGTTTTGAAAGTGGAAACAAAAAGTTGCACTGTTGCATCATTGCAATTTGCAGCATTGCATGTTTAATGCTGGCTACAGTGTCATGATCTTTGTGATGGGTCTTGAGTTATGTCTTCAAGCAATATGTGCTTAAAGAAATGATTTATTTTCTTTAAAATGACTGATGTTCCACTATAGGTTTTTCAACTGTTTTTGTAAAAGTATATTAAAGAACATTTCATTTCAATCTTTCCAGTTTTATTTTTAAAGTGATAAGGGTTTTATTGATACCTGAGGTAATCCAAAAGTATATTCTTGAAAAGACTCTTCTGTCCATTTGAAGGAGACTGAATTTGTTCCCTTTTTATCCCCTATTTTGCACTAGAATTATAAAACCAAAGAAAAGGCACAAGAATCTGTATAATGGAGTGCTGTTAGGAACTTCTTTTTAGTAACTGATCCAGTGATTGTGTTGTAATTATGTAGTAGTCAGTGAAAACATTAACTTGATGTAGTTCTACTACTAGAGGTGTGAGGATATGAATTGCTAGAAGTGCTTAACACTCAAATTGCACAAACAGTGGGAACCAGTGCTATGAGCACACATAGGGGGGTGTTTTCACAGAGCTAAATATACATCATTTAGCATTTAAATAACTGTATCTTTTCAATGTAGAAATAATAATAGCCAAAATCTTGGTTTGTAAAAAATAAAATAATATAACTTTTTTTTTAAATCTTTCTTTAGTACATCTCATACAGCATTACCATATGTCTTATCTCTTTGTGTTTGACTTATTAAAGGTGGTATATCCTGGAATCCAAATTTTAAAATTTGTCTTAAAGACAGATTAAAATTTGGGAATGCTGCAAAACCTAGCTGCTATTAATTAAAATATCTTAATTAAACTGTTACTTTTTATAAGAGTTCCTTGATACTTTTTCTGAAACTGCTTCTGAAACATTTATTCCACGTATACTGAAAGAGATTTTTATTCTTGTTCAAGGAGCAAAGTTTAAAAAATATCTCGGTCATTCTGCTCACGTGACAAATGTCAGATGGTCGCACGATCACCAGTGGGTTGTTTCCATTGGGGGAGCTGATCATTCTGTCTTTCAGTGGAAATTTGTCCCTGACCGGAAGTTGAAGGACTCTCTTCATATAGCACCTCAAGGTAAGTAATTTATTAAAAAAAACAAAGGGTGGGAGGAGTCGAGGCTGTAAGAGGAGTAAAATTCTTTGGTGCAAGTATAGAAATAAATATTCAGAATTGTCAGTCTGCGCAAAATTGTTCTTTAATGTTGCATAGAGTGAGGGATAAATCTATTAAGATATGAACCCCCTTGTGTTCTAGCCGATCCTCAAAGGTTAGAGAGGGTGGGGATGTCTGGTCTTATCTCTGAATAGGTATGCCAATTATGGCTGTGACTGTAGGCCTGACACCAGATGCATGAACAGCCCATGTGCTGTAGGTCTGACACCGGATGCATGAACAGCCTGTCTGCTGTAGGTCCAGTCACATTCAAAAGAAGCGGTCAGGTTCATAAATAGTACGGTTTATTCTTATGCAACATATACAGATTCTTTAAGACTGTCTACAATAAATGCGCTATACCAGAATAGCTCTACAAACAAATCATTTGTTTGTAGATTGCAATCATAAGCTCAATTTCCCAGGTAGGCACTCAGCATAGCCAAGATCACAAATCTTACCAAAGGGCATTCCTTCTGGGGGCAGGGGGTGAGGAGGACAAACCCGTTGATCTGTCCCTGCAATTTGGTGTCAAGTTCTTGTCCCTCCCCAGGTTATGTATGAAATTGGGGTAGTATTTATCCATTACTGTGCCAAGCGTGTTGGTGGGACTGTGGTCAAGCTACTGTTCCTTCAGTAGTTGCACAAAACATTTCTTGGTATAACCTCTGAGCAGTTGCCCAAAACATTTCTTGTGAAAAGTGGAAGAACGGGACTGCACGGCCTTCACCTTGCTTCATGTTTCTCCCTGGTGTCATGGCAACACAAACCACCGGCTCTTCACCCAGTGCTGTGTGTGCTCTGGGCACCAGGTGTTCAGCAATACTGGGCTTTGCAATTTTCCACTGTTTTGTGTTTCCAACATTTAAACTTTGCAGCTGCCTGAAGTACCTGATGGAGTTGCTGATACTTGCCTGTACTGTGTATGCTCAGTCTAGCAAGACTGTGAAAAAAATTCATCACTGTGTTCCCTGTGCAGAGGGAAAATTTAAAAGTTCAGATCATACATACAAATTTATGAATTCTGTATGTACCATCCTTTACTAAATTGACAACAACTGGATGCCCAGATGTCACTGGAATAAAAGATGTATATATCTCCCACTGACTGAAAAAGGGGAAACATAATCCCCGTTTTTAAAGAAGGAGGACCCGGGGAACTACAGGCCAGTCAGTCTCACCTGTGTGCCCAGCAAGGTCGTGGAGTGGATCTTCCTGGAAACTATGCTAGGGCACATGGAAAATAAGGAGTTGACTGGTGACAGCCAACATGGCTTCACTAAGGGCAAATCGTGCCTGAGAAATTTGGTGGCCTTCTATGACAAGGTTACAGCATTGGTGGATAAGGGAAGAGCAACTGACGTCACCTACCTGGACTTGTGCAAAGCGTTTGACACTGTCCCACATGACATCCTTGTCTCTAAATTGGAGACACATGGATTTGATGGATGAACCACTCAGTGGATAAGGAATTGGCTCAATCCAAGCAGAGAGCAGTGAGGAGTGGCGTTCCTCAGGGGTTGGTATTGGGACCGGCGCTGTTTAACATCTTTGATGACGACATGGACAGTGGGATTGAGTGCACCCCCAGCAAATTTGTGGACGACACCCAGCTGTGTGGTGCAGTCGACACGCTGGAGGGAAGGGATGTGCCATCCAGAGGGACCTGGACAGACTGGAGAGGTGGGCCTGTGCAAACCTCATGAAGTTCAACAAGGCCAAGTGCAAGGTCCTGCACATGGGTCGAGGCAATCCCAAGCACAAACACAGGGTGGGCAATGAGTGGATTGAGAGCAGCCCTGAGGAGAAGGACTTGGGGGTATCAGTGGATGGAAAGCTGACTGTGACCCAGCAATGTGTGCTCGCAGCCCAGAAAGCCAATCGCATCCTGGGCTGCATCAAGAGAAGTGTGGTCAGCAGATTGAGAGAGATGATTCTCCCTCTCTACTCTGCTCTTGTGAGACCCCACCTGGAGTACTGTGCCCAGTTCTGGGGCCCCCAGCATAAGAAGTACATGGACCTACTCGAGCGGGTCCCGAGGAGGCCACAAAGATGATCAGGGGGCTGGAGCACCTCTCCTATGAGGACAGGCTGAGAGAGTTGGGGTTGTTAAGCCTGAAGAAAAGAAGGCTTCAGGGAGACCTTATAGCAGCCTTCCAGTACTTAAAGTGGCCTACAGGAAAGCTGGGGAGGGAATCTTTATCAGGGAGTGTAGTGGTAGGACGAGGGGTAATGGCTTTAAACTGAAAGAGGGTAGGTTTAGATTAGATATAAGAAAGAAATTCTTGACTGTGAGGATGGTGAAGCACTGGCACAGGTTGCCCAGCAAAGTTGTGGCTGCCCCCTCCCTGGCAGTGTTCCAGGCCAGGTTGGACGGGGCTTTGAGCAACCTGATCTAGTGGACGGTGTCCCTGCCATAGGTTGGAACTAGATGATCCTTGAGGTCCCTTCCAACCCAAACCATTCCATGATTCTATACTCATGTGATTAAAACTTTGAAGTATTTAGATGATAATTTAAGCATTGTAATTGATTTTTATTTTTAAGCAGACTATAGGTGTTTAATATTTGGAAAAAAATGTAGATCATGTTTCTACCAATGACTAATAACAGCAATTATTCTCATGACTGAGTTTCCCAAAACCAAACAATTAAGTGAGTGCCTCACTTGCAAGTTCCTAAAGGAATTTAGAGTCCTTTGGGGAAATAAATATATAGACTTACAATGAAATATACTATTTCACCCTTTAATTGCTAAGATGAGATGAAGCTGTATCAGTATGGACCCAGCTAATAGGTAAATTAATGCTGATTCAGTGCTGGCCTTGTCAGTGCCAAATGCAGAAGGAAGCAATAGTTCTCTTCATCTCCTTGATGAAGCCTCCAAAAGCCTTTAACTGGTTTGGTCCTTCATGGTATGAATTAATTTTCAACTAATTATTTCCCACGACCCAACTTTTTCATTAACTACTGCTTCAGAAGATAAAATTTTTATATATTAAGTGTTGATTAGATTTCTTATTTCTGGCTATCTGACAGTATGTACAACATACATCTGTCACACTGTTGGTAATTGTCCTGTTAATGGCTTTTCTAACTGTAATCTGCCACCTTCATGGGTAGCAATATTGTTTTTCTCTAGATCATTGATAAAATGTTAAGTAGTATAGCTCCAAAGATTGCTCTTCATTGCATATTTCTAGAAACTTTTCTTACTGAGTGGTGATTCTCTCTTTGCAATTACATTTTGAGATCTTTTAAAATCCATTTGTGTTCTAGACTCATTTTGTGTCTGGTTTCTTAATGAAAAAATGTGGAACATTCAATCAAAGGTTGCAGAAAGATCCAAATATATTTTTTATTAGCCAGGACATTCTTTTCAGTTTCCGTTGGAATGAAACTCTGTGCTACAACTTTATCTGGCTTTCCCCAGATGTAAAACAGAAACATTAAATGACTACTCTTTTTCTCCACAGTCGCTGAAAATTTTAACACTTCCTTCCTATATCTGTTTTTTTCTTTCCTAATCTATGAGAAGAATTGCTCCTTTCATCAACGGCTCACCTAACCATAAGTTTCTCCTTGGAGCCCTTTACTTCTCTTGTTAGTTTTCTGCAAGTCTTAGTTTCTGCTTTATATTTGTTACTTCGTTCTCTTCTTTCTTCCTTTCCTCTTAATGTTAATGAAATAATTTTAATGAATAAAAAATAACTTGCTGCCCAAAATAAACAACAACAACAAAATTATATTTACATTTGGCTTATTTCTACTGTATCAGCAGAAATGATCCTGTCAGGCTGTTAATTCTTAGCAGTTTCTGTTATAGCTAATATATGCATTGATTATCAAATCAGAATCCTTAAGCAGTTTCTTTAAACACTTTCTGGTTTGCAATTTAGGTTGCTTCATTTCCTGTTTGTGTTTTCTTGGTGGCAGAGAGTCTGGTTGATTCTAATAGTGATGAATCAGATTCAGATCAATCTGATGTTCCAGAGCTGGACTCTGAAATTGAACAGGAGACACAGATCACCTATCGTCGACAGGTAAAGATTTTAGTTTTGATGGCAGTTGGAATACTTCTCAGGGTTTAAGTTGGTCTTTTATGAAGACCTGTTGAAATGTGAAAACTGGGGAGACTGAGAGCTGAGCAGGAACTGACCAAAACCTTTAGAATTGTTATTATCTGATGCATTAAAAATATTAAGATGCAGTAGAGAAAAAACACGATTACATGTATTCCTAGCATGTTCTATTAGAGTTTTGGTTGTAATGTAAAAACAAGTTATACTATACAATAACCAGCTACATTTATTGGAGATTTTTTCAGTGATGTCAATATAACATTTTTGTGGGTGATAACTGTGGCTGAATTCTCAGAAACATGCTTTTCTTGTGAATCTCTTAATTTATGAGTGTGCTTTTTCTTAAAGGTTTACAAAGAAGATCTACCTCAGCTTAAAGAGCAATGCAAAGAAAAACGGAAAAGTGCAGCTTCAAAGAGACGAGAGCGAGCTCCAGGGAACAGTATAAGATTACATTTTGTTCATGGGTATGAAAACTAGGATTCTTTAAAATATACAAGCAGACTGTTTGTGTGTTATAGATTGGTGTTTATCATTTAATAATCTGATGAAAGACTTCGAGGTCAGTTGCTTTATGATTTATTGGTTTTATTTATTTCTATAAAAATAAATTTACACTAAATTAATAGAAAGCTTTGATGCCAAGCTAGACTAATTGTAAACACAAATTCTAAAGTGAATTTTCACTGAAGCTTTAGCTGATAGTTGTTATTTGAATAGAGGTGACTAAATACAATATTTGGCTATCACCCATATTTTTCAGGATCTGAAAAGTAATAGTTCTCTTCAGTATATTATTTTGGATGCTACAACAGAAACTTGGTGTAGTTGAAGATGACTGGGTTCTGTACTAAGTGGTGTGTCTATTGGTGTTTTATTAAAAAAAAAGTATAAACTGTACCTAATCTGAAAAAATTTACACGTTCCTCTGTTTAGGAATTAAATTTAATTCTTAATAGGTCCTGTGAGTGTGCTGAAATTCAGTTTCATTCTCTTTTTGGTGCTAATTTGAGAAACAAAATGACTTTCAGATGCATCCTTGAAAGCTTACAATTTCGTCTTTAGGATTGGTATTCTCCCATATCTCTTCACAAGTGAAGACTTTTTCATCAGAACAAAGATGTGGTGTTTTAAAGCAAACTGGCAGTATATGTTACTACATTAGAATAATGATCAGAGATATAAATTCCCTTGATAAAAGAAAACCAAAGCCTTTATTAAATTAAGGCTTTGGAAATCAGGTGATACTGTTTTTCCTTTCAAAAGATACCTCTTTGCAGGAATACAGCTTCTTTTTAGAGATAACTAAATGCACAGATAAGTTACTGTCTGTCTTTATAATGACACTTAAACAATTTTAGAAGGGGTCCACATGGAATGCTTAATAAATTAATTGGCTAAGAACAGTTAATCATTCAACTCAGCAATTTTGTCTGTAGAAGACATGGAGTCTGAGGAATAGCTTTGGAAATAATGACAACTGGGAAGCTTGGTGCAGAGTTGGGTTTTTATATCTATTTTTGATGCTCCAGAGTTCTCAGTTGAAGATTTTTGTATCTGTGTAGAAAATGCATTAAGGTGGGTAGCTGTATGTAGTCTTTAAAATTTGGTCTAAGAATCAAACCAAATGATCCTGAAGAAGATGTAGCACAAGTAAGGGCCCTGGATCTTTGGGATTATTGTTATTTCCTTCACAACAGAAGTGAAGCTTGACCAGAATATCCAGGAATGACCAGAAGTAGAATGTCCAGTTGAGTTCTGTCTGGTTACCCAATGGGCATCAAGGAAACTAATGAAGAATCCATGCTGAACAACAGATTTTTCTCAATGTCCAGGCTGTTAACTTTAAAGTGACCCACATCCAAGTGAGTAATAGGCATATTCTCTGATTCAGGAAGTCTGCTTTGCTTCATCTTTCTTTAGCTGCAATGGAAATGTCTTGGATGTTCCTTGAAAGTGTAAAAAGTGGTGCTTTTTTGAACTAGGGGAATAGGAAGCTCTTTTTCCTTTCTTTGTTTTTGAGCACGTTGTTTTTTGTGTTTTGAATTTGTCAATTGCCTTGAAAGATGAACTTTTAAAAATCTCTTCATATCCTGTAAGAAATCTTTTAAATCTCTGGTTACTTCCTGTTTTGGAAGGGGATAAAAACAATAATGCTGATTATGTGAGCCAGACGCTGACTAATATGGATGAGAAAGCAACTTCTATTAACAGGTTAACTTTTAAAATGCATCTTTCTCTAAGAGATATGATGCAATCATGATGAGAAACATGTTATTAAAGTTGTGTGTACTAGTTTGGCCTCTTTTTGACTATTTCTGTATTTTCTTTCTGCCATGTCTTTGACAGTGGTGGTGGTTCAGAAACGTAAAAAGGCTACATCTTTTGAGATATTCAGAGGACCCCCTTTCTCAGACTCAATGCTTATAATAACTTTTGCTGGCAGGGAATAAGGATGCAAATATAATACTTAGGTCCTGTATTCTCTCAGAGCTATGCTGCTGATCTCTCAAAAATTATTTTATCTTTTTTGTTTAATATTCAAAGGATTTAAGCAAGATCTAGTTTGAGTTTCAGATATTCATTGAACTGACCTTATCATAAGATGAAATTTGGTTACAGTTTCAAAATGACATGGGATTTCTCATCCTCTTAAATGAGAGTCTTACGACACCTTGTATGGACTCCTACCAGAGGGCTACGAATACCTGCAAATAACATCTGAAGGGAGTAGGCTATGAGGAAGTCCTGTTGAGAAAACACTATTGCCATGTGAAAGTTTTGGGATTTTTTTTGTTTGTTTGTTTTGGGGTTTTTTTGACATATCTCTACCTTCGTGCTGAAGACTCTGACCTCAACCATGTTTATTTTGACATTTGGTTCTTCTGAGGATAGGGTTTTCACTATGTTTGGAAATTTCCCACATATACATTGAGGAGCAACATGCAAATTTTGAAACTCTTACAGGATTAGACAAACTATGGACATTGACTCTTTTCCCAGAGAGGACACTACTTGTGAAGTTGCCCCTTAGTTTGCTATATATGTGACTATATATAACCTTCAACTGTGAGTGGGATCCAGCTTCAGGTTAAAGAATTTACAGTTGTGTGCCTAAAAGTAGGTGGTTTTATGTGTGTATCTAAACTTCCATCACAGTCAGTGGAGATCCAGGTGGTAGTCAGTGAAGCATAAGGAGCGATTTCGCTCAAGTAAAATTAAATGCTGACTGGTTGATCAGCTGAGTAGCCCTGCAGGTTCCGTTGGCTGTATTGACTGCTGATTAAAATGTAGGTGTTAGTATATCTAAAACACATGGGAACACCTACATTTATGCTCTTCATGACCTTGGTAACGGCAGAATTTTTTTTCTACATAGCATTGAGGTAGCTATCTTTTCTTCTGAAAGTTACTGTCATATTAACTTGAATCTGTCCTGGATTAATGGTTTGATTAGCTGTTGTTGAAGACCACTTGAAAACATAAACTCCTGCAGAATGCAGTGTTATGTTTATTGTGCCTTGTTATATATTACTCAGTAGCTATGATGCAGAGCTTGCTGTTGTTATTATTTAGTTTCTAGTTGCTAATCAAGATGCCTTGTAAATTACTTCTGTGGCTTGTTTTCTGCATGCAAAGAATTGTTTCTCTTCATGCTTTTTTCTGAGATTAGCTAATGATCTCAGTTCTAAATTGGTTTAATAATATGGAGATGTAGGTATTTTGGAACTGTGTAGCATAATCTCGGGAGTTATCTTCTATACTGAAACATGCTTCTTTTCATCTCTGTTTGGACTGTCAAAGCCCATCACTTTATCCTTCCAGAGAAAAGTACCTAACTAGTCAGGGAGTTAGTAGACTGGCATGTGCAAAAGACCAGACGCGTTTAACTGGGTTACAGAATGTCTTTGTTTGCACTGCTTGATATTTTGGCAAAATAGGTTTTATTTTAATTGTAAACAACTGATTGTACACCTATATTTTTTGTAAATGGAGAAAGTGGACTAAAATCCAAACTTCTGATCATAAAAAGTTATAGATATGAGTAATAAGAACTATTTTCCTGCATCCTAGGTACATTTTGGATGTTTTGGGTAGTCCTCTGAATATATGACATTAACTTACTCAGTTTCACTATGCTTAACTTAGGGTATATAGGCAATTGTTATGACAAAAACTGGGAAAATTCCGAATTTCTGGATTGCAGGTAGGAGGATCTGAGACCTTTTTGCTGTCTTAATGCTTTTTACTTTTATAGACAACTGCTAAACTTGTAAGAAATTGCTCAGTGTCCAGTATTTCTAAAGCATTATTTTTTTCGGTGTACACATTTTTGTAGCTGCTTTTTAAAATATTCAGGGTGCATATTCAGCATTTTTTTAAGTATTCTGTGCTTGCAAAGAAAATCTAGTATTTTTTTAAGAACACAGTTCAGAGTGAAGCAGAGGAAAATGACATCTGAGCAACGATAGGTCCAGATACCTTCTTTGGCACTGTGCCTGCCTTTATAATCCTTGCCCCTCACTGAACGTTGTCATGTCCTTAAACTGTTGATGTTGCGTACTGTGATAGGGTATTTTTGTTCTCTGTCTTTATAGTTACTGTAGGTCATTGTGTATTATGTCCCTTTAAAAACTAGTGGCTGGACATCAAAGAAGGGTGCAGCCAGGCAGGGCAAGCAGGCAGCACTTGGGGTGCTTCAAATCATCCTCATGTGTTGCTGCTGGGGGAAGTTGTTAGTGAAGGATATGGTGGAAGGAAAGCAAAGCATGACTGAAGAGTGTACACCTGTATTGTGAGTCTAAATTGTTGGTGACTTTGAAAAAAGCAGGGAGCAGACATATATCTGAGCCTCAGACCCAATGGGAAGAGGTTTTTCTAGAGACCTTGAAGGGGCAGTAACTCAGGAGACACTGAATATTTGTTGGACTGGAACCAAACCTGAAGTTAAGAACCTGCCTGTGAGAACCAATCTAAACAGTGGTTTGGAGGGAGACTTATTTAAAAGCTTTTATTTCTGTGCTATCACAGTTTTTGCTGGTTTAAGGAGTTGACTTTGCTTGTTCGTGATCTAATGAGACCCAGCTTTAGACTTTGCAGTATTGTAGACAATACAAAACTAGGAGGAGTGTCTGGTACACCACATGGCTGTGCTGCCATCAAGAGGGACCTGGACAGGCTAGAGAACTGGGCAGGGAGGAATCTCATGAACTTCAAAAAGGGGAAATGCAGTGTTCTGCATCTGGGGAGGAATGGACCTGGACCATCTTCTGGTCTGTTTAAAAATGTTGTGAGACAATTTTAGCAATTTGTCTCTAATCACTTATGATCTGAGTACCATTGCATGTAGTGTAGGTGAGCCAACAGAAATACAGTGTGTTCAAACCTGCTACAGCTGGTGTTTTCCAGTAATGTATACGTCTAGTATTTGTGAACATGGATCCGTGGCTGGAGTTTTCAGAATAGTATTCATTAAGCTGAAGTTGGTCAGCTGCCTTAAAGATTCATTACTTGACCAGTGCATATGGTTGCACTGTGTGCACAAGGAAAGCTAAATATAATTTTATGACAGACTTTTCTACCTGGACTGCATAATTTCTGTGTCACTTAAACCTTTTAAGTGTCTCAAATGCGTTAATTGTCTTGATGTTATCCCATTCATTTTGTGTATGGTATATGTACAGATGCATCTTTGTCTTATGTGATAGTTTAAAAGCCTGCACTGTTGCAAAGAGATCCTGCATTTGTTGTTTTCTTAAAAATAATGTAGTTTGTTCTGATGATACATGCTTTTAATTAAGCAAAGAAATTAATATCATGAGAAGTATAACATAACATAGGCATTAGATATTTCTGTTGGTTTGCAGTTGCTGACGGTGAAAGCTTAGTTATTTTGTTTGCCAAGAATGACTTGCTGATCATCTTCAGGGCTTTTTTTCAACTAGGTAGAGCCTTATGGTCCCTAAATAAAGATAATTCATCAAAAGGCCAATTCGAACACATTCAAGTGTCATTCCCTTCCTGTAAATTTAAATGTATATTCAGAAATATAACCAGATTTTGCCTGCATCTTTGTAAAATAATTTTAAAAATTGATCTAGTGAAGATCTATAAGAACAGAAGTAACAGAAAGAGGTTAGTTGGAGAATTAATAGTATAGAAACAAGATGTGTCAGGAGTATATGGAGTATTGTTTATATCAGAAGAAAGGAAGGAATGACTTTAAGTTACATATTTTTAAATGTTATCTCCATTGACTGCTAAGGATAGCATTGTTAAAAAACACCGATTTAAAACTTGCTTGTTTGTTTAATGTTTTTTAGGTTTCTGAGTCTCTTAAATTACTTCTGAAAGTAGGACCCCTAGCCTTTTTGAAAATCCCACCTTTGGTTTTTATGGGGTACTGAATCTTAATCACACCTAGGAAGAAATGTGTATACTGTGACTGTGCATACAGACCTCAGTTGGGAATTGGCCTACTCATGCCAGTTGCTGTATCAAGCACAGAAAGGAGACAGGTTTTCCTTCAAAAAAGAAACTGATTTGGAAGAAAATCTGTGCATTTGTTTTCTGTTAGCAAGTTTCCAGAAACTTTCAGTTTTACGATATCTGTGTTGTCCACATTCTTGTGTAAATTTTTGCTGCCTGATTTTTTTGAGCAGTAAGAGATAGAAAATGTAGTATTAGTTTGGGCTATTTCGTTTAATTACATGTTGCATGCCAGAATTCTCGATGTGGTCTGAAAAAATTACTAGGTGTTACTTCCTCTTCTAAACTAGTTATGGAAAATAATTAAATAGCACTCCCTTTCGAACTAATACTAGTAGTACTGATGTCTGAATAGTAACATAAATTGATAAATTGGTGTTCCTTTAGGAAAATATGTTATAATCTTAAAACCCCAAAACAGTAATTGGTAAGTAATCTGAGTGGAAAATGCATCTTGCAGAATTTTGTCTCAAAGTTTCTCTATATATGGTTATGACCTTGATGAACAAACTTTTTTTTCTTTAATTAGTTACAGAGGTTACGACTGTCGAAGCAATTTATTTTACACTCAGACGGGTGAAATTGTATACCATGTTGCAGCAGTGGGAGTGGTGTACAATCGACAGCAGAACACACAGCGCTTTTATCTAGGTCATGATGATGACATTCTTTGCCTTGCTATTCATCCCTTAAAGGACTATGTGGCAACAGGCCAGGTAGGATGCGTGTTTATCTGCAATAAGAGTCTGAAGTTGTTACTACTGAATTTAGAAAAGCCTATTTTGGAGGAAGGAAGTCCAGTCTACACTTATTCAGGTGAAGGACTGCATTTCTGTTGCAGATGGAATCATGTTAAAAAACTGAAGTGTTTCTTCCAGTTTTTATATTAATTCTGATAAGTCTTTAGTTGATAGTTCTTTTTAACCTCTTTTTTATTTAAGAATAGATTCATATTTTTTATTCAGCGTGACATTGCTTCTTCATGATAACAAGTGGAGGAAATGTGCTATTAAAATACATTTTTTTAGTGTCTCAGTTGTGAAGTTATGTTATTACATTCTGGCATTTCAGTTCCATGCGTTATGTTTTTGGTTATCACCTATAGCCAAAGTATTTACTGTTTGTACATGCCACACAGGTATGTGTGTTGCTGAAGTATTTATAGTAGTTCATTTTACCTTTTGCCAGACAGTAATTTTAGGTACATTTTTTCACCCATGTTTTGGGACAAACATCTCTTCCCATAAATGTCCATATACCAGGAGTTGAAGGCTTGATTTGATGTTTCAGGGTTTTTAAATTATTGTCATAATTATTATTGTTATTATGTAATAAATTGGAGAACATGTGAACTGAAATTTTTAATATAAACTTCTGCTTATAATGCCCTTAAATTGTGTAAAAATGTCTGAGATAAACATACATTTGCAGGTCAGTTTAAAGTCCTAAATGTGAGAACTGATTCTATTTAATTTAGGAGTAGTAAAGACTATGAATAATAATGTGCCTGGATTTACTGTATTTTAAAATACCTTATGCTGTCAACAGAATGATGCACTCAATTATATACTGTTTTATATGTACACATTATATAGTGTTGTATATTACATTACCTGTAGAAATTTGGTAATGCAGTAATCAAATTCCCCATGCAACAGTGGTTCAGATTTTCCTGATAGTGGACATTACAAAAAGGTTTTCAAACATCACATCTTAAGTTTGTGGTGAATCCAGAAATAGATCCTTGTTTTCTTAAGTCCTGCCCTCAGTCTTAAACAGAGAAGAGTGTTCTGGTTTTGCAGCCTTTTTTTGTGTACTGAAGTGTAAAACCTTTGCAATAGCAAATAGTCTTGTAAATACTGACTAGTAATGCTTGTACATAGTTGAAAAGAATAAACTATATTCCATTTCTTACCAAGTTCTAGTTAACCTGCATTAGTGCCATTCTAGTGAAGACTGCTCCACAGGTATCAGTGCATCAGAATCTGACTTGTAGGCACTTGTAATGACACCAGAAAGCAACAGAAGTCACCTTGATTTCTCAAACATAGAGTAGCTTATGTACTAGCAATAAAAATAACCTTTTATTTTTAGACAGGGAATGATTGATAGAGAAATTATGGAATAAATATGCCACAGTGCAATCAGTGAAGGGCTTTCCCTGCCCCCGCACCAGGAGGACTCTAGTTAATTGTGATTGACGTGCCTGGGTTCTTTGGAGGGAAGAAAGAGCCAGCTGCGGAGTGGTGTATGTGAAGCAGGAGAAAGAATAATATACTGCTAGCCAGACAGAAGCAATACTTGGAAAATTTTATCACTATTTTTTCAAATACTTTCTAAAGTATTTGTAAATATTATACTTTTAAACTGTGTGAAGTAACTGAGAAATGGAAAAAAAAAAAAGGTTATATATATGTATACTTTCAGGTTGGTCGAGATTCCTCAGTACACATTTGGGATACAGAAACAATAAAACCACTCTCAGTATTAAAGGGCTATCACCAGTACGGTGTTTGTGCTGTTGATTTTTCAGGTAATAAGTCTTTATTTATTTATTGTTATGTAATTTTACTTTTCTGTATGAAAATACAAGCTAATCAATTCTGATGAGCAATTGGGAATTCCTTTACACTGAAGATTTTGCATTAAAAATATTCTCTGGTGATCAATGGCAAATGAGAGAGGCTGTCTTAAGGTGATTGTTCATTAAAAAGAGCTCCTGTGGAGTCTTGCACGTCAGGAAATGCAAGGTTCTGTGCCCTTAGAGCTGCAGTGATCCCTTTGGAATTTCTTTTGGTTGTATGAAGCAGGTGCACAGATCTTGATTGTTGTGTCTGCATTATAACTGTAAGCAAATCTTTGAGCAAATAGATTTTTTAAAAAAATAAATCCTGCAAGCCAGTTGGGTAGCACACTGACAGATTCAGAAGGTCCAGTTACAGAGTTCTGGGCAGAAACCCAGCCTCTTTCCTCATCTTATACTAACATAGGAGACTGTCAGTTAAATCTTCTGAGGTTTTTGCACCCCATACATTGAATTCATGTACCAGTGTTAAATTTCTTCCTCTCTGCTGGCTTCTATTCATTCTTTAATGGTTTAGATTTACTAGATAGGATCTCTAACCTCACAGTGAAGATGGGTGATCACAAAGATGAGTGGTTTGGGGTCTTTGATGCTTCTTAGCTTTCTTTGGTTTTCCTTTTTTAAGACATGAATCTCAGTTCCCAAATTCTGGCATGGATGCATAGCAATTTCAAAGAAGGATACATGTCGAAGTCATTGATCATGAGTGAGCACAAATAACTTCTTTCTTGGAGGTTAATGTGGGATATGTGTTGGAACTTCTCAAAGACTTCACACTATTACTAAATTTAAGGATATTTTATAAACTTTATGGTATTACTTCAATGCTTTCCTGTTTAGAAATCAACAGGGATTTTCAGAGTAAACAGAAAAATCTCACAGTGCAACCTGCGATGAATATTTTTGTGCAACTGTGTCAGCAACTAGCTGAACAAAGGATTTGATACAAACATAAAGGATCTAAGTGCAATTTTTAGACAGGGTAACTTAAAGTCCTAAACTCCATCCAACTGACCACTCAAGTGTAGAAGCAGAGACAGACTTGCCTCTAAATATACATCATATGATTATTTACCTGTTTGTACATTGTTCTTATATTTGTGAGGTTATAATATTATTTAATGGTTTCTTATTATTGCAATATAATGCTATATTGCATTAGATGCAATTAGAATAGATATAATATGCAATTAGATGCAATTAGAATAGATATAATATGCAATTAGATGCAATTAGAATAGATATAATACCATATCTACTCTCTTAATCATAAATTTATTTTTCTAGCGGATGGGAAACGATTGGCTTCTGTTGGCATAGATGACAATCACACCATTGTACTCTGGGACTGGAAGAAAGGAGAAAAGCTTTCAGCAGTAAGGTGGGAATTTTAACTTTGTCTTAAAATTTGTACCTAGCTTTACTCTCAAATGACAGTAAGCAAAATATATTCATTAAATTCTGTAATAAATTAGCGGTTTCTATCATTTAAGTGATACAGGTGATAACATTTAGCACAGCCTTAAAACTTTCTTTGGAAGAAAAAAATTAAAGCTATTATAGTCAGCAACAGTTATTACAGTGACAGCTCAACTGTTGAAGAAAGAAGACATAGAAGACAAAGTTTATTTATGTGTATTTGATGTGTTCTGAAATATTTCTTTAAAACTAATTCCATGGACTTCTGTTGGCTCTCCCAGAGATGGTGATATATGCTCTGCTTTTCAGATCTTTTTCATCAGAGGTCACATCTTTCTTGGGATAGTAGTTTGCAGTTGTTTTGCTCAGTTCCCTTTTCTTCAAGGTTCTTTCCTTTTCCTTTCTGCATCCTGAGCAGCCTGATCTAACTTTGAAGTTAACTCTGCTTTGAACAGGAAGTTGAACTAAATAACTTGTTGTGGTTTGAGTTTAGAGAGCAACTGAGCATCAGGCAGCTGCTCACTCACCCCTTCCCCCTCCGGACACAAACCTAGCTCAATAACCTCCAAAGGTTAAAGATTATGGAAGTTTCTTTGACTCTGCATAGATTATTTCACATATGTTTATTGAGTTTTAATCTACACGATAGAATTTCTAATATTGAGTAATGTTTTTGAAACCTTTGACTTTGTTGTTTCTAAGGATCTATTGCTTTAAATAGAGCAGTAATATGAGTATGTTTTTCCCCGCTCTGTCTGGATTCAGTATGTATACCCTAAATGTTGTGCTGTGTATGTTTGAAAGGGATTTCTTGTTCTGTGCAGATACAATTTAAAAAGTATCAACTTCCATTTTATCCAGTAAGTTCATTATTGCTCTTCAATGATATTTACTCTAGTTTGTTTTTAAACACGCTTCGAGTTTCTGATCCACTGAGGAATGAAAATGCTGTATAGATGATTTTAGATAAGGAATAGTACACCCTTCCTGGTTATTCATCAGAAGGCCAGTTAGCTTGGCTTCTCTGAAGATACTCGTTTGGGCCTTCCATTTGTCTGCCTTTCCTGTTATACTTTTATTCAGCTTTTTTTTTTTTTCCTAGTTGTCCTATTCTCTGAACCCACCAGTCTCACTTAATTCTCATTTTTAATCAAACTTTAACCAGTTTATACTGGATTTAGTTTCTGGAGTGTTTTTCTTCCTACCTACTCAGAGGAATTTAATAGAATTTTTGAGAGCAGCCTCTATACTTTGAAGATTGCGGTGTGAGTTTGGAAAGAAACTGTTTCATGCTTCTTGCTACTAGTTCATTTAGTCATCTGAAAATGACAGAAGGTAAAGTATTATTGCCACTCTTGAACAGGGAGCAAAAATTAGGGATTAGAAGCTCTTCTGCATTTTAAAGAAAAAAAACCAGAACTACTAGTAAGCATTTATTTCCTTGCATAGATAGCAACCTTAGTTGAAAGCTGTTTTTCAAACTATAGGACTGAAGCAAGGCATTGGTTTTATAGAAGCATAGTAAGAAATCTAAAATGCACAAGTCTTTATATTTTTAGACACAACTGAAATTTCCATTTAAAATTTGATATAACAACATATGTTTTATTCTAACAAGAAAAATAGAAAAATCAAATAAAAGGTGGATGAGAATGCAGTTTATTTTCAAACTGGGAAATTTTTAAATAAGATTTACAAGTTTACACCTGTAAGTTTTATTATGAGCTGTCAGAGGTCTAAATACCATATGCCTCAACTTAATGCAAATATATATTCTTTTGCACAGAAAATGCCACCTAGTGGATTTCTGAAGTAATGTAATTACTCCCCTGCTTTGGAAACTAAAGGGTAATGAAAATGTAACAGGATTCAATATGTTTGTTCTCTGGCTTTCTTCCTCCTCATAATAAACTATTATTAATAAATTGGAAATAAATGTTAGCAAGATAGAAAAGCAAAAATAGCAAAAAAACCACCAAACCAAAACCTATTAAAAATATGAATACTTATATTTTTATTTAAAATATTTTGCTTTGCATTTCAGGGGAAGCAAAGATAAGATTTTTGTTGTAAAGATTAATCCTTATATGCCTGATAAGCTGATTACAGTTGGAATTAAACACATGAAATTCTGGCGTAGAGCAGGTAAGGAAACTTCAGAATTACACCACTTTCTGTTATTTAAATATTGCATCTCTTATAGTATTTTTCATGCATTAAAGGCAAATATTTTCTCTGTATATCTAAGTTAGCTTTGCCTTAGAAATAACATTAATTTGCATTATGGCAGTAGCGGGAATTCTTTTTTAAGGTCAGTTTGCCATGGAGCTAGAGCTGCACAAATAGAAAGGACCCTGGATTTCCTACTGTCTGTTTTTATATCTCATAATAATACAGCACATCTGAAAATGTTACACAGCTGCTCTAAAATCATGGAACAGTTTTTGGAAGAAGGCCCTTTAGAACATGTATGTTATAAAGAGGCACAAATATAAATAAATTTAAGGTTATAAAATTCCACATACAAAAATTCAGACAAAGTACTTGAAGAGGATATGTGTCAGTTGAGACCTGTTTGTTTGGATACTTCTGTTAAACTTGACGATTAAAAACCAAGTTAAAGCAGCTTGCTTTATCTGCTTGAAAAATTTCGAAGAGTGAAAAATCCATTCCCTGATATTAGTGTGAACTTCGTTGTTTCAAACCTCAAAACATATATAAAGACATATGTGCTATAGAAGACTAACTTATCTGCTAAGAATTTTCTAATTATTCATGCAGAACTAAAGCACACCAACTCATGAGTCCTTGATAAAGATTAATTTTGGAGAGAAAAGTCTGTGACGAAAAAATGACACTAGTTTTGTGTTTTGACACAGTTCTGGCTCCAACAGAAATTAATCAAGATTGCCTGAGAGCAAGCTGTTGAAGTATATATAAATTATTAATTTTAACAGTTGTGCTTGCTACCTATAGAAAGAACGAAGTGTGTCAGAATATTTACTGAATGAATTACTATAAATTCTTTAGAAAGAAACCTTAACTGTGGTAAAAGCCTGCAGATAGTGATTCTAAATAAAGAAATGAAATTGTTTAAAATGCCTGTTTTCTCTCTGGCATTGCTCAGCAGCAGGAATCAAATTTCATTAATGCTATAGCCCATCTGTGTGAAACTGGAATGTCACACTGGCAAGGCAGTCGCTGTGAAACACACTTAGTGTTAATGTGAGGAGTATCGGTGCACCTTAACAAATGCCACATCTCTGTAATCTGCACTAGAGCAGATGCATTTGATGTGAAAAGTGACACCAAAGTATATGCTTTGGTCTAAATTTTCAGCAGTGCCAAGTGATGGCAGAAGGTGCAGAGACCTTGCTTCTGTAAGTATGAGAACAGTGCGAAGTGTCAGATCCTGAGGGGCTTCTGTGTTATACCACATGAAGTTTCTTTGAGGATTGTGGACATATAAAGCTGACTTTCTAGCCAGAAGTTACTATGTGTTATAACTGTCAAATGATTTTTAGATACAGTATTGTAAGGAATTTTAAAATGTGTGTAGCTGTAACATTTCTATTATTCAGAGGCCAATACAGCAAGCTTCTAAAAATTAGAAATCTCACTGAAAACATATAGTGAAAAGGATGGGATGTCAAGATTTAAACCCTTTTTTTTCTTTCAAGTTAATTTTATTAGGAATTTCTATGAACTGTGTGGTAGTTGCTCAGTTTTTTTGTTTAGATGCAAGTTTGCAAATGCACTTTATCTATGTCGGTATATGTACATATGCAAATCCATATTCAAGTAGTAAGTTAAAAGGTTTTTTTCTTGGAAGATGCCAAATAGTAGAAAAAATTTGTTTTGTGAGAACTCTTCTCAGACTCATTTTTTTGGAGAGCACAGGTGAACCAGAAGAAAAGGGCTTGTTCTGGGTAAGATTGTATCATTTTTGGAAAATAATTCTAAGCAAATGTCTGATGACTTGTTTTTGGTTTGAACCAGGCGGAGGACTAATTGGGAGAAAGGGCTGCATAGGTGCTTTGGGAAGAACCGATACAATGATGTGTGTGGTATATGGCTGGACTGAAGAGATGGCATTCTCTGGAACTTCCACGGGGGATGTGTGTATTTGGAGAGATGTATTTCTCATAAACACTGTCAAAGCACATGATGGTCCTGTGTTCAGCATGCACGCATTGGAAAAAGTAAATAAACTGCTCATTGTTTTTTGATGTCTGGACAAAAAAGTCTATGAAGTTAGTCCTTTCCATATTCAGGAATCCATGGCTTTATTTCCATTACAGAAAAGCCTTGTGAGGTTCAGATTCAAGATAGTGTTTTATGCATGTCTCTAATCCTTGTTATGTAGCATGCTGTTTCTCAAACCCTTGTGGTCCAGTGACATCTTATTCAGCAATTTTCATGACCTCTTATTAAAGAAATACAACTTATGATAAGTAAAAGTACTTTTTGATTTAAGCATCCATAAGTTTAATGGAATATGAGAGCTTGTGAGAGGGGAAGAAAATCATACTTTTACTATTTTGTGCTGTAATTACTGTCTACAAGTAGAAGCATTCAGTCTGTAGATCACTAAGTACTCTCTCCTGATTCTTTTGACGCAGGAAAGCCTTTAAGCATGTGCTTAAATGTGAATGGGTGTTCCAGTTAGATTACTTGTATGTTTGAAGTTATGTATATGTTTGTGTTTTGCTAGGTCAGACCGAGTTACTCCACCTTCTAATATTTGAGTTTCAGTATAGCAGCTTTGTACAAAACATGTGTTAATCATATTGAAAAAACTAAGTGCTCCAAAGGAAAGTACTTATGATTTCAATATCAAGTATACCTGTTGCTTCATTCAATAGCTGTAAATAATTTTTGAAGGCAGAATGACAGAAATATGCATTTATTTGACCAATTTAAACACTAATCAAATTTTTGTGAGTGGTACTGAGTTTGGCTTGGAGTAATGTGGTGAAATGCCAAAGGGATATTGAGGCTAAATATCAAGAAGAATGTTTCAGTATGCCAGTTAAATTATTTTTCTAGTATGGTAGAAACTTACGGTTAGAACTTTTAAATCCAGCCTGTGTACATGGGCTGTACAGAACTGGTGCCTTCATCAGAAGGAGAATTCAATCATCACTTTGCTGCTCTGGGTTTTTTAATCTCTAATATCTGTAGTTCTGTGCATTAGTGTTGTATATAATCCATTTTCAGTATTGGCAGAAATCACTGAAAAATTAAGGAAATAAAATAATTGATTACAGCTTGTGATTATTTTTTTTAAATTTTTTTTTTCCTAGGGATTTGTCACTGGAGGGAAGGATGGGGTGGTCGCTCTCTGGGATGATACCTTTGAGCGTTGTCTCAAAACCTATGCCATCAAAAGGGCTGCTTTGGCCCCTGGGTCTAAAGGTAACAGAGATCTTTACCTATTTTTTATTCTATTTAAGATACTTTATTTAGAAAACTTTCTGTGGAATTGCTTTCCCCAGTAGGAGGAAATCCACATTTGACATAACGAATACTACAAATTATTTTTTTAAAGCTTTACTGATTCTAAATAAGTAATTTTTCTCCTGGGAGGGGAATTGTACGTTGTGTCTGTTTGCACACGTGGTGGCTGCAGATCATATTTTTTACCTTATTATCTGCCTGAGTCTCTTACCACCCAGGTGATTTTTTTAAAGTGGCAACCAAAAAGTCTATTAAATTTCTAATCATGAAATATCTTGTCTGATCCTTTTTGATTTGGAGGAAGAATGAAATTCAGAATTGTGGTTAGTTTTGTAAGGTATTAGTACATTTTATGACTTAATTTTCTGTAAAAGCATAAGTATTTTGAAATTGTTTAAGAACATTTTAATTCCTATTATTCCTGTTTCTCCCATTTCATCTTGATCTTTGTGATGATTTACGGTTTCCCCTATTTGACATTCTGAATAGCCTTTTCTCTTTTCTCCTTGCCCCCCCGCATTAAAATTACATCTGCTGTGTTCTAATGTACATGGCTTGATTTTCAAAAGTCATGAATGGAAACAGCCATTAACTAAAACATTCTACTGCAGAGTGTCTCATTCTCATATCTGTTTAATAAAAAGCTAAATTTGAAGGTACCATAAATGCTAGCAATATAGTAGTATAGTTGGTACTTCATATGCCCTTTTTTCACTAAGATTGGCAGTGAGTCAGGCTGGTTAAACTTCAGAGATACATAGTTGAGAAGAAAGATTGGTGTCAGTTGGGTAATTGCTAAAGACTCCCAAATGAATCCAAATATTATGTTAGTTCTTCCATGCAGGAATATGTTTTTACTTGTTTACTACTAAGTATCTTTTTCTACAGTGAGAATGTTAATATGCATGCATGTGAAAAATACTTTTTAAGGCATACTTGAGAATCTTCTGTCTTCTCACATTTTCACATTCTAGGTCTCCTCTTAGAAGATAATCCTTCTATACGTGCCATATCTTTAGGACATGGTCATATTTTAGTGGGCACAAAGAATGGTGAAATATTGGAAGTGGATAAAAGTGGACCAGTAACTCTGCTGGTTCAGGTACATGTTAAATATCAGTCAAATATTCCATGCCACAAACACTATTTTATTTTTCAAGTAAAGACTGTCGTGAAATAACAAACATTTTAATTATTAGTGAAGTTAGCAAGTTACTATCACTTCATAGATTTTTAGTGCTAGACTTGACCATTATGACTCTTCAGTGAGCAAAACTAATTACATAATTTCATGTACTAATTTGTTCAACAAGTTCATCCTTTCAAACAGACCAAGATCATATTTCTGTTTAAAAAGAAAAAAAGGAAAAAAGTGTGTGAAACAATGGATCCTCCACTAAATTCTTTATTATTTTTTTCTGAGTACTAATTACTGTTACTATTTTAAAAGTTGTTTCCTTGAGGTTTATTTTTAGTTTTGCTTTGTAATTATGTAAAAAAACATTTCAGTTTTCTTTGCCGTACTAAACAGACTGCATTTCTTAAGCCTGACTACAAAACAGATTTTTTACGTTGTATCATCATATGATTTTCTTTCATACTTAATAAAAATCTGTGGACCTTTAATTCACACTTCTGAGTGGCCAACGCAACATGTAAAGAACTAGATTTTTTTAAGAATATATTAGAACCTAAGGTAAAGAAAAATCTAGATCATAAAATCATAGAATAGTTTGGAAGGGACCTTTAAAAGGACTACCCTGCAATGAGCAGGGACATCTTCAACTAAATCAGGTTGCCCAGAGCCCCGTTGAACCTGACCTTGAATGTTTCCAGGTATGAGGCATCTACCACCTCTATGGGCAACCTGTTCCAGTGTTTCACCACCCTCATTGTAAAAGATGTCTTCCCAATATCTAGTCTAAATCTACCCTCATTTAGTTTAAAGCCATTACCCCTTGTCTTGCCTCAACAGGCCCTGCTAAAAAGTCTGCCCCCGTCCTTCTTACAAGCCCCCTTTACGTACTGGAAGGCTGCTATAAGGTCTCCCCGGAGCCTTCTCTTCTCTAGGCTGAACAACCCCAACTCTCTCAGCCTGTCCTCATAAGGGAGGTGCTCCAGCCCCCTGATCATCTTTGTGGTCTCCTCTGGACTTGCGTCGCCAGGTCCATGTCCTCCTTATGCTGGGGGCCCCAGAGCTGGACACAGCACTGCAGGTGGGGTCTCATGAGAGCAGAGTAGAGGGGGAGAATCATCTCTCTCGACCTGCTGACCACAATTCTCCTGATGCAGCCCAGGATACGGTTGGCTTTCTCAGCTGCAAGCACACGTTTTCGGCTCATGTCCAGCTTTTCATCCACCAGTACCCCCAAGTCCTTCTCTGCAGGGCTGCTCTCAATCCCTTCATCCCCCCAGCCTGTATTGATTGCCCTGACCCATATGCAGGACCTTGCACTTGGCCTTGTTGAACCTCATGAGGTTTGCATGGGCCCACTTCTCAGGCTTGTCCAGGTCCCTCTGGATGGCATCCTGTCCCTCAGGTGTATCAACTGCACCACTCGGCTTGGTGTCATCTGCAAACTTCCTGAGGGTGCACTCAGTCCCACTGTCCATATCATTGACATAGATGTGTATGAGGATTATTTCTCAGGGAGAATTTTTGTCTAGTACTAATTACTACTATAATTTTTTTTTTGCACTTTTACTGTAAGTAGCAGGGTGAGGTTTTTTTCAGGTGTTCTAAGTTTCTATTCAGATATTTCTTATTATCCTCTAAAGATATAAAGATATGCATGTTCTCTCTTATTTGTTGTTGTTTTTTTTTTTAAAAACTTCCTTAAATGTATTATTTCATATTTCAGTTTAAAATACAAAGTCATCTGATTCATTGTGTTTTTTCAGGGTCACATGGAGGGGGAAGTTTGGGGTCTAGCTACTCATCCTCATTTACCTATTTGTGCCACTGTAAGTGATGACAAAACCTTAAGAATATGGGATTTATCTCCTAGCCATTGTATGTTAGCTGTTCGCAAATTGAAGAAGGGTAAGATGCTTAGTATGAAAAAATATTCAACCGAATTCAGTTGACATTTACTAGCATTATGAATCTTCCAAAAGCTAGACTGAATAAATTCCTTTGCTCAAATTAGTTTATCGATGCTATGTTCATGAGTTATGTAGCCCTTAAGCTAATGAATCTGTATGAAAGATTTCTATGTAATACTGCTCTTAAGATTATTTGCAACTGTAACGTTTTTAAGTCAGTGAATTTACAATAAGAGTTGAGCCAATTACATAGATCTGCCATGTTGCTTATAGTATTGCACACTTTTTTGAACAGTGGAGGACTTCAAATGTAGAAACTTTTGGAAGAAATTTGAGAAATAATTTTTAATTTCTTTTCTTTGTGAATGTTAAGAATGGAATTTCACAGAAAGAGAATAGTCATAAAATTCTTATTCATTGTATACTGTATAACTAGATTCTATTTTGGCAGGTGGAAAATCTTGTTTTAAGTGACATTATACAAGGAGACTTTTTTTAGGATTAGACCAGACTGGCCATAACAAGCTTTCAATGATATATATGTATTGCTAGATAAAGGAATACAACAGGTGTTCAGTAAAGCATTTTGACCCAAACCTTCATGGAAGCTTAGTTGAAGATGATTTGGATTGATAAAGTAAATGTAAGAAGAGTCATGAGCTAGCACAAGCAGGGATTAAACAAGAACGTTTCAAGTTGGTGAAGTCTGCATAATTCTTAAAGCTGGTATTTCTTAATATTTTTAAATGTAGTTTTGGCAGAAAAATAAGGGCTGTGATGACTTAATTTGCTGATGAGACATATTTTGAGATGCTTTGGCAGTCTTAAACACCTGTGTGTACTGTGCAGAAAGAGCTGCGTACTTCTGCACGCTGCAGTAATGAAAATGATAAAATATTTGGTAATTAAAAAAGGCAAGACTCAATGACTGTAAGAAGAAATGTCTGCGTAGCTGAGGAGTAACTGAGAAGCTGAAGGCTCAGGATGTTCTAGGTGATGGCAGGATGACAATTACATGTGATAGTGAGGTATTTTTCTCAGGACATATTGAAGTATTCATGTAATTTACAAGAGACTTATCAGAATATTTTTGATGTACACTTCTCATCTGTGTTCAGATGAACAAAATTAAATTGAAAGTTGAATATGGAGAAAGAGGATCTGCAGGATAAAGAATGAGAAGCTTTGTGGTAGAGTCAGCTAAATAGAGGATTACTGTCTACAAGTTATTCAGAGGAGCAAATAGTAGGGAAAAATATTTACGCTAATGGAAAATTCTGTCATAGAAACAAAGCTATATAAGCTGACCATAAATAAATTTAGATTGGAAATTAAACTGTTTTTCAAATGAAACTTGATTAAAAGGATAATATAACATACTGACCATCATAGCAAATGACTGGATTCTGTGAGTCCAGAAGGTCTTTTCCAGCAGTGTTCTTACCAGAGCAAATGGTAAGAAACAACTGGCACCAGATACTCAGAAGGAGAGCAAATTAAAAATAGACAATAATGATTAATCTGTATTACTAATGTAGAACATATGTCAATTAATATGGAAATAAACGTAATCTAAGATTCTGGGATTGTGTACTTGTCAATTTGCCAGTGGCTTCTGTGTGCTATCACAAGATGCAGAGCTTGGAAATTATCTTGGCAGCATCTAAAAAATTTCGTTAGACTGTTATACTATAAGAACAGCTTTCTTTATACTACTGGAAAAATAATTCTGAAAGAGGGATTATGCACTGTAAATGTACCTGAATGCCATTTCTGTACTCTTCATAGGAGGTAGATGTTGCTGCTTTTCTCCTGATGGAAAAGCATTAGCTGTTGGTCTCAACGATGGAAGTTTTTTGATAGTTAATGCAGATACCCTGGAAGATCTAGTCTCTTTCCAGCACAGGAAAGATGTTATTTCAGAGATCAGATTTTCTCCCGGTAAGTGATTTAAAATTAAGATTTTTATGTCAAGCTTGTTCAAGCAAGCTTTATAACCTTTAAAAGATAAAAGTAGTAGAGATTTGTAGTACTCTTCTACATGTAACAAATAAGTCAGCAAGACTGATATTAACATTTTGAAAAACATTGGGTGAGAAGTCCTGTGTTGCTGCTTTAAGTATGAGATTATTGGAATAGGTTTGCTTGTAGTAACTTCCTGAATGCAACAGTCCATTTTAAATCATGAACGTCTGGCAGCCTCCCTGTGTCCTTAGGGTTCCACTTTGAGGTGCCTAAGTTTCACTCTTCACTGGGGTTACTGTTAGCTAATGAGAATGCTTGAAACTGGTATGTCAGAAAGTCCTGGCATCTTCTTTTTTCTTCTTTTTCCCCCTACAGTGCTTAGCACTCCCAGTGAGACTAGGTTTTTGTTGTGTGGTTTTTTTTTTTATTTTTAAACAGTACAGCTCTTATTTAGGAACTCAAATGTATGGCCTGAACTAATAGTACTACTTCAGTGAAAATAATCTTCTGTAGGAGAAATTTGATGCAAATTACTGATACCCGTTCTCATGCAACATTACTTTCTGGTTACCTAAGCCTTACCACTCTCTGAGTGCAAATAATATTTAAAATGTCATCAAATAGTTTTTATTGTTTGAAGATGTAATGATGTAATGGCTGTATATTTCATACGGATTTTGATTATGCAATATGAGCATTAGTCTGTATAAATTAGCAAGTTTATTTCAAAGAAATCTGGGTTGCATGTAGCTAAATTAGAGAATGTACTTACTATACAGAGCACTACAATTTTTGAAAATGTTTTGTGTTTTTACTGGTGTATTTCAGGGGCTGGAAAGTACTTAGCTGTGGCATCCTGTGACAACTTTGTAGATATTTACAATGTAATGAGCAGTAAACGAGTAGGAATCTGCAAGGGAGCCTCCAGCTATATCACACACATGGACTGGGACATAAGAGGTAAGTAGCATTCATTCTAAAAATCTACTGGAAGATTGATTACATTATAGACTACATGTGAATTTATGGTATCACTGACAGATTTGTTTCTTCAGTTTATGAATATGCTCACAGAATCTGAATAAATATAAACCCATTAATTTTACTACTATTTATATAGTGAGAAGTTGTGCAATTTGAAGTAAAATAAATTGTCTCTGTGGATTGGTTTGTTTGGGGCTTTTTTACATCTTCTGTGTTTATTGTTTGACTTCCTGAATAATGTACTGCATAGTGCAGTTGCATCTGTAGTTCAGGAATATGTCAAAAATAGCAGAAAGACTGGATTTCCTGTCTTCCCGCGTCTTAATACGTGATTAATTTAAATACTAACTGTCATGGTTTAAACCTGGCAGTGAAACACCACACAGCAGCTCGCTTACCCTCCCCCACCCTGGGGGATAGGAGAGAGAATTGGAGGGGTAAAGGTAAGGAGACTTACAGGTTGAGATAAAAACAATCTAATGGAAATAACATAAAATTAAAATAATAATGATAATAATAATAGAATATACAAATAAGTGATGCACAATGCCATAGCTCACCACCCACGAACTGATGCCCGGCCCCTTTCCGGCTAGTGATCTCAGAGGAGAGAAAATCCCGAAACTGCAATCCTGGAAGAGAGAGCGAGAGCTTCCCAGCCAATCCTCCTCTATATACTGAGCATGACGCTGTATGATATGGAATATTCCATTGGCCAGTTTGGGTCTGGTGCTCTGGCCATGCTCCCTTCTGGCTTCTTGTCCACCTGCACACAGGCAGGACATGGGAAGTTGGAATGTCCTTGATTTCTCAGCAACAACTACAAACATCAGTGTATTATCAACATTCTTCTCATACCAAATCCCATACTGAATCCAAAACACAGCACTATTATAGCTACTAAGAAGAAAAATTAACTCAATACCAGTCAAAACCCGGACACTAACTTTAGTCCTGTTTCATACAAAGCCAAGGCAGTGCAGTTGTGCAGTCTGTTAGTTCCTGCTCTTATTCCTCTACATAATCACTTTTGAAGCAGTCCAATTTAATTTGAAAGAGCGTTGCAAGTTAGCTTCCTCTGAGAATTTTGAAAACAGGAAGAGGACAGAAACATTAGTGAGAATGTCCCTCAGAAAAGAAGTAGTATAAAGGCAAGCAGAAGTCACCTGCTTGGAAGCAGCTATTGACCAGGGAGCATATGGGCTTCTCAATCCCAAGAACACATGCATACTGGTCAGCAGTTGTCACAATCAAGCTCTGAGTTAGACCCAGTACATTTTGTCTACTATCTGATGGGACAACCATAAACAGAAAAGTCATGCATTATTACAGTTTTCAGAGAGGAAGAAGGACTGCGAATTTAAAGGGTCAAAAGACTCAGATCTTCAGAAGCCCATACTTCCAGATCCACTGTGTATGTATGCAGCTTTTTCCAATGGAAAGTAATTTGTGTAATGCTGTTAGAAACAAAAATTTCAAAATAACCTTTTTTCTTTCTTTTTTCCTTTGTAAAACAGAATGTTCTAGTTAATGTTAATATATAATATGTAATATGTTTTATAGGGAAACTCTTGCAAGTCAACACAGGTGCTAAAGAGCAGTTGTTTTTTGAAGCTCCTCGTGGGAAAAAACAGACAATTCCTAGTTTGGAGGTGAGGAAATAGACTGCCTTCTTAACTTGTTTGCACATTGGAGTTACGATACAACAATCTATACCACATAAGAGGGAATGATGTATAAAACTATAATTTTAGCTGGTCTGTTCTGAAAGCTTATGTTCAGGCATTTGCTGTCCTTTATCCTTTTTTGCAGCCTGTTCAATTAGATAATGTAATCAGAATGATAAAATACATAGGGGATATCACATTTGTCTCCTGTTAAGCAATGGACGTTTGACTGGCTTACTCGTGAAAATATCACTGGACCTCTGTATGCCTCTTTTGGTACCTAAACATCTTTGAAAACTTACTGCAGATTACTTAGCCCTAACCTTGCTGTGGAAGACCTCATGTCTATCTTTACATCACAATGCAGTATACATAGGCAAGCATAGCATATTGTAGCTATAATATTGATTTGTTTTCTCAGACATAGAGCATTGTCACAGGACAGAGAGTGAAAATGGACAATTTTCAAATAGTATTTTCTATGAGATTGAAAGTCAGAGTTGAAAAATGTGATTTGTTTTCTCTGGCCTGGAAGGCTGGGTAAGGTCAAAATTTTAAAAATACTTCAGAGGTTTTGGAACTGGAAGTTAATAGAGGTAAAATTAAGGGTCACGAATGAAATCCTGAATAGTCAGAAAATAAGTGGTTAATATGTTATCTTTTAGATGTGACGTATCTTTCAGTGCAAGGACTTTTTCTTGAAATCAGATATGGAAGAAAACTGTCTGGGAAGAAGCATGCTGTGTCTCAAACAGGTTGTTTTTGTAGGTAGAAAAGATTGGCTGGGCATCATGGACAAGTGTTTTGGGCTCTTGCTGTGAAGGAATCTGGCCAATAATTGGTGAAGTCACAGATGTAACTGCTTCATGCCTCACTAGTGATAGTAAAGTATTAGCCACAGGAGATGATTTTGGATTTGTGAAACTGTTTCGATACCCTGCAAAAGTAAGTAATTTTCAGCTGTTCATGGAGAAGATTGATTAATAAAACTACATTTTTTTAAAACTGTAAAAATTCATTGCTTAGAACAAAATAGTGCTTTTATACTTTTGTCCTTACGATCAAAGAAGGCATTCAATATTACACTGCAATTTGTAATGCATTAAACATTCAGTTGGTAAGAATGACCATTCCAGGTCAGAAAAGAACCATCTCGTGTATTGTCTGTCACTGACAGTGGCAAATGCATAGGAAAAACTGTAAGAATGGGAATG